>NW_020173971.1:1257736-1329114 GCF_003031525.2 Neophocaena asiaeorientalis asiaeorientalis | reverse complement strand
CTTGGTAAATTTAAGAAAATTGAAATTGTATCAAGTATCTTTTCTGACCACAATGCCATGAGACTAGATATCAATTACAGGAAAAGATCTGTAAAACATACAAACACATGGAGGCTAAACAGTACACTACTAAATAACCAAGACATCACTGAAGAAATCAAAGAGGAAATCAAAAATTACCTAGAAACAAATGACAATGAAAACACGAAGACACAAAACCTATGGGATTCAGAAAAAGCTCTTCTAAGAGGGAAGTTTATAGCAATAGAATCCTACCTCAAGAAACAAGAAATATCTCAAATAAACAACCTAACCTTACACCTAAAGCAATTAGAGAAAGAAGAACCAAAAAAAACCCCGAAGTTAGCAGAAGGAAAGAAATCATAAGGATCAGATCAGAAATATATGAAAAAGAAATGAAGGAAACAATAGCAAAGATCAATAAAACTAAAAGCTGGTTCTTTGAGAAGGTGAACAAAATTGATAAATCATTAGCCAGACTCATCAAGAAAAATAGGGAGAAGACTCAAATCAACAGTTAGAAATGAAAAGGAGCAGTAACAACTGACATTGCAGAAATACAAAGGATCATGAGAGATTACTACAAGCAACTCTATGCCAATAAAATGGACAATCTGGAAGAAATGGACAAATCCTTAGAAAAGCACAACCTTTTGAGACTGAACCAAGAAGAAGTAGAAAATTTAAACAGACCAGTCACAAGCACTGAAATTGAGACTATGATTAAAAATCTTCCAACAAACAAAAGCCCAGGACCAGATGTCTTCACAGGTGAATTCTATCAAACATTTAGAAAAGAGCTAACACCTATCCTTCTCAAACTCTTCCAAAATATAGCAGAGGGAGGAATACTCCCAAACTCATTCTACGAAGCCACCATCACCCTGATACCAAAACCAGATGCCACAGAAAAGGAAAACTACAGGCCAATATCACTGATGAACATAGATGCAAAAATCCTCACCAAAATACTAGCAAACAGAAACCTACAGCCCATTAAAAGGATCATACACCATGATCAAGTGGGGTTTATCCCAGGAATATAAAGATTCTTCAATATACGCAAATCAATCAATGTGATAAACCATCTTAACAAACTGAAGTAGAAAAGCCATATGATCATCTCAATAGATGGAGAAAAATCTTTTGACAAAATTCAACACCCATTGATGATAAAAACCCTCTAGAAAGTAGGCATAGAGGGAACTTACCTGAACATAATAAAGGCCATATATGACAAGCCCACAGCCAACATTGTTCTCAATGGTGAAAAACTGAAACCATATCCTCTAAGATCAGGAACAAGACAAGGTTGTCCACTCTCACTTCTGTTGGAAGCAACCTAAGTGTCCTTTGACACATGAATGGATAAAAGAAGATGTGGCACATACATACAATGGAATATTACTGAGCCATAAAAAGAATCGAAATTGAGTTATTTGTAGTGAGGTGGATGGACCTAGAGTCTGTCATACAGAATGAAGTAAATCAGAAAGAGAAAAACAAATACTCTATGTTAATACATATATATGGCATCTAAAAAAAAAAAAAAAAGGTTCCGAAAAACCTAGGGGCAGGACAGCAATAAAGATGCAGATGTAGAGAATGGACTTGAGTACTTGGGGAGGGGGAAGGACAAGCTGGGACGAAGTGAGAGAGTGGCATGGACATATATACACTACCAAATGTAAAATAGATAGCTAGTGGGAAGCAGCTCAGCACAGGGAGATCAGCTCGGTGCTTTGTGACCACCTGGAGGAGTGGGATAGGGAGGGGGGGAGGGAGAAGCAAGAGGGCGGGGATATGCAGATATATGTATATGTATAGCTGATTCACTTTGTTATAAAGCAGAAACTAACACACCATTGTAAAGCAATTATACTCCAATAAAGATGTTTAAAAAAAAGGAAAAGGAACGCAAACAGAAAAGCAGACTCATAGATACAGAGCACAAACTAGGGGTTATCAGTGGGGATGGAAGGGGGGAGGGGCAATAAAGGGTTATGGGATTAAAAAAGGGTTATTATGGGATTATATGAAATCACGTGTGTGAAACTTTTTAAAATTGTAAAGCACTATTGTTTCATTCAATAAAAAATAAGACTCAAGAAAAAAAATTGATACAAGGGACAGGAGAGAGGAGTTAGGAATAATTTATTATAAGATACTTGCATTAGCCACAAAATGGTATAGTGTTATTTAAAAGTGCTCCACAACAAGAGAAGCCACAGCAGTGAGAAGCCCGTGCACCACAGTGAAGAGTAGCCCCCCACTGCTGTACTAGAGGAAGCCTGAGCACAGCAATGAAGACCCAATGCAGCCAATAAATAAATAAATAAATTTATATATATATGAAAATAAAACAGTAACAAATATGAATCCAATATAATATTGGTCCAACTATATCAATAATCACTTAAAAAATTTTTTTTTGGCCGCAAAGCACAGCTTGTGGGATTTTAGTTCCCCGACCAGGGATTGAACCCATGCCCTCCGCAGTGAAAGCGCAGGGTCCTAACCACTGGACCACCAGGGAATTCCCAAAAAATACAACCCAACTATATATCATCTACAAGAAACCCACTTTCAATATAAAAACACATATAGATGAAAAGTAAAGGCATGGTTGCTATGACATTAGAGCTTTAATGTTCTCACTATAACAACAACAAAATGGTAATTATGTGAAGCAAAGGATGTGTTCACTAACCTTATTGTGGTAATTATGTTGCAGTATATATGTGCATCAAATCATCACACTGTAAACCTTAAACTTACACAATGTTATATGTCAATTATATCTCATAAAATTAGAGGGGAAAAAAAGCAAGGGGATAGGGATGGAGAAAGATGCATTGGGTCGTCCAAAAGGTTCATTTGGTTTTTTCCATCAGATGGCTCTAGTACAAAGCATACTAACAGGCAAAAAAACACAGTCTGAAGAGACAGAGCAAGAACCAGATCCAGACTCAGTTGTGGCAGGGATGCTATCGTTATCAGACTATGAATTTAAAACAACTATGATTAATAAGCTAAGGAACTACTGGAAAAAGTAGACAACGTGCAAGAACAGAGGGATAATGGACTTCCCTGGTGGTGCAGTGGTTAAGAATACACCTGCCAATGCAGGGGACACGGGTTCGATCCCTGCCGGGAAGATCCCACATGCCTCAGAGCAACTAAGCCCATGAGCCACAACTAAGATCCTAGAAGCCGCGTGGAGTGGCTTGAAAACCTCTTACCATTCCCAAGTCAGGGATCCAGTGGGTCCAGTGCGGAATCGAAAGAAAATTTAGCACATGGCAAAGAAGTTCTACTGCGTATCCAGAAGATTACAAGCGATCAGTAAATACTCGTTGACTAATTGCTTGTCACATTTTTGGAAATAATCAATCAGATTTAGGATAGAGACCCGGCCCACCACTTTGATAGGTATTCGTACTACTGAACTACATTTCCCAGCATGCATCAGACTCACGGCGGTAGAGTTTTTTGGAAAAAGAAAAGACTACAACTTCCGGCATGCCGCGTCCCGGCGGAGTGGACTGTGTTGCTCCAACAAGCAGGCGTAAGGGCCTATCAGGGGGCGGGGCGGGGCTGGTCCGGGCACCACAGCCAGTTTGACGGAAGGAGCGGCGCGGCGGTGGCGGAGTAGAATGGAGGCGGTGGTGTTTGTCTTCTCTCTCCTTGACTGTTGCGCGCTTATATTCCTCTCAGTGTACTTCGTATCCTTGCCTGAGGCGGGCGGAGGCCGACCTGGGGCCCTCCACCCGAGGGAGCAGGCTGGGGGTGGGCCTGGGTGGGGGCCAGGGCAGGTGCGAGGGAGCAAGGCAGGCGGCCGGTGGCCGGCGCGGGTACCCTGGGCGCTGGCCCGGTCCGCCGGACCAATGTGGCGAGCCCGGGCGGGAGGAGGACCCCGGCTGCCCAACTTCGCCTCTCACCCGGGGGTCCGAGCGGGCCTTTCTCTTGAAGCGCACCGGCCCGGCCTGCCCGCCGCCGCTCGCCCCTGTGACGCCCGGACCCGCTCTGCCCTGCGCGGGGGCTGGCACTTGGCCTCCCCTTGTGGTCCTCAGGAGAGAGGGGTCGCGGTTTTCCTCCTTTTGGGTCCTGGAGAGATGAGGGTTGTGGTTTTTCTTGCAGCTCCCTTAGGCCGGGCCCTTCGCCGGATGCTGGGGGTCCCGAGAACGACGGCTCACGTCCCAGGGCTGGTCGCTAGTGGTCTGTCCCGCGCTGAGCTCGGCGGAGGCGATTTGGCGCCTCTTGTCATTCTCTGGGCAACACCCCCGCTGCCCTCCCCTTTGTTCTCGCGGGTGTTGGAACTTGTAGCGACCTTTCACATCCAGGAGTTGACTCATTCAAAAACGGGTGAAGTGTTTCCTTCGCGATGCCTTTTTGCAGGGAGTGTTGGGAAGGGTTTGTTTTAGAAACCAGGTGCAGCTGATTATTTCGGTTGCTCCTGTCGGTTGCAGACCTGTAAATTCAGTAACTATACACGTAATTTAGTTCTCAGTCGTTTATCAGCTTTTACACTTTTCTGTGTCGACCCATGTTTAAAACTTCGGTATTTTGTATCGCTGTTCCTGCTACAGTATTCATACTGTATTTTCCAGGCCAATAAATGGTCGTTGAACCTAGCACTCTAGAAGGCGTGTGGGCTACAACTCTACTCTCGAGGGAGCTTCTAGTCTTAGTTGTCACCCAACGATGCAACGCACAATCCAATTTTAAGTAATTAAATGTAAGCGAAGAAAAAACATGAGAAGCTCTGCATTGTATTTTTTTCCCTTGGAAATTACATGTGTCTCTTTCTGACAGAATTAAACTTTTTGTTTGCCAGAGCATTCTGGCTTTAGGATGGTTGTACAGAGTATGTTTTCAGTGTGGCTTCATACTTTGTTATGGCCTGGCAACTTGTTGAAGTGGGATGGGACAAAACTTGGAATCAGGACTCCTTGCTCAGCTAGTTATTTGCTATGCACATTATTTCACCTCTCTAAGCCTCAGTTTTCTTATCTTTAAAATGGGGGGAAATGTTTACTTCCCAGATAGGTCTGTGCACGATGAGGGCGTGTTAAGCACCTAGCAGCACAATGCCTACCCCATGGCCAATGTTTAGTAAATATTGCTCTGCCTTCCCTCCCTATCCCGCATTGAACAGCAGTTTTTACTTTAACTGATGATTTCTGACGAGGAGAACCCTGACTTTTATTAGGCTTGGCGAACTGACTGAAAGGGCAGCATCACTTAGGAAGTTTTGATGACCTACATCTCTCTTGTGGCATAAGGAACGGGAGCTTAAGTTCAGAGAAATGAAACTTGGATTTATCTTACTGCAGTTTGGAAAACTAGTCTTGATAATTTAAAATAGCCTTGGCTAGGGAATTTCCTGACGGTCCAGTGGTTAGGACTTGGTGCGCTCACTGCAGCGGGGCCCCGGGTTCCATCCCCGGTCAGGGAACTAAGATTCTGCAAGCCGGACGGCACAGCCAAAGAATAAAAAAAGCCTTGGTTTATACCAGTTTATGTACATAGAAACATGTTAGGTGGAGTGTTGGACTTAGATATTAAGGTACATTCAGGATGTGTTTTGATGAAATTCAGCATATTATTGTATTTTGGGATAGTTGTACTAGCTTAATATTAGAGCCAAGAGGTGGAAAATCATCGGGTATACATTCTGTAGGGATAAGAGTTTTTCTGGACTTTGAACCAATAAGGAAACCTGCAGAGAAGGAAAGGGGTGGATATTCAAAATCAGATACAGGCAAGAGCAAAGGTGCAGAGAAAGGTGTGTTCATGGCATTTCTGGGTGATCGAGGAATAGGCCATCTGGAGCACAAGGTTGATTTTGGTGGCAGCAGGTCAGGTTTGGAAAGGACAGATTAGATTAGATTTTGGAGGGTTTGAATGTTAAGGAGAGGAGGGCTTTCATTTTTATCCTCTAGGCAATAGGGAGCCATTGAAAATTTTTGACATAAAGTGGTGTATTATGAAGATAAGTCTGTAGAGTGGGTTGGAAACAGGAAAGATTGGAAGGTAAGAAACCATTAGGGAATGGGTTCATTTGGATCTGGAATGGGATACTAATTGTGGACAGGTGAAAGAGGAATTAATGTGAGTGGTGTTAAAAAGAAATGATTGATAGGACCAGGTAATGATTGATTCTGAGATATGAAACAGAAGGTAGAAATAACTTTCCATATTTTGAGCCTGGGCAAATGATGCTTGTGTCATTGACAGAAATAAAACAAACTGGAGGTGGAACAATTTGTGGAGAAAGATGCTTTTGACTTTGGCTGGGTTGAGGTGATAGGGGGACTATCCATATGGAAATGTATAGAATTTAGTTGAGAACATTTCTTTTTACCTATTTTATTGGACATTTTTGAACATAAAGGTAGAGTAGTGTAATAAACCCCATTTTTCTATTGTTCACCTTCAGTGATTTTCAACATTTTGCCGTTCTTTTTCATTTTTTTCCCAACTATTGTGGGGAGGCTGGGGGTGCATTTTAAAGTAAATACCACACATTCAATTGAAGACTTTTTATGTCTATCTGTCCCTCACATTTTTATTTGTAAGTTTATATTTTGTACTAAAACCCATTTTTTGTTTAAGTCCAGTATAATATATGTTTACTTTGGAAAGTTTGGTTATAGAGAAAAATGTTGGGAAAACAAACCATCTGTAATCCAACTTTCAAGACATAACCACTGCTAACATATGGCCAAGCTGAGTTTATAGTTTTGTATCCTTTTTTTTTCATATCTTAAGTCTTCAAAGACATTTTATGGATATATCATAAATAAACACTTTTTCTATTGGGAATTCAGGTTTATAACATTTAAACTGTTTATATAGGTCATATTTTCCATTTCTTTTGGCCACTGTTTGACATTTGAGGAATCCAGCTTGAATGTTCTGGTATGGGTCACATTAGAATTGTGCATAATAAGAGGATTATTTTGTGAAAATCACTTGCTGAAGGAACATAAATGAGAAAATTTAGTTGTCTAATAAATGAACTTTAAGGAAATAATCTTTTCAAGTCAAAAATCTAATTCTGCTTTGCAACTGGGATTGCTTTCTGAAACTTAAATAGTTGTTATAAAAGAAGTCTAATAATTCCTTATCTTGATTGTCAGATAATTACATTGTCTGATTTAGAATGTGATTACATTAATGCTAGATCATGTTGCTCAAAATTAAACAAGGTAAGACATTTCTTTCCTCATTTTCTGGCATTGAAGGCAGTTCTCCATTTTCTGTGTTAGAGATAATTACAGATAGTCAACATATGTGTATTTGATATTCATTGGAATGTTTGTGGAACTACTGTGCTTTGCAATATTTTTAGATCATGAAACTATACCAGAAGACCTAACTTGAAATTTTGTTTCTTTACTCTTTTTCCTTGTTGTCCCTTTGTCCACAATAGACAACATCATTACTCAGACTAGGTGAAGGTTCGTTGTCAGTTAATTGTTTTTGTCTTCTGTGTCCAAACCCCCTCCTCCCTGCTCTTTGGGAAAAAGCTCAGTCTGTCTTCTGTTGAATGAAAGAGGACCTTTTTGTGGCTCCTAGAGAAATGGAATTAGTTGATTTGTTTTAAGGCCATTTTACCTTTAGTATGTAGTCGGAACTTTATATTGGCAATAAAACTCTGAATTTCCCAGCTCTTTTAGATATGGGGAAACCAGTTGGTCCTGATTCATTTTATGAGATGAGCAGACAGAAAAGTTTTCTGGATATAAAATTTCGTATAAAAATACAATAACTGAGAAGTGCTTTTTGGCTTGACCTAAAAATGATTCTCATGTGTCTTTTCACACCTTCGGTCTACATAAGTTTCTTTGGCCCATGACGGAAATGAAGCTACACTTGGAAAATTAAAATTTCTAGTAAATTATATTCCTCCTCTCCTCTCCTTCCTTCCTTCCTCCTTCTCTCCCTCCCTCATTCTCTCCCTCCCTCCTTCTCTCCCTCCCTCCCTTCCTTCCCAATTGTCCAGAACATGGTTTAATACAGTGATAGATTTAAATAAAAGATTTTGTTTATCTGCTATGCTTTCAGAGTTCTTTTTTTTCTTGAGATATAATTGACATGTAACATTGCATTAGTTTCAGGCCTCCTCATCTTTATTTTATTTTTAATTTTTTAAAAATTGAAATTTAATTAATTTTAAACAAATTAAGTTCCTGCTGTGTGCCATGCAGGGCCCTCTGCTTTTTTAAAAAATTGAAGTATGGTTGATTAGGCCTCCTCATCTTTAGAAGAATGATTTTATACTGATAGATAGATCCATCTAATATATTCAGATGGATTGTATTTCTTTTTATATTTCTTGCTTACTCAGTATTTTAGGTGGGTATTTTGTGGGTTTTCTTTTACAAAAATACAAATAAACTCACAAAAAAAGGTTACCTGGATTCTTCTATTGAGAAAGTTACTCCTTCAGTTTGAAGTTAAGTAGTTTTTTTAACGTTAATTTTTGTTTTTGTGAAAGTTATACTTGCATACAACTAAAGTCAGAGGTACTACAAAGCTTGTAGTGAAAAACAGCAGTTCCTTCCTGACCCTTTTAAATCCTATCTGTCTTGCTTCTTAGGGGCAACTGATTTCAACACTTGAGCTGTTAATTTTTTTCTGATATTTATATTCATATTTCTCTATATGCTTGCACTACTATTTCTTTTTCATTTTTTTTGGCCATGGTGCGTGGCTTGCAGGATCTAAGTTCCCCAACCAGGGATTGAACCCAGGCCACGGCAGTGAATGCCCAGAATCGTAACCAGTAGGCCACCAGAGAACTCCCACTATTTCTTTTTTATAAATTTTTATTTATTTATTTATTTATTTATGGCTGTGTTGGGTCTTCGTTGCTGTGTGTGGGCTTTCTCTAGTTGTGGCAAGCGGAGGCTACTCTTCGTTGCGGTGCACGGGTTTGTCATTGCGGTGGCTTCTCGTGCTCGGCTCTAGGCATGCGGGCTTCAGTAGTTGTGGCACGTGGGCTCAGTAGTTGTGGCTCACAGGCTCTAAAGTGCAGGCTCAGTAGTTGTGGCACGCGGGCTTAGTTGCTCCGCGGCATGTGGGATCTTCCTGGACCAGGGCTTGAACCCATGTCCCCTGCATTGGCAGGTGGATTCTTAACCACTGCGCCAGCAGGGAAGTCCCTCTCACTATTTCTTGATTTATCAGTTTTACATATTACCTATTGACTTCTGAGTCAATATGGCAGATTTAGTTCTTAGGTACCCCCTTCTAAACATCTATTTTTCCATTTTCTTTTTAAGTTTATATTCAATGTTTATATCATTATGATATACTATTATATAAACATTTTTTATTGCCTAGCCTTATGGTAGACAGTGATCATATTTTTCTTTCTAATTTTTTTTTCTGCATAGCTTTGTCTTTTCAGATAACATCTTTAAAGCCCTTCAGTACTATTTTCTGCATGTTTCAAACATGCTAAAATAATCTGTCAGTTGTTTTTTTCTAGGTGACATTTCTCCTCAAGACCTACATCCTCTTGCTATAGTCTGGACTGGTTGCTCTTTAGGCCTGTTTCACAGCCTCCATCCTGGGACTCCTGGTTGGATCCCCTGATTCTTGGAAATCATGTCTTCCTTTCTCTTGGCTTACTACCTCGTTTTGTTGGAGTAGCTTCTTGAGATTTGGTACATGGGAATTAAATTTTGAGAACTTGCATGTTTGAAAATGTCTTATCCTTTCCCTTGATTGATAGGTTCTCTGAGTGTAGAATTCTAGGTTAGAAAAGATTTTTTTTCAGAGTTTGCTTGGTCAAGGTCTTTTAACTTCTAGTGTTGTTCAAGTTGGGAAGTCTGGTGCCATTTTGATTTCTTATCATTTTGATGGGATCTCTCTCTTCCCTCTCCTCCCACCCCTACCTCCATCCTCTCCAGAAGTTTTAGAATCTTAACCTTTATCCTTGGTTGGGTTATTTATGGTAATCCTTGGTGTTTGGGAATTTTGCAGTGGTATACCTTTGTTTAGGCCTTTTTCACTCATTGTTTTGGGCATCTGAGAGGTTCTTTCAATCTGGGAAATTTTCTTCTACTTCTTTCTTTGATAATGTCTTCCCCTTCTATTTTCTCTCTTCTCTTTCAGCAACTTGGATTTGCTGGATAATTTATCTGCTGGATTGATCTCCCAGTTCTTCTTTTTCTTATTTTTGTCCCTTTGGTTTTTTTCTAACTTCTTGTTTTAAGATTTCCTCTGTTTTATCTTCTGAATTTTTTGTATGTATATCATTTATGTCAAATTTTTAATTTCTAAGAGCTTTTTGTTCTCTTGGTTCATGCTTGACTCTCTTCGTTCTCAAGGATGTTGATTATAGCAGTTTTGAAATTTCCTTCTGCTTCCTACATTATATCTGTTTTTTTCCAAGTTCCTTTCTCTTTGTTTTTCCCCCTTCTTTCATATTGAGGGCTTTCCTCAATTTCTGATACATGGCTATCTAGTCATACTTTAGGGTAAGGCATGAAAATACTCATTGGAAGCTCATTGGGTGGTCCAGGCTGTTGACTGACTGGTAGGTAAGACTTCACTGAGGGTAGTTGGTGTCTACCTTTTTTGAGGGTACCTGAAATAGCAGTTTTTTTGTACGTGTTTTCTCTTGTGCCATTAAGTTACTCCAGAGAAGAATCTTTCAAACTCCTGCCTGGGTGAAATAAGCCTAGTGCTTCTTACCCCTAAGTTAGGGGAAGAACACATTATTAAGGAGGGAAGAGAAAGAGAAGAGAGGGCTTGGTAGAAAGTTAGTATCCAAGTATAATAAGGTCAAGTATCGCTTCCTGAAACTTTTGTTTTAGGTTTTTGTTTATGTAAACCAAAATGCATCCCACAGTAAGAAATCCAGAGTTTGAAAGCTACTTCTATGTGGGTCTGATAGCATGGAGGGGAGTAGTAGTAACATCAGCTAACATTTATTGAGTGCTTACTTTTTTTTTCTTTACATCTTTATTGGAGTATAATTGCTTTACAATGGTGCATTAGTTTCTACTTTATAACAAAGTGAATCAGTTATACATATGTTCCCATATCTCTTCCCTCTTGCATCTCCCTCCCTCCCACCCTCCCTATCCCACCCCTCTAGGTGGTCACAAAGCACCGAGCTGATCTCCCTGTGCTGTACGGCTGCCCCCTTCCTAAATAGACATTTCTCCAAAGAAGATATACAGACTGCCAACAAACACATGAAAGAATGCTCAACATCATTAATCATTAGAGAAATGCACATCAAAACTACCGTGAGATATCATCTCACACCAGTCAGAATGGCCATCATCAAAAAACCTAGAAACAATAAATGCTGGAGAGGGTGTGGAGAAAAGGGAACACTCTTGCACTGCTGGTGGGAATGTGAATTGAGTGCTTACTTTGTGTGTGGCTTACATATATTATTTTGTCTAATTCTCTAAAACAACCTCATGAGGTGTAAGTATTATCTCCATTTTACAGATGAGAAAATCATGATTTAGAGAGGGTAGATAACTTCCTAAAATTGCACAGCTAATAAATAGGATAGAGCATGAGTTTTACTCCAGGTTTATCTGATTTTGCAGCTTACACATATTAGCATTATGTTAAATTGGTTACACTTTAAAAATGCATTTACATATTTAGAAACGTTTTGGTTGATTGCAAATTAGGTTTAAGGCCCTTCCTCTTTGTTTATTAAGAAAAAGTGGGATATTCCTGGTGGTGCAGTGGTTGAGAATCCATCCGCCAATGCAGGGGACATGGGTTTGAGCCCTTGTCTGGGAAGATCCCACATGCTGCAGAGCAACTAAGCCCATGCAGCACAACTACTGAGCGCCAGAGCCCGCAAGCCACAACTACTGAAGCCTAGAGCCTGTGCTCTGCAACAAGAGAAGCCACCCCAATGAGAAGCCCGCGCACTGCAATGAAGAGTAGCCCCTGCTCGCTGCAACTAGAGAAAGCCCACGCACAGCAACAAAGACCCAATGCAGCCAAAAAAAATAAAAAGTATCTAAGGGAATTTCCTGGTGGTCCAGTGGTTAGGATTCCGTGCTTTCACTGCCCAGGGTGTGGGTTCAGTCCCTGGTTGGGGAACTAAGATCCTCCAGGCCTCGCAGAGTGACACCCTCCCCACCAGGAAAAAAGAAAAAAATGTATCTGAAATCTAAATGCAAGAGACCTGGGGCCAGTGTGTCTGGGCTTCTGTTATATAGCTCTGCCACTAAGTAGCTGTGTGACCTTGGGCAAGTTACTTAATCTCTCTTGAATTTTATTTTCCTCATTTCTATAAGTTGGGAGTGCCAGTTTGTGGCTCAATAAATACTAGCTATTAACTTCCATTAAAAGAAAAATCTCTACTCATAGGAGAGGAAAACTATTGGTGAATTGAGAACCTGCCACAATAGCTGTGGATATATGAGAACTAGAATGTTGCACAATAAACAAAGAACATACATAAGGGCACTGGGTGCTATAAAGCCAATAGTCTGGGATTCTGTTATCCTGGTCCATTATCATATTTGTTTAACTTTGAGCTGATATTGTTGAACCCGTGTCCCCTGCATCAGCAGGCGGACTTTCAACCACTGCGCCACCAGGGAAGCCCTAAAGTACTTTTTTTTTTGGTGGATGTGAGATGATTTCCCGCAGGGTTCTGGAGCTTGGAAACGTTAGAATCGGTATTCTGACCTGAAAGGCAGCATGTATGTGGATATAAACCATCCCAAATTAGAGTAAGAGGCTTTAGCACAGATATTGGAATAGAAGGTAAATAATACTCTATTTTTTCTCTAGTTGTCATTTGTACCTGCTTAGAGAATGAATCTGAATCTTTACTTAGGGTAAAATGTAATTAAAGACTAACTGCATTATTTTTAAGCTGTGTCCTGATTTATTTGCACTGGGTAAGCAGTGATAGCAGTATGCAAATCTGGGACATCCGAGCCTAAAAATAATCTTGAAACACTAGCTTGGAAATTCTCTGTACTTTCTTTGAGTTAATTTCAAGTAACATGTACATTCTGGAAGGACACAGCAGTGAGATGTAATCCTGTGTTCTTCCCTTGCAGTGGGTAATTCCGGAGTTGGTTGGCCATACTGTCGTCACTGTATTAATGCTCATTTCATTGCACTGGTTCATCTTCCTTCTCAACTTGCCTGTTGCCACTTGGAATACATATCGGTGAGTACAGCTTGTTTATTTATACATATGAGTACTGGTAGCATAACGTTCACCCATTTAAACTGTACTATCCATTATGTTTTTGGTATATTTATAGATGTAAGCAACCATCACCACAACATATTTAAGAACATTTTCATCACCCCCAAAAGAAGCCCTATGTCCTTTAGAAGTCACTCCCCTCCCCCAGCTCTAGGCAACTGCTAGTCTCCTTTCTGTCTTTGTAAAATAACCTGTTCTGGACAGACATATCATTTAAAAGAGATCAATATGTGATCTTTTATGGCTTCTTTTACTTAGCATAATATTTTCAGGGTTCATCCATGCCGTGTCATGTATCAGTACTTTATTCCTTTTTATTGTGGAATAATATTCCATTGTATGGCAATACTACATTTTGTTTATCCATTTGCAATTGATGGGCATTTGAGTTGTTTCCACTCTTTGCCTATTATAAATAATTCTACTATGAACATTCATGTGCATATTTTTTTCATTAAAATTATTCTTTTAATTTACCAAAATGCAATGTAATCATGTGTCTTTTTTTTATTATTAATATATGTGCCACATCTTCTTTATCCATTCATCTGTTGATGGACACTTAGGTTGCTTCCATGACCTGGCTATTGTAAATAGAGTTGCAGTGAACATTGTGGTACATGACTTTTTTTGAATTATGGTTTTCTCAGGGTATATGCCCAGTGGTGGGATTGCTGGGTCATATGGTAGTTCTATTTTTAGTTTTTTAAGGAAGCTCCATACTGTTCTCCATAGTGGCTGTATCAATTTACATTCCCACCAACAGTGCAAGAGGGTTCCCTTTTCTCCACACCCTCTCCAGCATTTATTGTTCATAGATTTTTTGATGAAGGCCGTTCTTACTGGTGTGAGGTGATACCTCATTGTAGTTTTGCTTTGCATATCTCTAATGATTAGTGATGTTGAGCATCCTTTCATGTTCATGTGCATATTTTTGTGTGGACATATACTTTCATTTCTTTTAGGAGTGGAATTGCTGGGTCATATGGTAACTCTATGGTTTGACCTTTTGAGGAACTACCTGAGTGTTCAAAAGCAGCTGCACTATTTTACGTTCCCACCAACTGTGTATGAAGGTTACAGTTTCTCCACATCCCTGCCAACACTTTTTGTTGTGTCTTTTTTATTTTAGCTGTCTGATTGAATGTGAAGTGGTATCTCATTGTGGTTTCGATTTACATTCCCTAGTGACTAATGATGTTGAGTACTTTTTAATGTGCTCATTAGCCATTCGTATATCTTCCTTGCTCTATATGTTTTTAATTAATTTCTTTTTTATTGAATTATAGTTCATGTACAATATTATATGTTCAGGTGTACAGTATGGTGATTCACAATTTTTAGAGGTTATACTCCATTTATAGCTATTATAGCATATTCGTTATATTCTGTGTTGTACAGTATATCCTTGTAGCTTATTTTATACATTTGCTGCATATGTTTTTGATTAGCTAAGTTGGCATGATATAAATTATGCTTTGGGAAGATTTTTCTGGAAGCATTATATAGTATTGATTGGATGGAAAAGAGGCAGGAGGTAGTTCAGAGACAGGGGTGAGATAATATAGTACTGGACTAGAGTTGTGATAGTGGGAATGAAAAAGATAGGGCTAGGGCTTCCCTGGTGGCGCAGTGGTTGAGAGTCCACCTGCCAATGCAGGGGACACGGGTTCGTGCCCCGGTCCGGGAAGATCCCACATGCCGCGGAGCGGCTGGGCTCGTGAGCCATGGCCACTGAGCCTGCGCATCCGGAGCCTGTGCTCCGCAAAGGGAGAGGCCACACAGTGAGAGGCCCACATACCAAAAAAAAAAAACCAAGATAGGGCTATATAAGTGGTGATAGGAAGGAAGAGTGGACAAGAGTTTAACCTATTGCCTATGAAAGATGAAGAGAGAAGTCAGAATTGAGTAAGAGAAAGTTTTTAAGGACTACTGAGGAAGTGGTGACACTCCTGTTAGATAAGCTAGCAGTCAGAGAAGGATAAGACTCTTTGAGACTACAGATGGTCCTCGATTTACAATAGTTTGACTTTTGATTTTTCGACTTCATGATGGTGTGAAAATGATACACATTTCAGTATAAACCATATTTCGAATTTTGAATTTTGATCTGTTTCTGGACTAGCAATATGCGGTATGAAACTCTCTTGTAATGTTATAAAATAGGCTTTGTATTAGGCGATTTTGCCCAACTGTAGGCTAATGTAAGTGTTCTGAGCATGTTTAAGGTAGGCTAGGCTAAGCTGTGATGTTTGGTAGGTTACGTGTATTAATTGCATTTTCAATTTTTGATGGGTTTATCATGATATAATACCATTGTAAATCGAGGAAAATAGGTATTGAGTTGAGATGCTATCCAGATATTCGTTTGTAAATACCATATATACCGTTTATTCAGCCATAGATGGGCTACTAGGATTTGGGGGAGAATTTAGATTTGTGACACTCAGAGAGCCATTTGCATTTCACAGAAGTCATAATTGAGAAACCAAATGTGTGGCGAGAGTGAGGAACCAAGGTTGGACTAGAGAAGCTTGGACATGAGAGAAGGAAGAGGTCATGATCAGTGCTAGGTTAGGACACGCATGCTGTGCAGATGGCACAGTTGGGATGTAGAAGCGTAGATGCTTAAACTCACTGATCCTCTCAAAGTAACCCAATTTTCTTATTTGTAAAAGGAATCATTTGGGGAAGAAGGAGAAGATTATCATATGTAATACTATATACACAGTGGTATTTAATAAATATGAAATGTTATGTGTTATCTCAAGAGGCCCAAAGACTCCATAGCGTGTTAAACACAGTATCTTCAAGATTTTTTTTAAGTTTGAGTCTGAGTCTGTGGGAGCACTGAGTTGAATTGGTCTGGATTTGTAACTCGGTGTCTGCTTACTGTGCCCTTTAGGTTCCGTATTGACTTTGTAGCCCTGTTCTCATTCCCTCACTGTGGTCATACCTCCATCACTATAAAATGTACATCTCTTATTTGTCAAAATATTATTATTTAATATTTACGTAAAAATTAATTTAAAATAAAATTTATATTTTAATTAAATGTAATCTGTACTTTTTAAGAGTCATGTAAAGTTAGGCACTGCGTTTGCATCTGAACTCTCCGTTTATTGTCTTAACTGAGGAGTTTTATTTTACCATAGTAGCATTTATTCTAAGTCATTTCTGTCTTCTTTAAGTTACTCTTTTCAAGTAGGTACCGTTCATTCACCATGCAGATTGAGACATATCTGTTGATCAGCGGGAGCACCAAAGATGAGGATTCTATTTGGGATATAGAATCTCTCTTTTTAGTATCATCTGTGAAATGGGAATAATTATGTTTGACACAAAGATGTAAGTGTTAAACATAAAGACAACTGGCAGAGATGTTGTGAAGGTGAAGGGAATTGCATGAATTAAGTTAGAACCTTGTAGATAAAGAAATTTCTAAGAACTTGATAAAGTTGGTTTGGTTTTGGGGCCCCCTTCATTTGTGTCTCATGGAAGACAGCTATAGGTGTTACCGATTCAGTAGTTTTCTACAGAAGATGGGTAAAAGGGTCTCAGTGCATAAAATATCCTTCTCTAGAGTGTTAATGTATTTGTTTCAGAGGGCAGAAATTACACCTAAAATTAATAGTATTGTATTTTCAAAGGAAGACTAAGGCATGGCCTGTGACATCATTATAATATAATACCTTGTCCATATTTGGTCATATAAGGCTGCTATGATTGGTTCATTTTTGAAGGTTGATTATTACTGGTTTACTTATTTTTGAATATTTATGCTGATGATTTGATTTTCCTTCTAATGTGTGTGCATCCTTTAATTTACCAGGTTCATTATGGTGCCAAGTGGTAACATGGGAGTGTTTGATCCAACAGAAATACACAATCGAGGGCAGTTGAAGTCACACATGAAAGAAGCCATGATCAAGCTTGGTTTCCACCTGCTCTGTTTCTTCATGTATCTTTATAGGTGAGTTTACAGTCCTGGCATTTTCCTGGATGCCATATGCTTTTGACGGGTAAGATATTACTATACTGTAGGATTTTGTATTAACATTGCAGAGCTTTTGGGGATTATGTGAATTTCTTGTGGCTGTGTAGATTTTTTATGTCATGTCATTGAATCAGGATTCCATTCTGTCTGACCTGGAGTAGAGTTACTCCATGTTATTAGTTATTCCTTAGCTGTTGAGGCTATCAACATGCTTAAAACTGTCCTTGCTGTTCTTTCCCTCCCCTGGTATCCAGCTGTGAGGTCTCACTGCCTGTTATAAACATTACTATATGTACCCCCAGAGAGTTTCCCACTCCTGGGTCTTCTGGGGACCAGAGCACTGGCAGCAGCTCTCAACAACTTATATCCACGTTGGGCTGATCTTTCTTGGCATTAAGGAATTTAGGTGTGATGCCTTTTCTCCGGGATGCAAGTGGTCTGTTCGGGTAAAATTTCATCAGTCTTCCAGTTAGATTGGAAGTAAGAATTAATATGAAGGATTGGCTATCAGACACTGGAAGCCTCATGCAGACCTGTTTAAACTTATATTTATTACCTTAAGTTTTAGAGATAACATGCCACCTTTTCCTTTACCCATTATAGACCCATAGAATACAGCAAAGAGAAAAAAATTGTCATGTGTGTATGATTTGATTAAGCCTTTAAAGAGGCTAAAAGTCAAGCTTTTGTATCCAAGCTTAATTGTATCATTCCTGTTTTTTTCTGAGGTAAATTTTAATTTTCACATGGGCATAAGACTAGTAGGAAAAAACTTGTACTGAACTAAACTTCTGTCACTCAGAAAAGTCCTAATAATTAGAAACTGTACAAAGATAAGAGTTTTAAAAAACTGCTATTTTGTCTGAAATAGCTTAGAAGTCAGAGCCATTTTAGCCTCTGCCTGAAAAAGCAGGCTTCCTAAAATCCTTTTGCTATGCTAATTCCACCCACAGATTAGATTGAAATTAGAGTTTAGGTGGTTTCCTTTTTACTATTTATTATATTTGCTTTTCTGTATTTTAAAAAATAGGACAGAAAAACCACACTAATAACATTTCTGGTTCTCATACCTCATTGCTAGCGTGCTTAATTTTTAATCCTAGCATTAAAGATGGAGAATAAAGAGCAAAAGTTAACATTAAGAATACAACGATACACCTTTCTTCTTCTTATTTTTTTTTTTTTGCGGTACGCGGGCCTCTCACTGTTGTGGCCTCTCCCTTTGCGGAGCACAGGCTCCGGACGCGCAGGCTCAGTGGCCATGGCTCACGGGCGCAGCTGCTCCACGGCATGTGGGATCTTCCCGGACCGGGGCACGAACCCGTGTCCCCTGCATCGGCAGGCGGACTCGCAACCACTGCGCCAGCAGGGAAGCCGTATTCTTATTTTTATTACTTTTTAAAGTCAAACCATATGAAGGTATCTTTACCATCATATATGTTCCCTTGTATTTGTCGGAGACAAAAAGCAAGGTGGTTATCCTTTCTTCATCCTTCTCTCCCCTCCAGGTTTTATGCTTTGGAGAGTAAACTAGAGTGGACATCCCCTAGGTCTTGATAACATGAGCTTCTTGAGACATCTGGGAGCAAAGCTAATGTAGTCACATTTTTGGGTGTAAATGTAGGATTAGGGAGCAGTATCTTGCTTAGTAAGACCCAAAGTCTTAGGATTTAAAAATGGACAAGAGTTTCTTACCTCTCAGTTGTTGAATTTAAAGCAGTGGGAAGATGGACTGAAGACTGGGGATTGGAGGAATCAGGAAGCAATTTTGGGGCAGGTTTAAGGTATGGTTCTTTACAATGAAATAAAAGATAGGCAACCAGTGTAACTCGTTTGCCTGAGTAGCTGCATTGCTCACTGGATGCATCCTTTCTTTTTCTTTCTTTTCCCTTCCCTTCTCAGCTTGTCATTTTTAGCCATGTTGCTATTTCCTTCCCCCTTGGCGTTCCTTGTAGCTCAAGGGATCAGGATGGAAGAGTAATTGCAGATGTTCTTGTAACACTTTTCTCTTAGCTTTGGTTGCTGTTTTTAAAAAGTGTTTACTATTCTAAATCATCCGATTTCTAATGTAGGGATTTATGCTGCTCCTTCTGTATCGCCTGCCACCACTTGCGTGGTGCCTTGCACATAGCAGACATTCAGCGTTTGTTAAATAGAATTAAAGGAAAAAATTCCCATCTTCTTTAGAGATTGGTAGAATCTATGCCTTTGCTGTTTGGTTAGGTGCCAGCCTGGTGTAATCTACCACTCCCTCACTGTGTGACCTGGGGCAAGTTTCTTATCCTCTCTGTGCCTCAATTTCTTCATCTGAAAATGGGATAATAATAGTACCTGCCTCATGGGCTTGTGATGTGGATTAAATGAGATAATGCATATAAAGCACTTTGGTTTGTGCTGACCTCTTGTAAGCTCTAACAAAGTGTTCAAAAATATTGGTTACTACCATTAATTTGTGCTGTGCACTGTGTACCCTTAGTTTGTTTAAATTTGGACAACGCATCACTTATACCATTAGTAGTGTAAGGGTATTTCTGTGTTTTAGTCATTTGCTCTCAGGATAGCAAGGCTGATTTCAGTAAAAAAATGATAGTCTTGTTACTCTTGTTAAGTGTGGTGGTTTTAACAGAGTGACCGCCACGTGTCAAAGACTGTGTAAGGCACTGCGTGTGACACAAAAGGAGCAGCGCAGAATCCCTGTGTCAAAGCTGGGAGCCTGCTGATTGCAGCACGCGGGTGTCATCCTGGAGAATGAAAGTGGGTATGAGCTGAGGTGTGCAGGGAGAGGCAGGGCGCAACGGCCCTGGGCCGAGAGGCTGGCTTCCCAGAGGCCGTGCGGGAGCCTGATGGAGCCTGCCGGATCCTGAAGTCTGAGAGGAAGTTACTGGGTTGATGGGGGATGAGAGGAGGGGTTCCAGGGGCAGGAACAACATGTGCGAAGATCTCCATGGAGAATTAAAGTTTTTTCCTAGACACACTTGTTTTCTCTAAGCTAGAGCCCAGCAGTGCTTTTAGGTTATGCTCCCTACCGCCACCTCTACCCCGGTTTTCTTTCTTTCTTTTTTCTTTTCTTTTAGTGAAAACGTTAGGGCCTTTTGATGTCCTAATATAGATATTCTTTCCTTTAGGTGTAAATGATTGCTTTTGCTTTTTACTTAAGTGAGTGTTCCTTGCTGAGCCTTAGGGATGCAAGTCTGGACAGACCAGACTCTGTAGGAACATTCCTAAGGAAACACTAGTAACATTAATTTCTTCTCTCCACAGTATGATTTTAGCTTTGATAAATGACTGAAGCTGGAGAAGCCGTAGTTGAAGTCAGCCCACACTACAGTGCACAGTTGAGGAGCCAGAGACGACTTAAATCATCCTTAGAACCATGACCATAGCAGTATATTTTTTCCTCTTTGAACAAAAAATATTTTTGCTGTATTTTTACCATATAAAGTATTTAAAAAACATGAATTGAGTTTTTGTAGCTTTCTGGTTCTCAACTTTAGCCTGCACCCCCAACATGTGAAGGTGTTTTTCATCATCTGTATGTTGAAGATAGTTATTTGTATGTAGGAACAGGACTGTCATTCCAGCCTTGCATGCCAAAGAAATAGAGGACACGCTTTAAAGGGAAAATGTAATAGATGAGCAAAGTGGCTCTTCAGGTCTACTGAGAAGTCAGAGTACAAAGCGATACTGTTAGTCTGGGCAAAGGAAGAAAGAAACTAAGCTACCCTTTTGTCTGTATTGCGGCAGCTTCCTGTATTTAATATGGTTTACAGATTTATGGGACTGTAAGCCAATGTCTTTTCACAAGAATGTTAACAGAAAATGACATTTCAAAAAAGATATATTTCTTTGCTGAATTTGTGAACCCTTATAAGCCATTACACACACGATGTAATTCCTGCTTATAGAAAGGAAAATAAACCAAACAAGCAAAACTTTATCAAGAGCTTTCATTTAAAAGCCGCTGCCTCCACAATCGCCCTCAAACCCATATACTCCCACTGGCCCTTGCTACGTCTTGGTTTTGCATTCTCATTGGTCCAGTTGTATTTGATCTGTCCGATATATTTTTTAATGGGTTTGGAGAGGTGATTTGGTAGAAGATGCCCATCAGATCAGAAGCAGGAGTAGCCAGTCATTCGGTGTCGGTGAAACTGAGCCTGTCAGCGCTCTGTTTGGGGCCTGATTAACCGTAGCACTCCTGTCCTGCTGCGCTGACCACTGTCCATTTCATGGACATAGCAGTATCCGACCAGACTTGACTCCTTGGAGGTTTATTTGTCCATTCTTGCAGTTGTTGAGGGCACTTAACCTCTTGGGCTCTGTTTGCTGGGTGAAGTGAACCTGGCAGTATATTCTCAGTGCTCGTTTGTGTTTTAATGTGGCCATCTTCGGCGCTGGCATTTAGGCAAAACGTGGCTGTGTTTTATGGCAGAGTCCAAAGAGGTTATTCACTCTGTTGAGGCAGCATTGGATAGTCACATAAGGTGTGTGGTCACCAAATATCAAATGTTGCATGTCCTTTCGGCCCTGGACTGGGTCTAGCCTTGGCAGAAGCCGGAGAGGCACTAAGCAAAACTCCCTATATGGATAGACCTACATTTTGAGGATGGTGGTATACCCTGGCCACACATGAAAGGAAGGGTGAAATGGTAGGCAAAGTAAACTTGGTTCTGTTGGCCTCTTTCGAGCTTCAAAAATTGCTCCTTGGGGGTATCTTGTATTTCTTCCAGGCAAAGAGCCAAGAAGCTGTAACATAGAAGTTAGTTTGATGCATCTCTCTTACCCTTTCCTTCTTAGGCACCTTCCTCTATTTAAAAAAAGAAAAACAGTCACTTAACTCTGACTTTATCCCTAACTTCCAGTGCCTCTAAATGTTCTGCTCAAGCTTTGAAAGCAATGAAGCTGTTGGAGAACTTAAATCCTTAGAACTGAGAGATAAACAAGCTACTTCAGGAAGCTCAAAGGTGGTGGAGGACTGTTGACCAAAATGTTTTATCTTCTCATTCTTCTTTTTTTTTAAAAAAATTGAAATTTTCACAATATTGTGTTAGTTTCAGATGTACAGCATAGTGATTCAATTATTTTTTTCAGATTATATTCCATTATAGGTTATTACAAGGTCTGGAATATACAAGTATTCTTAGTAACCAAAATAGAAACCTGTGTAGTTGAGAGCATCTGGCTGTCAGTTTACATACCATCAGGCACGTATGTCGGTGAGGCTGAGCAGATCAGAAAGGTGCCTTGTTTATAACGAAAGACAGGAGCTCTTTACTTCTGAAACATTAACCGTGGTTAAAAACAAAACCACCTTTCTTGTATTGCTTGTCTGTAATCAAAGGCAGGAAAGGGGGTAACTCTAGTTTTTTGTTTGGATTTTTTAGGGGCCCTTCTACAAATTATGAAAAGAGGGAAAAAGCACTGACTTTAAAAGCTGTGGTTAAGAGGCCGAAGATTAATTTTCTGTGCTTTTAACTGATTGGAGAGTTGCAGAGACCCTTAGAGATCGTTTGGTCTAACTTCATCTTAGACATCTGGAATCCTCCTGGCTAGTCCAGTGTTCTCTCCCTTATCACTTCTCGTCCCTGTCCATCTGTGAAGGTAGTACCCTGGGCCCAGCCAGTGCAGACTACTATGGCATGCTCCTGGATGCAGAATATTTTTATCTGTGTATTCTGTCATTTTCCTTTGACCTTTTCCTTCCATCCCTTCAGTGGTTAGCAGGTGCGCTTGCTAATCACTGGACTCAGCTGAGAGAGCCGAGGAAGAAAGATCTAAGGTGCAGCTTGGTTCATCAAAGCCTGACAGCCACCTTTTCATGCCACACAGATGACAATGGAATAATAATCCAAATCCGCTTCCTCTCATCTGAGCTTACTTTGAATTTGGGGGATAAGAAAGCTCCCCATGGAACTTTTTCTTCTGTGGCACTTTACCACTTTCTATCGGGTGTTACGGTTATTTGTATGCAGTTAATCTCTCCTACTAGACTGTACACTCCTGGAGGGCAGAGTATCCTCTTATTCATATTTGTATCATTTTCCTATTGCTCCTGGCACCTAACGCAGTCCACGCCTTGCACACGGAAACGATAAATGATTGTTGAATGAATACGTAAATCTGATTGTGTTGTTCTGTTGCTCTTTCAGCATGAAGTCTAACTAATGTCCTTTACCTCAGGGAAGTAAGAAGCAATGGAGCAACATAATCAAAGTCTACCATCTGTTTTCAAGGCAGTCACATATGGAATGTTCTAAGACATGCTAGGTTAGGAAAGGAAACCGCTGTATTTGGTGTACTGGAGGCTTGTGAAGTCAGTTTTACTCACAAGGAATATTTTGTCAGAAGTAATTGTGATGAAAAGTATTACGTACCAGGTATAATTAATTACCCCCTGCATGTAAGTAAAATTGTTCTAATACATGGAAACAGGCAGCAAGATAGAGAAGGGAAGTCTTGAAATTCTATGCCTATTATCTAGATTGCTGCCACCTGAATTTGTGTACTTTAAGCCAAAAATACTATTTTGCAATGTAGTGTAACAAAGATTGAAATATTCTTGGTGTAGTGAAACTACAGTTAATAAGGCTGTTCAAAGAATGGGCTGTTCTATCTGAGCATTTGTCAGTGAAGCCTTTTGGTTTTAAGCCATACTTACCGTGAAAATTGTACAAGGTAGTAGTCAAATTGTTCTGCTCTAAATATAATCTAAGGACTGAGGGTCATTCAGAGCCTCCGGGTTGGCATTGTGAACCACGGTGGTCACAGTAATACTCACTGTCAGGACACAGATGTTAAAGGGATTGATCACTAAGAGCTCAAGTTGCTCTTTAGAATACATCCCTTGATAAAAGCTGTTTTTGTTTTCAGTGGCTTCCCTCTGAGGCTGGGTGAGGAGTGGGTGGTGGGTGAGTGGTCAGAATCAGCTAGTGGGAGCTCAGAGGTTTGACCGTGGCTTCCCCTGCTGTGTATTTGGTTTGCTACATCCGTTATGGAACAGTCTTGGTTTCACCTGTATTAGTTCCCATTCAACATTAGCGCATAGTCAGAATGTGAGTCAGTCGAACAAATACTGAAATTGCTGTTCCCCAGTGGAGCACCTTGTGTGTAGATGTTGAGAGGACTAGTAAAGGTGCGGAGTTACACACTGCCATACCATCACTCTCCAGCCGTCTGTCTGATTCCTGGTTCCCTTCTAAGCACCCGGTGCGTTGTCAGAATCCCCACTTTGTTATTTATCCAGGGGACTTGGTTCATCTTCAGTCTGCTATTCTAAGTACCATATATTCTTTGGGCAAGAGGCTGGCACTTGAACAAGGAAGGAGCTTGAATCCTCCGTCTGGTTTCACAGCTCAGTTCATTCAAATTGATAAATCTCTGAAGGAGAGGATGGAAGTGGAATCAAGTTGTAGAGCCTGATCTTATCACTTTATCTGATCAGCAGCCTATTTCACAGGTTGGATGAAAAGCAGGCGAGGGTTGAACTTGACAGCTCGATTAAAAAGCAACAAGTTTGGCTGCCACTGCATCTACTGTATCAGGGTGACCTGCAGGGCAAGGCTAGCTTCTGGTGGAGCTGTGTATAAAGATACTAACTTTTCGGAAGACAATAACAGGACTAATCCGTGTCAGTTGGTAATCTATTTTACCAGTTACAATAATCAGACTTACGGGCGTTCTTGTTTTATCTATAACCTATTACCTTCCCTCCCCCACACTATTTTGAGGCCAATACCAGACATCAGTACATATGTAGTATTTCTACACATATCTCTGTAAGATAAGGGTTCTTAAAACACAACACACAGCCCCAGCATCATACATAAATTGGTAATTACTTAGTACTAGATATACAATGGGTGCTCCCGTTTCCCCCATTGGCTCAAGGTTTACAGTAGGTTTGTTCACGTTGGGATTCAGCAAAGATCTGTACATTTCATTTGGTTAATGTCCTTAAGTCTCTTTTTTTTTTTTTTTTTTTTTTTTTTTGGTACGCGGGCCTCTCACTGTTGTGGCCTCTCCCATTGCGGAGCACAGGCTCCAGACGCGCAGGCTCAGCGGCCATGGCTCACGGGCCCAGCCGCTCCGCGGCATGTGGGATCTTCCCGGTCCGGGGCACGAACCCGTGTCCCCTGCATCGGCAGGCGGACTCTCAACCACTGCGCCACCAGGGAAGCCCGTCCTTAAGTCTCTTTTTTTTTTTTTTTGTGGTACGCGGGCCTCTCACTGTTGTGGCCTCTCCCATTGCGGAGCACAGGCTCCAGACGCGCAGGCTCAGCGGCCATGGCTCACGGGCCCAGCCGCTCCGCGGCATGTGGGATCTTCCCGGTCCGGGGCACGAACCCGTGTCCCCTGCATCGGCAGGCGGACTCTCAACCACTGCGCCACCAGGGAAGCCCGTCCTTAAGTCTCTTAATCTACTAACTTCCCTATTATTTTCCTTGCAATCTGTTGAAGAAACTGTTTCACTGGACATAGCAACCATCTGTTGTGTAGAACCTCCAGTATTCTGGCTTTTGCTGACTGCCATAAACTCTTAAAAAAACGCCTGTGATTTTACGATGTGCATTCTCACTCATCACAATGCTGTCTGGTAAGAAGATACTGTTAGCTTCTTTCATAGATGAGGAACTCTGACAGGTAAGTAATTTGTCTAAAGTGATACACCAAGTGATAGGATTTATATTTAAATCCAAACCCACTACTTTATAACAATTTAAAGACATTCAAATTTATTGTGGAGGTTTTCTTCTAGGAAACTTCATGAGTCTGTTTTATTGATTGCTTTAATTGTATGGAGAAAAATCTGTATAATTTCAAGTGTCATTCTCTTCTATGAACTACACAGTTAACTAGAATCAGTAAAGAAGTGTGCCCTTAAATGTTTTACCTATCTTTGACGAGTTTTTAACAGTCAATTTTTAATCTAGGGTGTAAGTGACCATCTACAGACCAAGGGAGGTTTATGTGTGCAGTGGCTAATAGCATAAGCTCAGGGGCACCTGGCTTAGAATCCCAGCTCCTTCATACCAGTTAATTTATTTAAGCCTACTTCCCTCATTTGTAAAATGGAAATTAGAGTATTTGCCCCATGAAGGTACCTTGAGAATTAAATGAGAATGGAATGAGTGGCTCATCCATAGTGACTGGCCTAAAGCAAGCACCCAGTATATTAGCCCAAAGGAATACCTGTTCTGTACTCGCGTTACTCAACGACCAAATAGTGTGTGCGTTGTGGTTAGTCCCTCTCATTACCATTCTTGCTCCTGCTTTTCATTCTTGGTCTCATTGCTGAAGTAATAATATAGCATAGTCCCACGGTTTTCAAAACCCACCAGTAAAAGTGGATCAGTGTCAGCTGACAACATACAATTGCCCGACGTGTTAACAAATTTGACTTGTGATCTGGAAGGTGGCTTCGAAATCTAAAAGTTAAAAAAGCCTTCAGTTGAGTCTCACATGCCCTTGGATTTAGGAGTTAAAAGCACAGGCTCTGGAATCAAACAGGGGTTTGAATCCCAGTACTACCATCTATTAACTGTATTTCAGTCTCCTTAAGCCTGAGTTTATCATTGAAAAAAAGTGAGCAATACTTGCTTACAGAGATAGAAGTTTAAATAATGTATCTAAAGCGCCTGGTACCCAATAAGCACTCCAGTTATTTATACAAACACTAGGAGAAAGCATAGAAAGAGAAAGGAAATTAAAACCAAACCAGTTGAATAGTATCAGTTCTTTGTGGACAAGAACACAAAATGTTACTGAAAAGTTTTTTTCATGCAAACCCATTAACAGGGGAGAAAGAAAAAATCTTACTGAAAAGTTTTTTCATGCAAATCCATTAACGGGAAAGAGCCCATTTACACATAGTGTGAAAGAACTTATAGAACAAGTTTTTCATTGATAATAAAATCAAGACCCCTTTTCTGAATTCATAGGCCACAAACTGGTATTTTTCCATTTGGGAATGAGGGAAAAGTTATTCAATATTTGGAAACTATTTGGTATACAACTCCCAATTCAATGTGTAGCTGCATTTTAAAATTATATTCAAAATGAGGAAAAAGCCACACAGAACTTAAATGAAGAACATTAGCACATTCATTTATTTGAATTCTAGATATGGCCTATCACCATGGCTAATTATGTCTTGAATAAGATGTTAAAAGTCTTAAATTGTGTATGAGGGACTCCAGTTGCATCAATTTAATACAGTGACCAAAGAAGCCACTAATCCTCGCATCAGAAAAGGAAATTAAAACTTGCTGAAAATTTGTTCTTGTTCTTTCTTCCCTGTTTCCAGCATTAGCTATACATTACATGCCGATTTAACATTTTTGTTAATTACGTGATTGTACTGTTTCCTATACAGCAAGCCCATGTTACGCACGCTCATCAGGTGTGAGGGAGGAGAGCCCACTGCCACAAAACCAATGGCAGTCACCTAAGATTCTTGGAAGTAGTGATAGGATGATGGGGTCATTTTGTTCGTTGAATGTTCTTTAACAGTTTTAAGTTTTTCTGGGAAAAATTTCAAGTAGAAGTCATGAAATGATGTAACTGAAGACCGTCAACTTTTCTTTTGCTTAAAGGAAAGGGAATTGAATTGTTTTTAAAATACAACTCTCTTAAGACTTATTAAGGTTGGGAAATTTTCTTTACCTGGTGCTGGGATCTGGCATGAAACTTTAAGCTAAGTCTGCAAAGTATAGCTGGTATTTAAAGACTTCAAGTAGAAAAAACTTCTCTCTTGCCTGTTGATCAGAGGAAGTGGCAAACCGTACCTTTAAGGTGGTGAGCAGTAGTGTGGAAGCATTACCTCTCTCTGCCTCATCAGTGGATCTACTATCCTAAGCTGAGTCTCCACTGATTGCCTGCCAAGTACTAACCTTTCACATTTGCACTTCCTTTTACTGTGCAGACCACCACTCTTAGTAGTAAAAATCATAAAGCCTACTTCTGTAATAATTCACCCTGATGGGCAATTGGTTTTCTTTTCTTTTCATAAATACAAATGTACTATATAGGTTTGTATACATTGAATGCTTTCTCCAAGGATATCTTTAAATAACTATATATTTATTTGTTATGAAATAAATTTTAATTTCAAACTGGAAATATATTTTCTCCCCTTGTCAGCATATCCACTGCCTAAATGCATAATTTCAGACGTGCAGTAATATTTTTGAACATGTGGCATATGATTCCTTTAAAAATGCAAATGTTCCTGAGAGTTTTCTAAATTAATCCATGATTACACACAACAGCTTTTAAAATAACAGATATCTCAACTGGTAAAGCAGTGCTCCGTTAGACACCACTAAAAAACTCCAGGTAAATCTATGGATGTCAAATTCAGCAAATCAATTGTTTTAGGTAAAAATAGTACTAGTTAGACACTCAGGCTAATGGCTATTAGGAGATTTAACACAGCAACAATTACTTAATTATTCATTCTGTTTATTGGATTGAAAGGGAATACAAACGATTGGTTAAGTGCTATGCACTGACATGGAAAAGGTGTATTAAAAAAAAAAAAATCCCAGGAAAGCAAATCAAAGTTAATGTAGATTCAATTGAACAAAAATTTAAAGACATTTAATATACTACACATTTATAAAATAAAAGTTAACAAAGGGTGTTTTGTAAATAATTAGTAGAACAAGTGAAAATAAATATATCAGAGACCTGAAGTTTCTTATGCTTTAATGAAATAATAAAGCAAAGAAATTTAAACTACTAAATATAATCTGAGAGGCAGTTAAAAAAAAAAAAACCCCAATATTTAAGAACACAATCCTTTGAAACATTTAATCAGTCCATAGCAAATAGTTATTATATATCAAAAGCTCTAAGTTTTAACTAGTTCCACCACAATGCCATGTAAATCTTGACAATTTAGAAATCTTGAGATCAACACAAGTTCTTTTCTTGATCTCTACAGCTTGGTTTGTAAGTACATACATGCTTTTGTGGATCTATTCCCCTCGCCACACACACACATTTTCAAGGAGCCAATAACATTTTTTTCCATCTGTGCCTAAAAATGTTCCGATTCAGTTTTTAGCACATTGACCCTGATGATGAAAATGTTTTAAGTTAAAGATGGGGACACAATTTCAGTCTTATAAAAATATACCAGTATTAACCAAACCTTCAATTCAGAGAGGGCACTTCACATGTGCACGAGACTTTTAGTGAAACTGACAAGAACCCAGAACAGCTGTTTCCAGGACTTTTTATGAATTAAGTAATCTCTCTCTTTCACACAGACACACAACACACACACGCACACATTTTTATTCTCTTAGTTTCATTAAATCCAGGCTATCTGGATTAAGTAGGTAAGGGATGGGTTTTTATAGTTTTTGTTTTTGCAACTATAGGGCAGCTACTATAACAATAGCTTAACAACACTGAAAATTTTCGATTAAGTTCACCCTGTTTTTAGAAAGTGTCTAAGTATAAATGCAGATTCACCTCTTCTTTTAAAGTTAGCGGTTTAAATTAAATCCGATATGGTTTTTGAAATGGACGTAATATTTTGGAGAACAACCCCAAAAGAGAAGTTGCTAAAATCTAAATGAGAAATTAAAACGAAATAAAGATATTTATACACTTCAGAGATGGGACAAAAAGGATATTAAGAAAAATGTCTTCTTTCCTCCCCATTCAAAAGTAGCCATTCTTCTGCTGTGAAAGAAACTGACATGGATATTTCCCTTTCAAGAGATGTACGTTATATTTACCACTGTGAGCAGAGGTGATAGGGTCAGTTCTTGTGTGCAGGAACCAACATCCTAAAAAAGAAAATTTCAAGATGGGGAGGGGTGGGGGAAAAAAGGGTTTTCTATTAATGTCATGAAATGCCACTCCAGAGGGAGAACACCCCTAATAATAAAAATTACCATACTACTACTAGTGTGATTTCAAATTAAGAAAATACTGATAAAATTGATTTTTTTCCTTTCAATTACCAAGTTATTTTAATTACTTAAGTTTATTTTTAAAGTTAGGTAATCCCTTTCTGTTCTCCCACCCACTGAAATGGGCCAATGTGTAGGGGCATTTGCAAAAAAAAAGTCCTCTGTTTAAACTACTTACCTGGTTAAATATAACATTTACCTGGCCAATAAGAGCAAAAGAAATGTAGCTAGCTAGAATGAACACCAGTAACGTACAAAAACCCAAACTGAAGCTTTGTCATCCCTCCCAGCTCATTCCCCAACTCGAATTCACCACCCACACACCAGTCTTAGGAATCCCCAAATCCAACACTGTATACTAATAACCAGTTATTTGGAGGAAAAAGACATTTAATTTCATACGTGCTCTAGCCCTTAATCAATGAATAGTAACAACAAAAAAACATTTTTAAGCACATGGAAATGAGCCTACTAACCTGATTTTTGGAGCCAAAATTCTCCACTCTATTTTGATCTATGTGCAAAAAGTATTGGTACTTTTCAGTTTATACATTTGTTAGTATCTTGCAGCTGGCTTGGTAGTATTCTCACTCTGTATATTCTCACCTCAAGCCTATATAGAGACTACAGCACTGTCAGAAGTTTTCAGTTAAGAGCTATGAGTTAGACCATCCTGCTGTCAGGTTCTTTGTACCATAAAATCCTAGGTATCTTCATTTATTTTACCTTTCTAGCACAGTCGCTGCATGGCACATGCATGAAGTAGACGTTTACAGCAAATTGGCACAGTAAAGTACCAGTATATATAGGAAGCTGCCAGTTAAGACAGACTTGGAACACAAACTCACCTAGCTGCTATAGAAACCTTTGCATAGTTGTTACTCCGTCTTAATGGAGTTATGTTCTTGTAAAATGTGCCTCACTTTTACTCCACTTTTTTAAAGTGTTTTTAACTGTACTTCAGAAGCACTCTGAAAACTCAGATCTAGGGGTGGCTGGGTGAAGTATAGTAGACTTGAGCGCCAAATTGCCCCTGAATGGGCACAAATCTCCGTGAATGTTACACATGTACCATAGCACACTGTAACCAAATTTGTAAACAGCTGTGGAGTTTCTATGCCCACATTTTGTTAGTGATGTTACCATAGAGATTGGGGTGTATATTAATGGCTTCAGGGTATACATGAATCACTTAAAATATGAATGGATTTAACTGTACTGAGGTAAAGAGAAGTTGCCACTTAATTATATACAGTTACCAATGAAGATTTTATTCAAGCTTAAAGTAAAAAGTAATTTTAGTTACGAAAAATGAAGTACCAGATAAACTGTAACATAGTTATTTTAACTTAGAAGTATCAAAACAGGAATTCTTGATTCTCTAAGTGGTGGTCTCTGCAAAATGGAGCTTAAAGAAATCTTTTACATTACCAATTTGATAAAATAATCTGCTGACCACGATCTATCATTTTCTCTTACTATGAGCTTCTGGGAGAATCCGAGCTATTTTAAGGCCAATTGTGTTTTTCTTTCTTCTCCCCTTCCCTGACTTTACCCATTTCTCCCTGCTACCTTCCCCTACCCACCCATCCCCCGATGGAAGAACTCCTAACATCCAAGCCTTTCTCTTCTTTGTGGATCCTGAAGGAGTCTACTCACGGTAATAATATATTATAGACTTGGCTGGGCCGAAAGGGAACAGTGTAAGACTTTTTCTTCACCAGAATCTTATTTTGGGGGTATTCCCACTCCTCTTCCCAACGTAACAGCTATGGTCACCATATTTATATCCTCTACTAAAGAGGGGAGGGAATTTCCAAGGAGACTTAAGTATGTTGTACTCAGCTGTTACGGGGTTTAAAAGCACAACGTGAACATCAGGCTTTTGGCTTATTTTAAACGTGAAATTCTCAAAATTAAAAGTGCTTTTCCATGAAGGAAACCCTTCCTTAAACTAAAAGGGGAGGGGAGAGGGAGACTATCCACAGCACCAGTTTAGAATGAGGTTCAGTATGGCAATATCTGAAAATCTGAGAAGAAATATTCTTTAAATTTACGTATCCCTATATGTCAAAATATTAAGGGCAATCAGAGAAATGACTCCTAGGTTTTAAACCCAGTTTAAGTATGTCTGTAACCTGCTGAATTCTTCTAACAAGCTCAGTTATACTATGAATTTCCAAAGTGGTTATATCTGCTGACTTCTACTCTCTTGCTAGATCACACCAAAATGATTCCCCAAGTTGAGAACAACTTGGAACAAGCTTTGTTGAAAACCTAAACTGACTACTGATCTCTCATGTTGGTATAAATTTAAAATTCTTGTTATGAATCTTGAATTTCTTGAAGATCAGGTACTGATGTTCCTTCAGGAATAAAACAAAAGGGGGAAAATCTTCAAAGCGCTACTCTGAACTTCCTGTGTGATGTCCTTCCAAGCACTGTTTCTGACCATGTCTCATGTGGTATTCCAGAAGAGCATCAGTTTATACTGCGTATCTAAGTCATAGAGGAAACTTTTTAAGCTGGTTTAGATTCCAAATGTATACAAATGAAGTCACTTTAATCCTATAAATACTTCTTAATTTATTTTTAAAAAATTGTGCTGTTAACCCTTTTACGGGGCAACAAGCCATGTGAAAAGTACAAAACTTTTTGTCAAATGTAATATTGAGAGTGCTTTTGACATAGTTCACTGGTTTATCATCTGGATCAGTATATACTGCGCAACGGGCAAGGCTAGAATCCATGAACCAAGCTGCAAAGATCTCAAGCTAAATAAGGCGGAAAGATTTGGAGAAACAAAAGAAGGAAATTCTTTCCTATCCAATGTATACTCTTCAGACTAATGCACTCTTTCTATCAAGCCTTCTAAACTGTTAAATAAAGTTTTCCAAACAAGCATTTAAACGTCATTACACAGAAGAGCAACAAGAATGGATCCTGCCCGACAAAAGGCAGGAGGGAAAAAATTATATATACTGAGTTCAATGGGTAAGCCTGAATGTAGCACAGTTCTTCACAACCGATGGGGGGATAATTCAACATGGTGTCCAACAACGTTCTAACGACGTGCTTCATCTCAACTGGTTACTATGAAGCAAGGTGTAAATGTTTGGCCCCAGTCGGGCTTCAGAAATGGTTCTTTTTTCATGACGAGCATGTCTGTCCAGCTATCAATCATGTTTGTTTGCACCAAATCCCAAGCCATTAAAATACGACTAATTTTAAGTTAAACAGAAGTCGTCTGCTCCAAATTCGCCATCAACTATCCATGCTACTGCATTCCTCTGAATGAAGACAAGATGAAATGTGTATTGGGGGAAAAGAGGAAGAAGAGGGGAGGGGGAGAAAAAAGTTACCAGTTAGAAAGTTTTAAAATCAGCATCATGCCATTACAAAATATCGTAACATTAGAAAACAATCACATCGAGGCAAATTCTTGATACTTTCATCATTATCGTTAAAACTGTGTCCACGTCACATCTTAGGCTATATATTACAGTCTAAACTCAGGATTATTTTGAATATTGGAGAACCCAAGAGAATAATCATATTGGAATCTCATGCTTTAAAAATGAACCTTGAAATACTTATGCAGAATAGAAAAATCTTCATGGTAGTTTACAATAGAAGAGAATAAAGAAGATCTGGCAGTCCAAGGTAAACTGTGCATCGTAACTATGTATTTAATTCTGCTTTCAGTGGCTCAGTGTGAAATTCTGCAACATCACCCTACTCTTCTGTGTGTGTGGGGGAGGGGTCATGTGTCAACAGCTCTACCGATACAAATTCACACACTCTACAATGCACCCATTTAAAGTGGACAATTCAGTAGGTGTTAGTATATTCACAGGATTGTACAACCATCATGACAATCAATTTTAGAATATTTTCATCACCATTAGCAGTCGTAAGCAAACCCTCACCCCCCCAATCCTAAGCAACTACTAGTCTAGTTTCTCTGTGGATTAGCCTATTCCGGACCATTTCATATACATGGAACCACCGTAGGTGCTCTTTTGTGTCTGGCTTCTTTCACTTAGCGTACTGTTTTCAAAGTTCATCCATGTTGTAGCATGCATTAGTACTTGATCCCATTCTATCTATAGTCCTCAAAAAAAAAAAATGCAGTATGGAACTTTACTGTTATAATAAAAGGTCAGCAATTCTCTTTTTTGAAATTGAGTTAAGTGAAATAGTTTTACTTCAATGACTTATAGTATCTTAGGATATCATGATTTTTGAATGTCATTTCCTTAGCTTCTCATCTATATTTTTCTAAAACGTCTATTCCAAACAGGTATTAATTAGAAAAACAAGTTTTCATGTGTGGGAAAAAGAACCCAGAAGATGCCTGCATGAAAGGCATTACCCAAATTTCTAGTTATACAGAAGCTGTTTTCCTATTTTAGGTATAAATGAAATTTTAGGGCTATACCTATGTTGCAAAGCACAACTGAAAATTGCTGAATTAGACCCAGTGCTTACAACTGGGCCAAGTTTGGCTCACCCACAATGATGAGTATCCACAATAGCTAAGTTACCAAATAGCAGTGTAACTTTTGTTTCACAGCAGTAGAAGCATAAACACACCCTTAAAGGTATGTCTAAAATAAATCCACTTACAAGGTAAATTTGTTACTATATACCTAATGTTTTCCTACTTCCTCAAATCAAATGTTTATTTGAAGAAATAACTTCCAAAATGACTAATAAAATTAGAAAAGCACATATAATCTCAGTTATAGATCTCTAAAACATCTAAGAGAGTGGGGCTTGAAACCTAAAAAAGGACAACAACGAACAATAGGAGATCGACAAGATTTTTAGTTTGAGCTGATTTCACAGAGGAATGTTAGAATGTCATGTAGTGATGTACAAATACAAAAAGGTCCTTGAAGGTTCTGAATAACTGAACAGTAATTCTCAAGCTTTTTGACCTGTGTGCTCTTCGTGCTTTTTACTCTCATCTTTGGCTGTACATCCTCACCGACCAGTGAGATCTGGTCAAGCCTTTTACAGTTTGAACCACGAAGACAAAAGCACAGAAAATATGCTTTTAAACCACACATGCTACCCTGACAACCCTCCTCCTCTAAGAATAACTTAACTGAACAAAAAAATCTGTTTATCTGCTTCTAGGTAAATTACTTCTTTCTAAGCAAACTAAATATTTTTGCTCTCGTTATCTCCTCTCTCTAGTACCAATATCTTGCTCAATTAAGCTTATGTCCTTAACTGTTAAGCTTTCTGGCTTTGGGCTTTCTTCAAGTATCTGTAAGTAGTGGAAAAAACCTTTCAGACCTAGATTTGAAGACCTGGCAGCTCTCAACAAGTTAACTAGTCTTGCCATGCTTCAGTTTTTACATCCACAGAAATGAGGATAAAAACACTTCTTCTACTTGTCTTACAGGGCTATGAAGATGTTATGCAAGACAGTGTATATAAAGGGCCTAGCAGGCTGCCTGGCACATAGGTACATGATAAATTTTAGTTCCCTTCTTTTTCTCTATTGGTATTAACAGATATTTATTTTCAAGGGTAAAACCATAATCAAGATCATTCTAAAGTTGTTCAAATTTCACATACTAGCTAGTTTTCATGGGTATGAAAGTATAAAATACTTCTTGCTTGATGAAGCAAGATTTTCAATAAAATTTTGAAAGTGGCAATACTAACTGGATGTAAATGAGGTGGCACATTTCAGCTTATTCTCCCCAGTGTCACCGATAAAACAAACAAAATACTGCTGTGTCTTAGATTAATTAAACTTCTGCGGCGATACAGTGTACAACCTCTAAATGAGGGAAAAAAATTGATTGTATCCTACACTTTAAATAAAGTACCGCTTAAAAATGCTACAACTTTATGATAAGCAGGGCAACGTTTCATCTGGAGAAAACACAGGGATACTGTATGATAGTTACCTTCAATATTCTGGTGGTCTATAAAAGGCGCTGGTCCCCATATTCTAACGGTGCCGTCATCTGAGGCGCTGGCCATCATAGATGGGATCTGTGGGTTCCAGCTCACACAGTTTACGGTGCGTGTGTGCCCTGTCAGCTCCGCGATTGGCAGTTCACTACGTTTGTGCCAGATGTAAACCTTGTGATCTGAACAAACAGTAATTCAGAGAAAAGTCAAGGAGTTGTTACATATTAACAAAACCAACTGATTTTAAATTTACTGCTCATTACACACAGAACGTATAACTTACTAGAACTTGAAAGGACAACAAAAACAATGTGAATAATTTAACAAACTACCTTTTGAAAAAAGCCATTTTAATAAAATACACATTTTTTCCCCTGTTACTGATGACTGACTAGCTTGCAAGTCACCACAAAATCTATCTGTAATATCCTGTAATACATAATATATAATCACAGTCAAGATCTTTGAATATAAACAAATCTAGGATAGAGACAAATTCTATGGAAATGAGAGGTGATAGAAAAGCAATGTATCCAAATTCAAATATAGCAATTATGATAGCTAAATATTGAGTGCTTATAATGTACTAAGTATATTATTATTTTTTAATTATTGTTATTTTTTGTGGTACGCGGGCCTCTCACTGTTGTGGCCTCTCCCGTTGCGGAGCACAGGCTCCGGACGCGCAGGCTCAGCGGCCATGGCTCACGGGCCCAGCCGCTCCGCGGCACGTGGGATCTTCCTGGACCGGGGCACGAACCCGTGTCCCCTGCATCGGCAGGCGGACGCTCAACCCCTGCGCCACCAGGGAAGCCCTTAAGTATATTATTTAATCTTCACCATCATCATGAGGTGGGCACTATGCTTATCCCTTTTATGGATGGCGACTGAAGAAGCAATCTGCTCATGGTTAACAGCCGGTAAATGGTGAAACTGGGGTTGAAATCCAGGAGGCCCTGCTCAAGCGTTTACTTGTGAGGCTAGACAGCATAATAATATGACTTTGTAGTAGTCTATTTGTAATCTCATGAAGTGACCATAAAAAACAAAAACCCGGACAACTTTGTGATAAAGTAATCTTCAAAAACAAACAAAGCAAAACAAAACAACGGACTAGTACAGAGTAGAAGTTCACAGTACGGGCTGTAGAATCAGACTACCCAGTCCACACGTTCCCTGTATCACGGACCAGCCGTGTAACTTTGGGCACATTACCCACTCTTTGCAACTCCTCTGTAAACGGGGATGTGTACTTACCTCATCATGTTATGAGGATAAAGTAAGTCTGTACATGAAAAAGTGTTTTGAACAAAGTCTAGCACGTAGTAAACACCATGTACTACCACAAAGAGTTAACGAAATAGAAGTGATGGCTTTTCAGCAGCAGGCAGAATCCCAGGGTAAATCAGAAAAGTGTCCTATCTGAACATCTGTCAATCAACTATGTGATCAATGTGGGAACTTTCAGTGGATGTGCTGCCAACTGAGGAAACTTCAGAGTGGTGAAAAGGTAATAAACTTGTGGTTAAAAAAAAAAACCATGCCCTGGTTTCAACTTACAAAGATAAGTTGGAACTGTTTCTGAACATTTTTTTGAGTATATGAAGCAAAAGCTAAAAGGCACTCACTGAAGTACTGAATTTATCTTTCCTAGACGGTACTTATCTTTCAATCATTTCTGAAAATAATTTTCTTTCAATAAAATAAAATTAGCAAAAGGAAAAAAAAAAAAAAGCCCAGACTAGCTATGTTTCCCCTTGGACAGAGCAAGTCCACAAAGAAAGATTACAGGCTTGAAAAGTGTGAATGCAACTGAAATCTGCCTACATTTGGATTTGTGGACACATACCCGAGGAGGATATTTGCTCAACAGTCAGCAAAAATTAAGATTTGATGTAGTCAAGGTCAGAATGACAGGCTTTATGATCAAGCTCTGCTTACTGTACCAGTTTAGGGAATCCAGTGCCCATGCAGAGGTAAAAAGTAAGTTTTTCTATATATTTCCAGCACAATGAAAAGGCTGGAGTAATGGCATAACTTTTAGGAGGAAAGGTTTCCTAATTGCTCTATTTTATACTGACATTCATATATTTGGGGATTTGGAAGGTTCTTGGAATATATTTCTGACAATAAATGACAAATGGATTACTGTGGTCATCTTGGGAGATAATATAGTTGCTATATACACTTGGTGTTGAAAACACTTTTAGAACCATTCTAAACCACCTGAATCATGAGAATGCTAATCTCTTTCCATCATAGTTATGTTTCATTTTATCCCTAAGCAGAATATAATGTGTGGCTTAATTACATTATTCATCAGGCTTAATTCTAAAGTTAGTTTGGTCTTAAAAAAAAAAAAAAGATTGGGGCTTCCCTGGTGGCGCAGTGGTTGAGAGTCCGCCTGCCGATGCAGGGGACGTGGGTTCGTGCCCTGGTCTGGGAAGATCCCACATGCCACGGAGCGGCTGGGCCTGTGAGCCATGGCTGCTGAGCCTGCATGTCCGGAGCCTGTGCTCCACAATGGGAGAGGCCCGCGTACCACACAAAAAAAAAAAGATTGGCATCACTAGGGATAATGGTAGCAACACATATTTTTAAAGCACTTCTAGGCTACATATTATTTTTAGAAAGAGCTATAGGGGATTGTGAGGCATAATTAAGAGGCAGAAAACCCCCCAGGAGCAGGATTAAATAGAGCAAGGGGAAAGAGATCTTTGAGTAGGAAGAGCTAAAAAGCAGGTAGAAGGCTTATTAATATGTTTAGATCATATCAAATTAAAAGCCAATGGAGAACCTAGAAAAAAATAACATGATTAAACTAACAGATAAAAAAAGATTTTTTGACGGGAAAGAAGTGAACTCCCAATTGTTACCTAGCAAACCACTCTTCTCTTTTCTCAATCTTATCTGACTGATTTTTGGGGGGGAAAAGAAAGAATAGATAAATTCATATGCTTCATGTTAAAATCTAAATTCCTAAATGTCTCTTTGTCTTAATCCTTAAATATCTTATACACAAAGGAAAAACTCATGTGTCATTTTGTGATCCTCTTAGCTACTGAGATCGGTTTTTTGTCAAGAAATGGGTAACAGAAACATCTTACACAGTAATTGAACATTACCAGGTGTTTACCAACATAATCCAGTTCCTTGGTCTACCTTGGAAAATGAGATTCAGTTTTTAAAAAAATGACTTAAATAATTTGCTGCTATAGTACTAGAACAGTATAGTGGGTACTCAAGAAAATGGGTTGAATGAAAAATTTCAATAATTTGCCATTATTTATGTTTCATCACCTTAAAACGTACACCAACTTTTAATACTGCCTCACTTATTTGTGCTTGCATATTTTAAACAATTTCTATTTTAAATCAGACTGACTAGTTTAGGCACATGCCTGCCTGAAATACCGATGTTATTAGACCAGAGAAGTTTATTCAAAAAGGTAGTAGACACAATTCTGTAATTTCAGCTTCTCTGAGACCATAAGAATCCTAAATTATTTTCTTTGGTCACTAAAGAAACACTGAAGATCTAACTATAGTCAATTTTGTCCAAGATCAGGTAAAACAATTAACCTTGATTTTTAAGATACTACTAACATCTGAAAACCATCAGTCTCATGAAAAAATAGTGGGGCTTCCCTGCTGGCGCAGTGGTTGAGAGTCCGCCTGCCAATGTAGGGGACGCGGGTTCGTGCCCTGGTCAGGGAGGATCCCACATGCCGTGGAGCGGCTGGGCCCGTGAGCCATGGCCGCTGAGCCTGCGCGTCCGGAGCCTGTGCTCCACAACGGGAGAGGCCACAACAGTGAGAGGCCCGCGTACCGCAAAAAGAAAAAAAAAAAAGAATCCGCCTGCCAATGCAGTGGACACAGGGTCGAGCCCTGGTCCGGTAAGATCCCACGTGCCACGGAGCAACTAAGCCCGTGCGCCACAACTACTGAGCCCACACGCCTAGAGAGCCCATGCTCCTCAACAAGAGAAGCCAACACAACGAGAAGCCCGTACCCCGCAATGAAGAGGAGTCCCCACTAGCTGCAACTACAGAAAGCCCGTGCGCAGCAACGAAGACCCAATGCCAAAACATAAATAAATAAAATAAATCTATTAAAAAAAAAGTCAACATACGAGAGAATAAAGATTTAACTAAATCTTGATTTGACACATGCACTAAACACACCTCCACATAAGCCAAAATAGGCACGATTAATTTGTGACAATAGGAGGACTCAAATCATTCCAAGAAAAGGAAATTAACAGTGCACTGGATAAACAGCTCATACAATTTTTGATTTAACATCTTGAATTTGTTTGGAGACATGACTATGTTCACAAGTTGAGAGAATTATAGAACTTTCAGTCCATCAATATATGTGAACCAACAGAGACACAATTTACCTTCACTGCCACTAGCGATGAAGTCTTCATTATGGCCTCCAAAACATGAATGAATTGTATAAAACCCTTGTGTAACACCTTGATACTTTCTTACTAAAACTCTGTCTTGCAAGTCCCATAAATGAACTCCCTGTAAGCAAAAGAGAATTTAGGTATTTATTCTACCTCAACTCAAAAGAATTTTAAAAAGTTACCTGTGACTATCCCTTTGCCTGATGAACATTTTCATTTTCTATTTATGCGAAATGCCAACTGAAAAATTTCTAGTTGACTCTACAAACTTAAGGATCAAACACATTTGAAATTTAAGAATTCACAGAAATACTTGTTTATATATACTAAAAATCACAATAAACTTTAACTAAGCTAAGTTTTTCTGAGAATTATGCTAATAAACTCACCTGAGTTGCTACATTTAACAAAGCTAATCGGCCATTCTTTGAAATAGTAAAAGACATAATGGGATGATCTTCTTGTACTCTGTAACCAAAAAATAATTTGTCAACAGAAACATACTAAGAATCAACACATTCAAATTATCAAAATACAAAATGTTCTAGCTTAAGTATCACAAACTTTGTCTGTATTCACTATTATATACTATATTTCAATCAATAAAAAGAATCTGAGTTAATTATTACTAAGCACCGCCTGACTAACCACCCAAATTACCAATCAAACCAAAACCAAAACCATAATAAAAACTTTTTCTGAAGAAGTAAGTTCCACTACACTTCTATTTTAACATAAATCAGGTAACTGTTGTTTAATGGATACAAAAGATAGTTACATGTTCCTATCTGTAAGGTCCTCGAAGTTATATCCCCGAATTCGCTGGTGTGTATCTGATGCCAAAACAGTCTTCCCGTCACTCAAGCACCAAAGGCATTGCACTCTCACCCCTTCCCAGGAGTCAAGGAGATTACCGTCTAAATCCTGAGGAGAAAATTACTATTAACTCCATTATTTAACAGCACTCAGAAAGCAAACAAAAACAAAAGAATCTCTTAGCATATCTTTTTGTAATGTTTGTCTTTTCCTGAGACTGATCTCAACCTAATTGTTCCATAAGTGTTTTTAATCATCAGAATTTGAATATAGGTCAAATTTCATTACAATACCTAAGGGAGAGGGGGAGAATCTTAGTAAATCTATCTTCCCTTCAGTAACCTACCATGCATAGATAAGTACAATAAATACAAAGAAAGAAAGAATCCTTAAGTTTTAAGGTCTCACAACTTTTGGAAAAGAATTCAAACATTCCTTTAAAATTCACTATACTGGGACTTGTCCTGTAATATTCACAAGTTGTGATATGGAAAACAATGGAAAACAATTACTAAAACATTAATTATAACTTTACAGAACTTAGGAATCTGTTATGCCATTTTTTAAAAGTCACCAAATCTGTAACGTGCTGAGCAAAGCTCTTTAGGTTCATTATCTTATTGAACATTCAGAGCTCTGAGAGGCATTCCCATTCCCATTTTACAGGTTAGGGAACTACCAAAGTCCTGTATCATGAAGGTTTAAACAGTGTATGGGATGGCAAAGTCAGCAGAAACATATATGCGTCTTGAACACAGGGAATTAAGAACTAATGGCTTAAATGCTAAAATGTACGGCATGGTGACTATAGTTAATAATACTGTATTGCATATGTGAAAGTTGCTAAAAGTAAATCTTAAAAATCCTCATCATAACAAAAAAAAATTCTTGTAACTATGTATGGTGATGGATGTTAACTAGACTTATTGTGGTAATCATTTTGTAATACATACAAATACTGAATCATTATGTTGTACACTTGAAACTAATATAATGTTATATGTCAATTCGATCAATCAATCAATGCAGTACAGTATTAGCCCATGGAGAGAAAGTCCAGAAATAAAATGCTAAATTAGTATGTAACAATGGTATTGACCACTTGAAATAACTTTTTAGAAGAATTAGGGGCTTCCCTGGTGGCGCAGTAGTTGAGAATCTGCCTGCCTATGCAGGGGACACGGGTTCGAGCCCTGGTCTGGGAAGATCCTACATGCCACGGAGCAACTAGGCCCGTGAGCCACAACTACTGAGCCTGTGCGTCTGGAGCCTGTGCTCCGCGACAAGAGAGGCCGTGACAGTGAGAGGCCCGCGCACCGCGATGAAGTGGCCCCCGCTCGCCGCAACTAGAGAAAGCCCTCGCACAGAAATGAAGACCCAACACAGCCAAAAATAAAATAATTAAAAAAAAAAAAGAATTGGAAAATCACGGGTATATCAATAAAGAGTGTTGGGACAACTGGAAAAAAAACACAAAAAAAGAAAGAAATGGCTTACAACCATGCTGAGATAATATGACACTAGGTTCCACGAGTCTAGCAGCCAGTTTAGTGAAATTGATAATTTGTAGTGGCTACATAAAAGTCTTTATGATAAATGACCTACACTGAATGATTTGATGGGATTTATTATCTTATCTTAGTTTTAAAAATCTAGAAGGGCCTACTAGAACCATGCTAGGTAGTGATATGAGATGTGGAATCTAGATACAGAGTAATGACACAGGATTTGTATCACAGTCTACCCTGTCATAAGACTTTTTACCTATTAATTTTTATTATCCCAACACTCCAAGATTAACAGGGCAGGTAATGATTAGAAGATACCTCAAATCAAGACCGCAAAGTTTTCTGGTAACACTCATCATCACTTTTATTCCTCAAATATTTAAAGACAGTCTCCTCATGAAATTCAGCTTTTTTTTTGGATACAAAAAATTCCAAAGGGCTAAAAAACCCCAAAGAAATTAAATACTAAACCTTTTTGTCCCTATACATTAGGAACTTATTTATAAGAACAAAATGTTTAGTAGGACAATTTTTTTTAATGTTTTACTAAATTCAAAGCCTGTATTTTGTATAAGCACTTGAAATGGTTTAAAAAAAAATCCACAGCAAGTTCTATTGGACAGTGCTTTTCTAGAAAGATGGCAAAGTAGGTCTTCATACAGTATATTTTATAAAAGATATCAAGTCAAATGAATTCTTTATTTTTACAAAACTAAGTTTGCTTTTAAATAAGCAAACATTTGAAAGAGGGCACTAAATACTCACACACTGATAGAACTGCCCACGCTGACCTCCAGTCACAAAGCGTTTCCCATCTGGATTCCAAGCCACACTTGTTAAACTGTCTTCATGAGACTGGCTCATTTTTGTCCTTAGCTCTCCCGTCTACAAGGAAATAAAACTGTGGATGAGATCTTCAAGATACTCTTCTAAAGGAAATGTACAAAGAAAAAAAAAAAAGATAGTAACTGGGATATCTGGTTAGTTTAATACTTCTAATTAGAGAAATAAACTGTTTAAATTGCCCTCACAGAAAGAGACTATAGCACTCAGAAATTAAGGACTTGAAGGAAAACTCAGGAGTCAAACAAAGCCTGGCGTATGTGATCCAAAGAAGAGATATGAGATAAACTCCAATAGAACTCTTGTCTTAAATCAATTACATTCATAAATTAAAACATGTAATTTTTCCCAAGTAAGATAATGAAATGCCCAGTACTACATACCTATTCCTTCTGAGTTTCCACTTCTCCTTAGTTCATAGTTCTTTATAAATTTTATTCTAAAATTGCAGTTCATGCAATTAGCAACTCCTTAAGAACATGATTAATAGCAGAAAAACTATGCCCTTAAACTAGGCCAAGACTGTAGGCAATCTAAATTATGTTAAACTTCATAGTCAAGATGCTCAAAATGTAGTAGGGAAAATGGGAAGAGAAAAACAAAAATTATTTTTCTGATATATAACTTTATTTCAATTAAAAGTAACAGAAAAGAATGAAGAACTTTTGTACTGTTTAGCACAGTCATTTTAAAGCATTCCCAACTAAGCAAGACTATTTAGTTGATTACAACCCTCAGATATCCTCCTGTTATTTTTTCTAAGTTATCCAACTTAGAAGGTAGACACATACCATTTAATTTAGTCTTGATTCCATTTTGTTCATGGATTAGAAACAGGATCTGAGAGATAATAGCTGCCCTTGGTATAATAAAAAGTACATGGGCATAATTTTCCTGTGAGAAATGGGTAATCAAAAGTAAAAAAAAAAAAAAAAAAAGTGCATGATCAGGAAATGGGGCCAAGTAATAAAAGCAAAGAGGGCACAAAAACCAGAATGTCTTCCTTACACTGAAAAAGAAAAAAAAAATTCGGCAATCTGAAATCCTTCTCCCATATTGTTAATTGCTCTCAAGTCACTATTTTTTTGGGTTGCTCGATATAAACAGGTAAAAAATAAAAGTTTAGAAACACAAATACACATGCAACAGCTAAATCCTCAGCATTTTCTATTCACAAATGTGTTAATACACTAAGTTCTGAAGGCAGAAATGGTCTTTTTCTCTGTTATGCTCAGGACCGTGAGTGTATGAGGCCATTACAGGTATGCCCTGCTTTTCAAAAGTTCACTTTCCGCCAAGTGGCTTTCACAAAGACCTACATTAGTACCTGTTTTTGCTAACCAAAAGACATCTGAAGAGGATTTTTGCTTTTACAAAAAAAGTCCGTGAAAAGGGAAAATAGTGTTCAATGTTTTGCAATGAGTTGTCACAGAGGCAGCACACACCCTCAAGAGTGCGAGTGGCATCGCTAAGCTCCTTCCCAGGAACTGCGCTCAGCATCTCAGCATCAAGCTGCCATGGCTTTGAACTATGTGAGCATCTGTGCTTTATCTTGATTTCTTTTGTGCATCCATTAGTAAGATGTGTCCTAAGGTAACTGCTTCTTCACTTTACACCAGGGGTCCCCAACCCCCGGGCTGCGCACAAGTACCGGCCCCTGGCCTGTTAGGAACCGGGTCGCACAGCAGGAGGTGAGCGGCGGGTGAGCGAGGGAAGCTTCATCTGCCGCTCCCCATCACTAGGCTCTCCATCACTAGCGTTAGCGCCTGAACCATCCCCTTCCCCTACCCGCCACCCTCCCCCACCCCATCCGTGGAAAAACTGTCTTCCACGAAATCGGTCCCTGGTGCCAAAAAGGTTGGGGACCGCTGCTTTACACCATTTCAGCTTATGAAACATTCCACAGGAATACTCTACTTTTCAGGTAGCAGGGGAAACCTGTAATTAGGAATCTACCTAAAAACACAAAGGAGCAATTTGAAAACTGACTTAAAAGAACCACTCTTTTAGAACAAGTCTATGTAACGTAATGCATAGTAAAACAGTTAAGCTAGAACATAGTTGAACTGTCCAGAAATTCAAAATTGACTCAAAGGAAGACTACACAGGCACTACAAATTGAGTCTCTATTATAGGATTATGACTATGTACCTCTCCTCCCTTTGAGGGGGGAAAAACAACTTTAATGGAAAAAAAAATTCTTTTAGGTCAGATTCACTTCAAGCCTGTTTCATTGGGAAGCCATCCAATCTATTCTCTGCTTTGCCACCCCCCGAGCCCAATCAGAAATACAACACTGATTCAACACTGGTTTGATAAAAATGGCATAAAGACATTTTGGGAACAACTGAGGATTTTTAAATTATGAAATGAATATTAGACATGAGAGAATTAAAGTTAATGTCCTTAGATAAGATAATGGCATTTGATTATGTAGGAGAATGTTATTTTTCAGGAGATACGTGCTTAAGTATTAAGGAGTAAAATATCATCTTAATTTACTTCCAGATGTTTTGGGTATGGATATATATATATATATATAAGCACGTACATTTGTATGCATGCATGTAGGTATGTACACACAATGTGTGACAAAATGTTAGTAACATCTGTTGAATCTAGGGTGGCCGGAATACAGGTCATCACTGTCATCACCGTACTCATCCTTCAACCTTTCTCAGTGTTTGGAAATTTTCTTAATAAAAAGCTGGGTTGAAATAGAAATCTTACTGTAGAATTAGATTTATGGCACATCATCTTCAGGTACATCTTAGTATTCATCTGTCCTCTATACCATCTTATTGTATGAGTCATTTCTATGGAGCTCTAGCTTCACTCTCTTGGTAAAAATCAACTTACTTATAGGTCCTCAAACTCAAAACCATATCCTATCAACTTACACTTCTAAACCCAAACCCACAGCCTGAACTATTCACCTGCCTAGAGGTTAAAAAACCAAAGAATGGGACTTCCCTGGTGGTCCAGTGGTTAAGATTCAGTGCTTCCACTGCAGGGGGCAGGGGTTCAATCCCTGGTCGGGGAACTAAGATCCCGCATGCCGCGCAGCGCGGCAAAAAAAAAACAAAAAACAACCAAAAAGAAACAAGAAAAGAAACATTATTAAAAAAAAAAAAACAAACCCAAAACAACCCCCCCCCACAAAATCACCTAACCAGTCACCTTATAGAAGTTTAAAAAATAATTATGTGTATGTATATATATATATATATATTTTTCTCCGGACCCGCAGGCTCAGCGGCCATGGCTCACGGGCCCAGCCGCTCCGCGGCATGTGGGATCCTCCCGGACCGGGGCACGAACCCGCGTCCCTCACATCGGCAGGCGGACTCTCAACCACTGCGCCACCAGGGAAGCCCCAAAATAATTTTAAATGATAACTACAAGGTTTCCAAATAGAGTCCGTAGATAGTGGAGTGGACTCAGCACTGAGTTTTTCCAAAATGGGACCCTAGATAAAGTGTTCAAGTTTTCATTTAGAAACCGTAATAAAACCCTTAATAATAAGTACTGAAAACATAATTTAAATTTACTAAACGAGATTGGAACATTAAATATAAGCAAGGAGATGGTGCAATTGTCATCAGAATGGAAAATTCGGTATAATGTCGCTATTTTCCCACTTGAAAGGTACGTTTCGTGTACCACTGTGCAACTGTAAGACAACTGTAAAGTCTTTTTTGAGGTACGAAGTACTACAGTAAGTAGTACAAATTATACACTGCGAAGTACAGCATCCCTAAAAGCACCTGATCATTCTTTCAAAAATGCTACTATGCTCAACATAATATTTAAATTTAGTATCAATCTGGACACCTGGGTTCCATTTGACGAATTATCTTTGACAAGAGATACATCATGGTAATTTAGGTTGAATGATGCTGGTCTACAGATCATGAATAAAGTTATAATGAATACATGCAGTATGACTATACTTTAAAGACTAAACCAAGGATGAAATTTGCTCACTTGTACATTCCAAAGCCAAAGCTCAGAGCAGTCATCCGGGCCACAAGCAACAAGATAGTTGTCATCTGGACTCCATGCAATATAAGAAACACCGTAAGCATGTCCTTCTAAAGTTTTAAGCAGTTTTAGCAGGTGTGTATCCTAGGAGGGAAAACAAGACAACTTAGTTAACTCCAATTCCTAAAGTCCCAAGAACTTAAACAGCTGCAAAGATGAACTTTGATAATATAATTTAATCTGAGGACATTTCCACAGATTTCACCAATTTCCCCCCCAACTGAAGCTCTAACAGCTTGCTTCATAAAGACTCGTTCATGCTGCAGTACCTGTTAAGCGTCTACTACACACAAGGGCATTGTATTCTAGATGGAAATAAAGATGACACAGACCTTGTCCTTATGAGACTTTCAAGGAAACTGAAAACAGGTATAATAGAAGCTAATCCCCTCCTTTTTAAGACAGTTTTAGTGAGATATAACTTACCATAAAATTCACCCTTTTTAAAGTATATGATTCAGTGGCTTTTAGTATATTCACAGATTGTGCAACCATCACTACTATCTAACTTGAGAACATTTTCATCACCCCAAAAAGAACCCCCATACTCATTAGCAGTTATTCCCCATTCTCCCTCCCTCCAGCGCTGGCAACCCGACTTACTCTATGGATTTGTCTGTTCTGGACATTCCATATAAATGAAATCATACAACATCTAAGTCTTTTGTAATTGGCTTCTTTCACTTAGCATGATGTTTTCAGGGTTCATCCACGTTGTGGAATATAACAGTATTTTATGCCTTTTAGTTGCTGAATAATATTCCATTTTACGACTACACCGTATTTTGCAACATCTGGATTGTTTCTATTTTTTGGCTATTATGAATAATGTTGCTAGAACTATGTATGAGTTTTTGTGCAGACCTATCTTTTTCTCTTGGGTCTATATGTAGGAGTAGAATTGCTGGGTTATATGCCAATGCTGTGCTAAACATTTTGAGGAGCTGCCAAACTGTCTTCCAAGTGTTTGAACCGTTTTACATTCCCACCAGCAGAGCTATCACTTATTTAGTGCTGACCAGTAATAGCACTATCCACAAAAAATATCTCATTTAAACCTCATAAATCTATAAGGTTAAGTATTAATTCTCCTCCCCCGTATTTCAGGGAAGGAGCTGAAGGTTCAGATAGGTTACAAACTTGCCTTTGTTGATACCAGGTACCATCAGGGATTTGAACCTGAGATGCCCGACTCTGAAGCTTTACAGGATGAACTATATATAGTGCAAACACTGAAGTGGCAAGTGACAAGACTGGAAAACCTGACACCATTATTTTAGGCTAAAGTGTTAAATTTTATCCTGTGAGTGAAGAGCCACTTATGATTTTTAAGCTTGGGAATATATAATATACTTGGTTTTAGGAACAGAACTCATACAACAGTGTGGAAGATGAATCAGAACGAAGAGACACAGGATAAGGACACCCCAAATGAGCCAGCACAGCAGCCATATAGTTAAGACAAAAAAATGAGGCCCTAAACTAACATGGTCAGGACTGAAAGAGGTCAGATCAAAATATACATGGGACGTAAAACTGACATGACAGGATGAGACAAGAAATGTTCAAGGACAACCTCTAAATTTCTGTTTTAGGGGATAAGGATGGATCCGGACAGTGAATAGAGGAAGCAGGAATTTGGCTAGACTAAAGACTTATGGAGACCAGTTTTGAGCCTGGGGGAAATTCCAATGGTGATGACCCACAAGCAGTTAGAAATGGGTCTGGAACTAGCCTGCTAAAACAAGACTGGGAATCTGTTTGACAAAACTCAACAGTTCACAATGTAATTACTTCTGATTCTTTTTCGGGAAGATGACAATAGGTATGGAGTATTTGATCACAGTATCATTAGGTCAAAGTGGCTTGCATAATTTAATAAGCAAGTCAAGTCTTTTGGACTAGTTCAAGATCTTCTAGGAACAAACTTTCATTCATAGTGGTGCTTTAGATCTACACAAAGATTTGCTTCTAAACTAATGACAAACAATACTACTACAGAAGTATTTAACTCAAAAACTAAATGTCCATCAACAGATGAATGGATAAAGATGTGGTACGTATAAATGGAATATTACTCAGCCATAAAAAGGACTGAAATTGGATCATTTGTAGAAATGTGGCTGGACCTAGAGTCTGTCATACGAAGTGAAGTAAGTCAGAAAGAGAAAAACGAATATTGTATATTAACACATATATGTGAAATCTAGAAAAATAGTACAGACGAACCTATTTCCAGGGCAGGAAGAGAGACGCAGACGTAGAGAATGGACGTGTGGACACAGTGGGGAAGGAGAGGGTGGGATGAATTGGGAGGTTATGTTTGACATAAATACACTACCATGTGTAGAACAGATAGCTAGCGGGAACCTGCAGTATAGCACAGGGAGCTCAGCTTGGTGCTCCATGATGACCTAGATGGGTGGGATGGGGGGAGGGGATGGGAGAGAGGTCCAAGAGGAAGGGGATATATGTATACATATAGCTGATTCACTTCGTTGTACAGGAGAAACTAACACAACATGGCAAAGCGATTACACTCCAATAAAAAAAAATACCAAAAACTGTTTCATGCACATTAATTAAAAAATACAACACTGTAAAACAGGGGTCCCCGACCCCCGGACCGACACCGGTCTGCAGCGTGTTAGGAACTGGGCCGCACAGCAGGAGGCGAGCGGCGGGTGAGCCAGCAAAGCTTCACCTGCCGCTCCCTGTCACTCCCCGTCGCTCCCCATTGCTTGCATCACCGCCTGAACCATCTTCCCCCCCCACTGCCCCCACCCCGTGGAAAAACTGTCTTCCACGAAACCGGTCCCTGGTGCCAAAAAGGTTGGGGACCGCTGTAAAAGAAGAAGTTGAAAACAAATGAGAATATTAATATTGTATCTTCCGAAGTACAATATCTCTATAGTAAGATATTCCAAGTGGTAATACTGTGCTCATGGAACCCACTTAACTTTGCTTGGATTTTGGGCAGGGGAATGGGTAAAATTCCTTTTTGGGGGAAAGGTAAGAAAACCTGTTAAAGGAAACTAGGCATTGGAATCACATCAATTGAAATCTTAAGGTTCTCTATACATTCTTTTTTCTATCCATTAAAAGTACACACACAAAACACATATTCCAAAAGAGCACCAATTTTCTTAAGAGGTTTTTCAAATAGTATTTCACAGAATAAAATACCATGATACCAAAGTCTATGAATGTAAGCATTAACTCTGCATTTCCCAAGCTAATCTGGCCACAAAAGCCCTGTACATATAACACCTATTAACATCTTGCTTAAGTAGTATTCTCACAGAAACACTTTGGGAAACACTGGCATAAAAGTCGGAACTCCTTAGTGTGCAAGATCCTCCTCGATCTGGTTGCTACTTACTTCATTAACCTCATCTCCTAGTCTATAAAATCTCTTTGCCCAAATGTCCAGACACATTACCTTTCACACAAGGACCAGGTATAACTGGTTTTGCCTAAATAATTATTTACTTCTCCTTCACCCAAGACTTAACTTGTCTTAACTTTCCCTTGCTTTCCAGTTCCAGTACACTATATTATCAGGAGCCCAGTGTGACTTCTATCGAAAGGCCTGGCACACAGCAGGTGCTCAATAAATACTTGCTAAACAAAAGGGACTCTTACACACTGCTGCTAGAAGAAAAAACATAATAAAAAAAGTTTTGATATTGTTGCTTTCTTTTCAGACATCTTGCAAATAACTACTGAACAAAAATGCTCCTCATAATAGTATTCAAAGGCTATGACTAGATCCCAACCTATTTTTCTAGTCATGTTTCCCATGCTTTGCCTTAGTCATCCTATTCTCTTACTTGGGGGTGGGGAGAAAGGAAGGGAAGGTCCCTCTCTTCCTTTTCCTGTCTCCACCTGTGCTATGCACAGCAAGCCTCAAATGAGGTACTCCTAACCTGTGAAGCTACTTGGTGCTTTCACAATACTTTACACATACTGTATGATTCTTATTGCAATGTATTTAATTTCCCTTTCTAAACTGTGCATTCCTTTCACAGAGGTTCTTAACCTGAGATCTAAAGGAGTCATCCAGGGATAGAAGCAGCAGTCCTTGTACTTGAAAATGCACACCTTTATTTTCCCTAACCACAGACTGAAGTTCAGTATTTCCTTCAATCTTGAATGCAGGCAGTTAACAAGCAAGGTAGTATCAAGTATTATATTAGGTCATATTAGGTGACTGTTAATAATGGAAATCTCAAATATTTTCACATCATATTATAATTGTTGCAGATATCTCAAAATATTATTTATGCTTGTCACTAATTCAAAATTCTTACAGCTATCAGATCTGCTGCTAGAATTTGTTATTTAATATGTTAATAAAAAAGCAGCATTATTACTATACTGTATCTGTACTATTTTGATAACTATATTTCAATATAATTGGGTTTCCTTTGTAATTAATATATTATATATACTTGGGCTTCCTATGTGTTTTGGTTTATGCATTTAAAAACATTATTCTGAGGAGGGGGTCCACAGGGTTCAGACTGCCAGAGGAGTACATGGTACAATAAAAGGGAAAGAATGCCTGATTGAAGGCAAAGGGTAGATCTTATTTACCTTTCTTCATTCATAGCATAGTGCAGGTACACAAGAATTGATGTATGCTCTCAAATTTGATTCTCTTCTTTTTAAAATATTGCCTTTTATGGCTCCCTTTCTCTATTTTTTCAACATAGGAGTTCAAAACTTTATTGTGGGCTAATATCATATTCTAATTCTAAATTTTAAAATAAGATTATTTATAATTTCTGATTTTAGGTGAATGACTCCTATACCAAATACATCTCCTTAACCTATTTGAAGTCATGTACTTCCTTGATTGCTCGATAAATGTTTAATTGGCTGAAAGAAATGGAAACACTTATTTCTACAAATCTGTGGGTCACCTGGTTATAAACAAAGACAAATCTAATTTTAGAGAGAACTTAGAATTTTAAATCCAGATTTTAACAGAGGTTCCACAAATTACAGAAGATAATGAAGGGTTTCAGAAGGCAAAATGGTAACGAGTCTTTTCTAACCTGTGACAGAATGGACATTGTATTAATCTGTAAATCAAGCATTAACAAAGATAAACTGGCAGAGACATTAAGAGCAGTAGGTTTGGAGTAAAAGTATTCCTGGATTTAAGTCTAACTCTGCTTATAAATATAAGCTGTGAGGGCCTGGGCATTTAACTTTTATCTAGGTTTCCTCATCGGAAAACAGGAGGTATTAGAATCTCACAGCGTTATTCAGAGGATAAAACTAGATAATGCACGCACAGACCAAGTACAATCCTAGCACATAACGCTCAACAATTTTGATAATATTAATCTGTATATATTACCTAAACAACATAGAAAGAGATAAGACATGACAAAGATGACAAAAAATGCTCTTGGAAAAGAATGCTACTTATATACACATACTTTAAAATTATGTACTCAATCAATTAGATTAAAAACTACTTTTTGCAATCTAAACACTCATACTGGAGTACATACCGGATCAACTTGCCATATGATAACTGTCGTATCTTTTGATCCTGTTGCTAGTTTAGTGCCATCGTTAGAGAATTTACAGAACCACACTTCATTACAATGCTCCGTAAGTATCTGCTGAGTATAACAGGGGAACTGCCTCCTAAAACAAATAAGTCCACAAATAATTATTCTTTTAAAATAGATTAAGAGTAATAATAATGAAAAAGGTTAAACAACTGATGAAACTTCTTTGAAGACCAAACACTTTCAAAATAAGATATGAATGCATTTGTAAATCCTAAGAATCACATTTATATTGGTTATATTGAAAAAGAAAATATTATAACATTAGTCAAGGCAATCTCAGGGGAAATCAGTAACCTAAAGTCTGCTTCAATTTACAATTTATCCTTTCCCCCCGCCCTCAAGATTAAAGAGAATTTTTGGTCTGATTAAGTCAGTTCATATAAATAAAAATTAACAACCAGGGCTTCATGTTTGTCTGTATAAGTGGGCTGGCATCAGGCTGTTCTAGAAGAAATAATGTACATTTTCATTTATATAAAAGCAACTTGGCATAACAGAACAGGCACTGTAGCCAGACAATTTTGGGTCACAAGCTTTAGTATCTTTGCCAAGTCATTTAACTCCTCTGAGTCTCAGTTCTCGCATCTATAAAATGAGATGAATATATACGTAACAAGGTTCTTAGGGTTCCTATAAGGATGAGAAACACATCTGAAGTTGCTGGAATGTAACAGCTATTCAAAAGTGATTACTAGTATTACTTTGGGGACAGCACAGGAGAAGAGCAATACATGGTAGAGGCTGTAGTGGTCAAGAGTAAAGCCTTAAGAATGGGAGCAGTAGAGTCTGAGAGACTTAGGTTCAAATCCTGGCCACTTACTAGCTGTGATTCTGGGAACTTACTTAATCTCTCTAAATCTCAATTTTTCCAGCCATAAAATAAAGACAGACAAGGGTACTTGTGTTATAGAATTCCTTTTACAAGGATGAGATAATGAATGTAAAGCATTTAGACTGAGTCTGACGCTTAGCCAGTACTTTGTAAGTTGCAGTTTTTATACATTAAGGGTAAAGAATTCTATGATTAACTTTCCTAAGTTCAAGAGGATAAAGTTATCCTAAGAATGACTATTCTCATTAAGCACTCACTTTTAAAAACCATTCTGTCCTTTTCCAGTTGCTACATCAGGACTGTCCAATAGAGCTTTCTGTGATAATATCAACGTTATATAACTGTACTGTCCAATCTGATAACCCTAACTGTATGTGGCTACTGAGCACTTGAAAGGTGGCTAGCACACTTGAGGAACTTAGATTTTTTTCATTTAATTTTAATTTGAATGACTTTTCCTTTACATTTAAATGGCTACATGTAATTAATGGCTACTGTTGGGACAGTACAGATCTGTATTGTAAAAAAGTTACTTAAACATTAATGGGTAACTTCTAAGTCTGTTTTAAAAAAATGGTCTTCTCTATTTTTTTCCCCCAACCAATCTATAATTTAAAAACATATTCTGTCAATTCACCAGCCTGACTGGCAATATGTAAATTAAATTAACATTCTTTATCTGGCACACGTGGTAATGTATGTGTACCTTAGCAGTTGGCTACTTGGAGACTGCTTTAAACGTTTAGACTGTCTAACTATAAATTGCTTTAATATTAAAATATTAGTCTATATCTGAACTGAAACACAGTCAATTCCAGTTTACATTTATTAAGCACCTACTAGATGCCAAGGACTGCGCTACATGCTTTACACACAGTAGCGTTAATTCTCAAAACTACCTTGCAAGGCAAGTAATAGCCCCATTTTCAGGAGGCTCAAGGAGAGCAAGTAACTTAACAGATATCAAACTGATAAATAATTGAACTAGGATTTAAACCTATGGCTGACTCCAGGGTCAGTTTTCTTTCCAAATATCATTTTTCAAATCGTATTTTTCAAGACACTGCTGGATAAAATTTCAATCAAATAAGTACTTCTAAATCAAAAATGATTTTCCCCCTCCTATGGGTAATAGTCAATATTTATTCAGTGAGAAACACTTTATATCTAGGTATAAAATACACAATAATTCAAATGGCTAAAGTCGATCATGAATGAAGATATATCTAAAATCAGACCAGCAAAATGTTCTTAAGGAAGGAATGATTCATAATCAAAATTACAGGGTGCAAGGCAACCAGATTATTGACAGTCAGTTGTATCTGAATGTCAAGGTGGTATTTAAATTGTCATTATTTTATTATTACTTAAATAATCTTTTTAAAAGACTGATTGACAACCCCTAGTTTATTAAAAGGCTAATTTTAGAGTATATAAAGTGATAGAGTTTACATGTCTTTGTTTTCAAGTAAATTTAAAATTTTAAGATTTGTTAAAAATATCAGTACCTTCCCAAATCAAACTGAAAAAAAAAGTAGCATTTTAATCAAGCGTTTTAAACCTTAACATTTTATAAATCTTAACACTCTATAAATATTTTATGATCCTTTACTAAAAAATAATACTTATAAGCAGCTATCTGTGGAAGCATTCTTCCACCGTTTGCTGGTGGAAAAAAATCCCACAGAATTATTTAACAAGAAAATTCCTGTCCCTTACTGATCAAATTTCACCAAAAATATGTATGCATGAATTGTGAAAAATATAAATAATATACAATCTAATGAAATTTCTTCAGTGCTGATCAAGATAAAAAAAAGTTACAGTTCATATTTTCATAATCAATTCTTTATTCTCCAGAGATTAAAGAAGGCTGGTATTTAGATTTAAATGCTAAGATTTAATTCCGAAAATACAGTTTTCTAGTTTCAGTGCTAAAATGTAGTTTCTAAAAGGGAATAAAACAAACAATAAAAAATATCAACTTTTATTTTGAAGACGTTCAGATGAGTCAGGAACACCAGCAATTACATAAAATTTAGGTTCTATTTTCCCAGTTCAGCAATAAAGGGCACAACTCACTCTAAAGACTATATATACTGACTTAGTTAGTGCCTGACATCTATCTCCCCACTTAGTGTCTCCCCAGAGTGAAAAGTCAAGGCTGACTCCTTGGAGAAACTGGGTAGATGGAAGCCTTTCACTGAGAGAGGGAATTCAATAGGAAAAACAGACTTTGCAGGGTTAAGTGAGAGGAGAGGGAAATTCTTGTTTGAGATGTTGCACTTACGGTACTTGAGTAATATCCACATTGTCGTATTAAGGTCTAAGGCTTAGGAGATAGTTCTGTAGCTCCAGCCCAGACCTAGGGGTCATTAGAATCATGTAAGTATAACCTGAACAGGAAGAGTAGGGTGAGAGAAGAAACATAGTTCTGGAACACAAACTTATTAAAGGGACAGGGAAAGAGGAGGAGCCTCTTTCCTGGAGGAGTAGCCAGGAGTAAAACCGAGTCTGGAAAAAGGAAAAGCTTCACGGCAAAGCAGTCAAATGCTATAGAAATGCTAAGATGTAGGTTGCAAAGTAGCCATTGGATTTAATAAAGATGTTGTTCTTTACCAACATTAGGAACAGTTCTGGTATTGTGTTGGCTGCGTAAACCCTAATACTACAGAAATCTGAAGGGTGAAGAAGTAGTAAGGAAGGCAACTATTTTAACAAGTTAGCTCTACAGCGGGGGGGAGGGGGGCATGGGCAGTAATAACCAGGAAGAGCACAGAATCAAAGTTTTGTTTTGTTTTTAGAAGATTATAGGGAAGACCTTCCAATCGTCAATGGTTATTTCTGAGGAGCAAGAACTCTTTCATTCTTATGTAACACTTCACAGTGCTTTCTGTGCAGGTTTATAGGAGTTTGATCCCTGATCTGAGGGTTGGAAAAAGTCAGACTAAATACTGTCCATCATTTACTTTCACAGGTACTGGTATAGAAATTAAAGCACTTAAGAAAAATGTAGGTCATGTGCTCGTAACATTGCAGTTTCCAAACAGGAAGGCAAGCTCTCAGCTTACTGACACGTCTTGAACCATGAAGTCTACTATATATACCTTTCAATGTATTCCACCACCAATAAATTCATGAACCAAAAAAAATTCGGGTTCACAATCGCCTTAATTTTAACATTGATCTCAAATTCCCTAAAGGAGCTATAAAATATGAAACCAGATAGCCTTTTAATCTATTATCTCCTCCTGCCTCCATTCAACTTAAACGAAAAGAGTTAAAAATTCTCTTAAGCAAATCAGAGAACAACGTTAAAGAATAACAAGGGATAAAGGAAAAAAGATCTCTAATCACTTTCTTTAAGTACACCACGTAATTATCCAATACTTTAAGATGACTAAGACCTAAGTAATTTATGGCCAATAGTTCAATTATCACTATTTTTTAAATTGCAATGGGGGAGGGTGAAGTGAGAATCCAACTACATTTGAAAGTAGTTTATGCCCAAGTAAAAGATGATCTTAAATCGTAGTGCATGTATGCACACATATATGAGTTTTACGGTTATTCAGAAATTCCTTGTTTTTCCAAAGCTCTCATACTTATACATTTTTGTTCTTCCTATGCATGTTATTTTCAGTAGTTCTCTGAGGATATTTGATAAAAGAAACTGAGCATGTGCACTGCAGCTGTTATGTCTGGTTCACCAGACCCAAATAATTTTCTTCCTGGAGTTTGAAAGATTTCACAATTTGTTTTTCAGTATCTTAAAAATTAAAGCTCTGCTGAAACTTTGGAGATCATTGTTCAAATAGTAGGGACTTTTTTACTCAAAACACTCCTAACATCGAAAGTGAAGCCCGAATTCTTCAAAGTTAAATTATGTAGATGGGTAGGTATGATAAAACCCAAACCAGAAAGTTAATACCTGTTGCTCTAAACATGTCTAGTTGAAAGGTCACTTTCAACTAAAAAGCAGAACTTTCATTATGAAAAAAGTATTTCCGTGACCTTTACGAGCAGAAAATAATCTGGGCTATAGTTAAAACAGCCATAATGTCCAGGAAAAAAAAAAATCACTAAGTGATCTCTGGCATCCAAGGACAGTAAACACTTCAATCACTGGCATTCTTATACAATATCACTTACAAATTCTTAAAAAAATGGCCAGATATAGAAAATGACCAACCAAACCCACAGGCAAATAAAGGCAAAACTTGGCTTTGCAGCTTCGGTTCTCAAGGACTGGTTTCCTATACAAACATATACAAATTTCTCTTAATTGTCAACTTCAAGAGTTCTAGCTGTACTTGTGAATGCTAAAGCAAACATGAATTGTTTTATGGTGACAGGATAAAACTCTAAAAAAACATTTTAATAAAGTTCATAAGTGAGACCATAAAAGGTTAGCCTACTTTAGAATGTAAGAAGTTTTTCTCTTACCTACTACAAACATGATCTATAAGCAGAGACACAGAATCTAGATTATTATCAAGTTTCGTATTGTGATATAGGCACCGATCCCTTTGTAGTTCCACCGCCTGCCGCAGGAGAGTTTGTAAACGCCGTGGAGGAAGCATCACTGATGGTGGTAAATAGGCTTTAATAGAAGATATTTTAAAAAAGAGAAATAAAAATTAAAATTAAATAAACAAAACAGTTTACTTTTATTTAGGACATCTGACTCATCTTCTGCTGTACCTGCCCTTACTGTAATAATACCATGCCCTTGAATAGAGCAGCTCTGGGCGATATAACATGTAAGCTTCATGAATATCTGTCAGCACCTACAGCTAGGTTGCCACTAGAATGGAATACACTTGGGCAGGAGGGCTTTAATTTGCATGTGGATCCCCTAGAACAACAACAAAACCCAACAACAACAACAACAACTCAGCAAAAAATAAAAGGGCAGTGATGACGAAAAGAAATTCTAGAGATAACTGTGTCCCAGAGGGAAATGAAGCATCACTACAAGTATAGGAAAAATACCCACTTAACGAAGAGCGGGCCAAAATGCTGGAACAAGTTCCAGGTCCCATCAAATTGCTTCTAATGCCAAGGATAGTGTGAAAATTCAGGGAATATAACTGGAGTTTTGATTATAGATACCAATCTATTCCAATCCTTCAAGGCTTACACCTCCACAACCACATGGTCTTCTGATTCTTAGGATCTCCACTCCCACCTCAACATGAAAACACAGAATATGGTATAACCAGAGAGGGAAAGAGGGTCTTTCATTATAAAGATGTGGAAAAAATGAAACCCCTACTCTAATTTGGAAGTTATATAAAATATTTGGAAGGAGGGTAAAACATTTTACCTAAAGAAATCTGTGCCTTACTGTTGAAATCAACAAAAAACAGGCATACCTCGGAGATACTGTGGGTTCAGTTCTAGACCACCACAGTAAAGGGAACATCACAACAAAGCGAGTTACAAATATTTTTTTGGTTTCCCAGGGCATATAAAAGCTGTGTTTACACTACATTGTAGTGTGTTAAGTGTGAAACAGCATTATGTCTAAAAAAAAAGTACAAGCCTTAATTAAAAAATACTTTATTGCTAAAAAATGCTATCATTTGACAACTCAGGGTTGCCACAAACCTTTAATTTGTAAAAACTGCAGTTATCTGCGAAGCGCAATAAAGTGAAGAGCAATAAAACGAGGTCTCCCTCTATCTAAAACACTTGTGGCTTAAAGCTGTGGTTTACATGTTTTTTTCTCTAACCACAGCATTTCTCCCCCAAACAGAATCTTAAGCGGAGCATCACTACATAAAAGAAATGAAAGGAGACTTGCTCTGGGACCAGCATCCTGTCACTGACTCCTGAAGTTAGCTTCTTAGGCTCCATGGCGGAATTTGAAGTCTCTGGTTTAAAGGGCCTCTTACACTGACATATATACACTACCAAATGTAAAATAGATAGCTAGTGGGAAGCAGCCGCATAGCACAGGGAGATCAGCTCGGTGCTTTGTGACCACCTAGGGTGGGAGGGAGACGCAAGAGAGAGGGGATATGGGGATATAAGTATACGTATAGCTGATTCACTTTGTTAAAAAGCAGAAACTAACATAACAATGTAAAGCAATTATACGCCAATTAAGGTGTTTAAAAAAAATAAAGACCTATCAAAAAAAATCCTCTTAATGGATTCCCCCTCACTCCTCTTACATAACCACTTGATAAGAGTATGTCTAGACACAAGTCTTCCTAATTGATTCGTAGTATCATTTCTAAGAGAAAATACAGAAACATCAAAAATCAAGACTCTTACTCTGAAGTTTGTCCAACAGTTTGGATCGTGAAGCTGTTCCTTTGCCTTCCCATTCCGCTTTTGCACGTAGGTCTTCTGCATGGCTACACATCAGATACCTAAAAATATGACAAGAGAAAGCAGCAAATATCAAACCCTTTTCTCTGAATTAAACATAATTGAAAAATACTGATTATACTTTGGATATCTAGTTCTTACTAAGAAATATAAATCAAGAAGAAATTTCTACAGTGGACCCAATTCATTAATACAACCTGGCACCTGAATATAACAATAATAGAACAGTAGATATTATTGTTATGCTATCTATTAACAAAATGCCTCCTTATATTTACTGTTATGTATCATTATACATATGTAGCTCTTATTGGGTGCCAGGCTCTGTTCTTAACTAAGCACTCAACATATATTAGTTCGTTTTATGTTCATAACAATCCTGTATGAAGTAAACACTATTATTCTATTTTTATAAATGAGGAAACCAAGACACAGAAAGCTTAAGTAACTAGCTTAGGGTTAAGCAGCAAAGCAGAAAATGAACCCAGGCATTGTAGCTGCAGAACTTTCTCTTAACCAGTATGCTAACCTAACTGCTCCTCAATAAACAAAACGAAACTAAAAAAAAAAAAAAAAACCAAAAAAAACCTTCAAAGATATTCATACTCAGTTAACTAAACAAAAACAACATACCTTCAAAAGTTTTTCATAAATGCCACTCAAGAAATGGTATAATTGGATAATCATCCTTGTGTCATCTTGTGAAAGGTACTGAGATCCCAAAGCAGAATATTTGGGAACTGTTTTATTACTCACTATATGTGCTGAAGGAGGCATAAATGCTAAATTCATGGATTCTGGAGAATACATGAGGGCCCCCTGCTGGAAGTGTGACCCTGACCTGGTTCTGGCTCTTCTCAGAAGAACAGGCTTTAAAAGTAAAAGAAGTGAAAGAATTATTCAAACCTGGAGATTAGACCTAGCAAGTAATTCTCCCGCTATTTCGCCTGGTACTCTGGTCTCAGACAATCTGTTCTTCTCATTTGTAACAAGGGTATTAAGTAGGGTAGTGAGGATTAAATAAGATGGAGTATATGAAGTACTTGGTCTACTACCCAGTATATAGGTAGAGCTTGATAAATGATCATGTAAGTATCAGAAACCTCTCAGTTAACTTGAGTATCACCACCTCCTTTTCTTAACTGCATATTGCATTTAGCATATTACATTTAGCATCTAAATAATGTAATAGCCTCTTACCCAACAGCAGAACTACTTGTTCTCTTGCTGTTTACTAAGTAAATATATAGTGCCTTAGCTGATGAGAACTTACTTTTTAATATGTAAGTAATTACACTCACAAAACCCTACAAAAGAAGTTGGACAATGCAAAAATTTGGCTTCCAAAATAACTTTTGGGGAGTTATTATCAATTTTACGAAAAATTGTTTACTTTTAGAATTTTCCAAAAGTTACCCATGGTTGCTCTGCTCCCTTTTGAAAATACACATTATACCCGAAGGTTTCAAACGCGTGTCTGTTTATGGGAAGTCATGTGGTATAACTCAAAGGACACTGGACTAAGAGGAAGAAACCAAGTCAATTCGACATCTTGTCATTTCTGGGCCATTTCCTTACGTGAACAATACTTGTCACAGTTAAAAGATAAAAATGCAAGGATGAGGTTTAAGTGTTTTGTTGGAAGAAGTGGGTAGAAGGTCTCACCTTTTACTAAGATGAGGAAAACGAGAGGAGGAGCAGGTTTGTGCGGGCTGGGTGGGTGGAGGGACAATGGGAATTAAGCATTTCTGTTCTCAACACGTAACTTTGAGATACCTTTTAGACATCCAAATGGAGACTGTCAAGTAGGCTATCAGGTATATATATACTGGGAGTTCAGATGAGAGGGTAAGTTTAAGAGCCACTGGCATGTAGATGGTATGTGAAGGCATAGTATAGAATGAAATCACCTAGGAAGTGTGTGTAGACAGAGAAGGGAGGGAGGTCCAAAACCAAGGGTTTGGGCACTCTAACATTTAAGGGATCGACACGAGGATAAAATGAGATTGTGTCTATGAAACGCTTAGCAAGGACCTGGTACATGACAAGTATATGTTAAAAAAAAAAATGTCTGTATGCATCAACACTAGAAACTTTATTGCTTTTTTTTTTAATAGAAGATTATGCCACAGGGCTTTTATAGAAGATCATGAAATGGCATTTCACTGTTAATACATATTTCTTCTCCCTTCACCCACTTAAGCATCTCTCTATTTCAATATGGAAAGCTTCCTAGGATGACAAAAATAGTTTGTACACACATAAGTGAAATTACCCAGACAAATATTACCCAAGAATTTAGCAATACTCACATCTTGGGAAAATATTAAAAGAAATGCAACTTTGGAATGGTAACCTTGATAAAAATAGCTCCTTCCTCAACCTGGAGCTAAGAACTGAGCTTTCTTACCCACTAAGAACATGAATGCGCTCTGTATTGTATTTCAGTGGCGTCAATTCACAGCGTAGAACTTGAAGTGCCTCCAGGACCTTGCCATCCTCCAGGTATTCCAGGTACTTCTGCTGCAGCAGCAAAAACTTCATCCTCTGACATGACAGAAAGCAGCAGTCAGGGGAAAAAAGTTGATGGAAGTTTCAGAAAATGTTTGTGCCTAAACAGAACAGTAGAAACCATTCTACTATGCCCTTTAAAAATAATTGTTATAAAGCTTTAAAAAGACTCAAAATATTTTGATTTAATAGGGTCACAGCAGATTAAATGTGACCCTATTGCTCCATTTCACATATTAATAAAAGTCTGCTTTGAACAAATAATCTCAAATTAGAAAAGATCATTAGTGACCAAGGCATCAACACAGGAGAAAATTAATTCTGCCCTCAAAACATTCACCTAGAATTTTACTTCTTGTGTGAAAAGTTAGAACTATTCCAAGTATTCTAAATTTGCTTTTTAAAAAGTCTGACTTCTATAATGGCTGTTGGGGGGTTTCATGCAACAAGTTTTAAAAAGACAGCAGAAAAACCAGTTAATGGAGGAATTACTTAAAAGCCACAATGTGAAAGAAGGACTAAGTAGACCAGAAAGCAGAACTGGAGCCAGTGGGTCAAAGTTACAAAGTGTCATATTTTGGCTTATCAAAGGTAAGAAAAGGTGTCCAGCAACTGGATTAGAGGCTGGTGTGCAAAGTACTGAGTTTCCTATGACTAAAGTGGACAAGCATGAGCTTGATGGACTCACTGTCTCTAGGTGGCAATAAAGGGATGCCATCGAAGGTTGAACAATCGAAGGTTGAACTCAAAGGTCTTTGTGTATTGGTAACTATCTTGATGCATTTCACTATGAAGCACAATTATTATCAACTCTTTTCCCCCAAAAGGACAAACCATTTCCAGCTTATTGTGAAGCCCTTTCACATTTAGCTTTTTTCTGAAATGTGTACAGCTTTAATACTTTTAATGTTCCTTTACTCTGTTACTTTACTTTTGACTTGAAAGTGATCATTACAGTTTTAGCAGCTTTTTGCTAGACAAAAGAGCTTTTACGAATATTAAGCTTGCAATTTCTTTTAAACCTTAAACCTAATTAAAGACCGCTGCTTGGAGGGACTCATTTATCAAATCTGCTGCTTGTGGCACTTGAGCAAGTCAACTGATGCAGGTAGAAAATTTAGTAGACAGGAAATGTTAGTCATACTTAGAGATTCCAAGGAACATAGAGGTAAAGATTTCAAATGCATTCAAAAGAAAACCCCAAGTGACAGCCTTTTCTTCTTAAGATGCTTACTTTAAAAGACATTAAAAATAAACTGCTGTCAAAAATGGTGTGGAGAAATTATCGTTTATTCACAAAATTAAGAGTATAACGAACTGCTCTGTAAGATTTTCTTTTAGGGAGTATTGGGGAAGCAGGCATAACCTACAAGCTTACAAAAATCGTTTCTAGAGAAAGTAAACCAAACAAACCCTCCCATGTAAGTTAGGCATACATTTAAATACATCTTTTACAAGATACATTGCTTATGTTTGGTAATAATCGAATCTTAAATCGATAGCTAAAGAACAAATTTCAAACTATGAGGTAAGCTCCTATAACTCTAGAAAAATTACACTTACCAAATTTTACACGTAAAGTTAGATTTACTAATGAATGTTTCGGAAATAGGTTACCGAGATGCCCTGAAAACACGTTACTGGCACGTGTAACCTATAGTTAAACTCTAGATGTCAAATAAAAAAAATACTTTAAAGTCCATCAGGTGACAAAAAACCAAAAACAAAAGACTAAATAGAACAAAATCTAAAAATCAAATATTCAAAGTTATTATGGATAGTCTCACCATTTTATCTTCTGAAAAAACTTCAACTCTTTATGAAGGGTTCATATACTTCCATTTATCAATATAATGTTAAGAGTTTCACTTTACCTAGGATTTTTGAATCAAACTTGAGTATCATTTAGTTGCAGAATTTTTCTGTTTAAATGCCATTGGCAGCATGTGTATTTAATTTCTTCACTGAATTTTCTTAATAATTGGGAATCTGGGGGGAAATTCTGTCTGTTTTTATTCAGGGCAAGTCTTAACTTTGGGGGTATCAATCATTAAGTCCTATGCACGCCACCTTCCCCATTCCAACGTGTGTAGGGACAGTGCCCCAGTTGCTATTTCCTATTTCCCCCATACTTTCCCATCAAGATCCTACTAGAACATGTTACTCTCTTTCTATGGAGCAGAGGCAGGGCAGGAGAGAAGAGAAAGGCAGAGTAAAACTTTGAGAGAAGCCAATATACACACATATTTCTGTATATACAGGGAATGCTATAAAAGCAGCACAAGAACATTTCCCTATGAGTCATTTTATCCAGATTAAGACAAAGAATACCCTCAAACAGATACCAATTCCTGGTAGTGTGCATGGCAACTAATAAGCTACTGGCCAAGAATAGCTAGAGATTTGGTTGAGAAACTGTTTATTCTCCTAAATATCAGTTCAATTCAAGTATTTGACACATATGATAAAGATGGAGAAAGTAAAGCTGTATTTTACTTCCCCAAATTTAAAGCACAAAAATGTAAATACAGTTTCAAGAAAATGAACATCTGTCACAAAAGACGTTAATTATGTACTGAAAAAATTTAAAGAATCAGGCAAAACTGAAGTTTGCTGAGGTGGGGACAGGGCTTTACTATGGTTTGCTTTTTTTTTTTTAAAGATCATGAGCTTCTTAAATGAAGAAAAAAAGAAAACAGGTTGAGATAATAAACTCTCCTTTGTATCCTTCCCCAACTCCTAACTAGACCTCTGTAAGAGATCATTCCTGATCTCTGATAATTTTTCAGCATCCTTGGGCCTAGCAGTAATTTTTTCTCTTTTACTATCTGATAAAAACTTGAAATTGGTAAGTGAGTAGGTAGGATAGTTTGAAAGATAGATAGTGCACGTGGTAAATCCTGCTGTTGTCCCCCATCACCCTACCCAATATTTGGATTTACTGTTTCCTCCCATATAATTATACTGAACTCAATGTGAAGCTCTGAAACTCAGAAGTTACGATACACAGGAAGTCTGGTTATCAAGGGCAGTTAGCTCCTAGCTAACTTAGCAGTGGTTCTGACCAGCTCTGAGATAAGGTTATAACCAAGTTATATCAATTAAATCATGACTCAGAGGAAAGTGGAAATGAATTATATTTAAACCATGGCTTTCAAAACTCCTCCCTATTTGACTTTAAAATATACTAGTAAATTTTTGTAGATCAAGTTAATATTTGAACACTTTTGTTAAGCATGTTTCTATTCTATTAAAGTAAGAATCAGACATGTTTAGACATATAAAAAGTTTTGTTATTGATCTCAAATACCCACCCAAATTCCCCAGACATGGCTAAGAATATCTGAACCCAAACTAAAATATGTTGATTCATAAGCTCAGCTTCCAGAAACTCTGGAAAAAATTCTGCTATTCCTAGTATCATTTGACTAGAAACCATTTAAAAATATGGGGGTTGAAGCGGGGGAGTGGATTGGGTCAATAGAAACATTCAGGTTTAAAAAAGAAAATACAATTTTAGTCTAGACTAAGTTATCAAATGTGCCTGGGCATACAATTAAAATAATTATGTTAAACAAAAGCCAAATAGTTTTCTTCTAAGGTATTATGACAAATTTGCACTTACATTAGATTATCTTCTGGAGATGGAGTGGGGGAGAGGAGTAAATCTAAACACAATTAGGTGAAAAAATGCTGACCTGAATCTTTAAAAGCAATTGATTCATTAATGTTTAAAGTGAGATAAAGTTGGAACCCCTTTCTGTGTATAAATACCTAAACAGTTTGATGGTGTGAGGCTCAGCCAGAGATTTAATCTTCATCTCTTATTAGATCCTAGAATGTTCTACAGACTGAACAGGCTGTACAAAGAAAGGATCCTCCTTATTATCTACAAAGACGATTTCTAATGAGATAGTTATAATCTAAATCCAATACAGAAGTCTCAAATTACTATAAACAAATAAGAAAAAAAGTGTGTCTAATTAATAATTTTTACTGCTAAATTACAGATATAATTTGGATGAAGCTTAAAAAAGGATAATGATCCTCTAAGAAATCACACACTTGTTTTAAAATAGTCCATGGGCAAGTTCTCTACTGTCACCATATAAGCAGTGTTAACTTGTCCAGTGGGAAAGGAAACCCAATTCTTATTTTGGCCTTGTAATTGTCTTTATATTAGGGTCACCTTCCATTCTGTCAGGGCTAACAATTTACGAGAAACTGCCCAATAAAAATTATTATTATTATTTTTTTTAAACCCAAACATATGGGTTGGGGAAAATTTAATTACTAGAAAATTTGCAATCCTTTTGAATATAGATGTTTAACTTCTGTGTTTTCATTTTAAAAATTTACCATGGAACTGATTATTCCATGAGTTACTATTGAATCAGATGCCTGATAATAAGTTAAAAATTTTAGTATTTACGGAAAAAAAAAACCCCACAAAACACTAGAGCGTCAATTTAACTGAATCCGTATTTGTTCATATTGGTTGCTCCTTTAATTCACCTGAAGTCCATTCTCTAGGATATTCTTGTAAACAATTATATTAAGAATTTGAAAACTCTTGTAATTAAGATTTAAAAAAAAAAAAACCCCAAAACTGAAACAGGAGAGTCTATTAGGTCTATACACAAAGGCAGAAAGATTAATGTTTGACCCAATTAAAAAAAAAAATCAAAATGTAACAGGCATTTACTAATATTTAACAAACAGCTGATTTCCCTACTTCACTTCCTATTTGCCTTCTGTCCCTCCCCCACCAGACAGGAAACTGCTTTTGACAACAAATGAATCAGCTAGAAGTTAAAAAGCCAGCAGCCAGCAGCTGATTCTTCATGGTTTCCAATCACAAGGACTTAGGAAAAACTCATCCCCTCCTCTCCCTCACCAACATCTACTGAAGAATTAAAGCCTATTAGTATAAAAGATTCATTAAGATTTATGAAAGAGGCTAACAGATTAAACTACTAAACTGATCTTGTCAGGAAATAAGGCCAGTAAGCAGAGCCCAATGGTCAAATTTGCATACTAAACCTCCACCAGAGTGATATCTATTATACAAACTTGGACACTGTCAATTCACACAACTGGAATGCAAGAATGGAAAATGGTGAGCACACCAATGGAGCTGGTTTGAATTAACTACAATTCCCAAAGATTTGTTTTAAAAAAAGATAATGAATGTGTCAGCTACTTAAGGCTATATGGATATATATACACCCGAACGTGTTTTGTCTACCAGCACATTCAGTATTTTAAATAATAAAAGTATAATTTATTCCTGATTCTATAAATATTAAACTCCTATTAATAGTACCAAAAGCATAAAGATCTTTCAACATAATTTAGCAAAAGCTTAATTTATAAACTCAAAGGTTCAAAGGACACATTTACTAAACATGATTTTAAAAATATAAAACTCAAACTTTGAAACATCAACACTCATCCTAGTTTACAAGTTTAATTATTTGAAAGTTAAGGCCTGATCTTTTATAAGAGGCAGAAACCTAGAGTTATCAATAACCTACTAAAATAAGCATAAATGTGAAACTAAGAACAAAAGTGTATTTACCACAATTATTCCCAACAACGTTTGAGAGATTTCAAGTGCGCCTCTTACCACAATAGCATGAGGAGAATGCACTAAAGGCTTTAGTTCATTCAGGTCATTTTCTGCCTGCAAAAATTGGTATAAGAGAAAAACAGAAATGTCACAAAATGCACATCAAATATACAATTTTAGCAGCAGTTACACAGCTCTATATGCCCTACTTTACCTTATCCCAGTCTCCTTCCATGACATGATTTCGGAATTTGGTAGCAGAAGGATGTTCTAAACGACATCCTGACTCTTGCATGAGGAGATCAACAGTCTGGCTGCAGGAGAGATACAGTGTAAAAAAGACCTGACCAACTTTAGGGTTTACTCTTCCAAATAAACTACTGTCTATGAAAACAGTTGCAAAAGTTCTTAAGCTAACCTCATGATGAAGGAAAAAGAAATAAATAGCTCTGATGTGCTTGGCTAAACAAACGTGATTTTTAAACTGCCACCTAGGTTTACATCTAGTCAAGTCAAAAACGTTCTTGAAACCAGAATCAAAATAAATTCTTCCTCCTTTTCCATTTAATGCCTTTAATGAAGTATAAAATTTCTAAAAATGTGTTCAACAGGTTAAAAAAAGTGAAAAACCATGATCTATATACTAACCACGTTACTACATTTGGAAAGATAAAAACTGTTAGTTACATACAAGGTGATGGAGATGACCTGTATTAGGTAAGAGCCTTACATCCAGATATTATGTTTGCAAAGAAATTCTAATAGGTCAATCTTTAAAACTGAAATAAATCCAGCATCAAAAAATCATTCGCTTTCTCTCTATACTAAAAATAGAAAATTTACTATGGTGTAGGTTCCAAACAGTCACGAGTTATTTCCTCCTGCTGCTGTCAGCTTGCTTCTTGTCTCAGTAATATGTTCTGCTAGCATTTAGGAAATGCTTTTCCTTAGGGAACAAAGTGAAATCTTCCTTCGATATATTTCTTTCAGAGCTTAAACGATTCACCACATGTGGCTTCTTCCATCAGATATTTTGATATCTAAGAATCTTTATCAGTCTTACATATTTGCTTATGTTTCAATGCTTTCTTATTCAGCTCCATTTATTTTTCAGCAAAAAACAGTGCAATAATCTGCCTGAGAATCAAAATACTTATGTCACTTTTAAAAAGTGCTCTTTTCTCCCTCTCCCCAGAACAAATCTATAAATCCAAAATATACTAAGAGCTTATTTTAATCTATGCTTTGAAGCTGGAAACTGTTGCATGTTGTTCTCTAGTCTTAATTCTCTCTGGTTCTGCTTCATCCTCCATCAAGCTCCACGGCACTCCCACCAATCCTACTTTCCACCACCCCTGGTTTTCCTTTGTGTGTATACAAAATGGGGGTTTGGGGCCAAGGTCATCTACCTTCACCCTACTTTAGGTACACAAGGTCATCTAAATTGTATTTGAAAATAAATGATTCACCAGATCAGATGTCCCTTTTTCAGAGGCAGTAGCCTTCTTGGTATTACAGTGGGATTTCAGACAAGTTAGTGGCAGGCCTCTTGTACACACACAAGGGCCTTTAAATGACATCAACATGGTAACTTACTCCATTATTCCCATCAGATTTATTCAGCAGCCTCTTTCCAAATTATCCCAGCCCCTCAGTTCCCATAAACACTTGTAAGTGATTGTCTTTCCTGATTGGTAGTTTGCCTGGGTTGTCTGTCATGGCTGGGGGCGTGGGGGAGGTGTCCCACAAAGATGCCTCTGAGGTACCCTTGAAAAACAAATCCTCCAAGGTTCATTATTTCCACCAGCTCTAATCCACCCTTCCCCCAACACACACACACAGACACACTCCCGCATCTGTCTTTATTGACAGACAATTACGCTCTGAAGGTGTACGGGGAGGGGTGACTCTTTTGGTTTCTACGCCCCCTGCCCAACCCCCAACCACACAATTTGTCAGGCTGATTGATTTCCCCTTATTTCCCTGCAGGTGGGCTCCTCCTCCCCGGTCAGCCTGTCTGAGCTGCGTCCTCCTGTGTCCTGGGCCCAACAGTAATTCTCCCTTTGCCTGAGCTCTTTCCAGCCACCCCCCCGCCCTCCCCTCCCTCCAGCTTCCGTCCCTCGGTCTGTCCACACCAGCTGCCTGGAAGGGATACTTACTTGAGCCCTAAGCCATTCAAGTGCTGTCCTATTAGCCTAATGACATCCTCATCTGATTGGGAGAGCCGCTTCTTCTTCTTGAGGCTGCTGCCCAGTTCTGGGGTGGCCAAGGAAGAGGAGGCGGCGGTGGTGGCGGAGGCAGCTGCAACGGTGGCGGAGGCTGCGGCGGCGGCCCCGCCGGGGACCCCGTTATTGACATTCAGGCTGTTGCTATTGTTGCTGGCGGCGGAGGGGGCGGAAGGCAAGAGCCCATTGGCGTGGGCCAGGTCCCCCGCGGACGACGACGACGAGGGGGACGACTCCCCGTTCTGGGCCGACAGGCAGGCGAGTTCCTGGGTCTGTCCCTGGCCCCCGCCGCCCCCTCCTCCTCCTCCTCCGCCGCCGCCGCCGCCGCCGCCGCCGCCTCCTCCTCCTCCTGCCCCGTTGGCCTGCATGATGCTGCCGCTGACCAGGCTGTGGCCGCTACTTCGGTGGGGGACGGCAGCGGCGGCGGAAGGGGCAGCCGGGGGGAGTCCCACCACTACCACCACGGAGGAGGAGGAGGAGGACGACGACGACGAGGACGAGGACGACGAGGACGGAGGGGAGAGGCCTGCTCTGCCTGCCCCAGCCCCGGGCTCTCCTGCTCCCTCCG
>NW_020173971.1:1214516-1257581 GCF_003031525.2 Neophocaena asiaeorientalis asiaeorientalis | reverse complement strand
CTGTCCTCGGGTCCGCTCCGCTCAGCTCCCTGGTGTGTTGATTCTTCCCCCAGCTGCTGCCTAATGGAGTCCAGGCGCTCGCGTCACAGGAAATGCCTATACTGCCCTCCTCACTCACTTCCGGTGGCAGGTATGGAACCTATAGGGGGCCTGTCACCCGGCACGTGCGCCGGGGGCCGGCTGGGCGCGAGGGGAGGGAGGCCGGCGGGCCGGCTGGGGCTGACCCCGACCCCGACCCGACCCGACCCGAGCCGATCCACCCTGGAGCTCGGGCCTGGCCGGCTAGGTCTCGCCCCCAGCGCCCTGGCTGGGCTGCGTCGGCGAGAAGTAAGTTTGTTCCGTCCCTCCGAAGCCGGGCGTGCACAGGAGGGCGGCGATCGCGTGCGCGAGTGTGTGCGTGTGGACCCCAGGGTGACCTAGAAACGCCAGGCGTGCGGAGGGACTGCAGATTTCCATCCCCGGCCGAGGATGGGGTCGAGCAGGTGGCGAGGTTTTGTCACGAGAACTCCCAGGCACAGGGCTGTGGCAGTCCTTGTCAACTCACTTAATGGTAACCAGGACTGACCAGCTCTTCGTTTGAGTGTGAAGAACTCGAACTTCCACAGCCAAGTGCCATACACAGTTGTCGTGCCCGGGCCATCCCAGGAGGTTTGAGATGATGAGCCTAGGAGACTCTGTGCTCTACCCCGGGAAGGTGGGATAATGGATAAGAGCAATATCTGATGGGGCCAAGGAGTCAGAAAAAGACTGTGGGTGTAGTGAGGCGGGACTTTGCTGAGGGGCTTTCACTCTTTTTTTTAGCTATTGCCCAGCACCTCCTTCCAGCTGCCTGAGTCACTGCCCAGTTTAGGCAGCAGTAATACAGACCGAGCTGTTGCCTCCAAAACATGCACCTTAAGGAGAATTGAGATCCAGGCTTGCAATGTTTAGGTGAACTGTGAGGCTTCGGCGTCGCTGTAATTTACTCGTTTATGTGGATGTAGAAAAGCGGCAAGGAAGAGCTGGGCTGAATCTTGATCATTGGTGAATAGTCTCCATTACCCCAAACAATTATTTACCGGTGTGTGGTCGATAGCATATACACCGATATATACAGACATTTTCTCAGAAATTTAAACACTCTTTCTCTGAAGAAGTTTTCCTGTGGAAAAACATGGACTCAACTAATGCATCTTTTTTTTTTTTAAGATTTATTTTTGATGTGGACCATTTTTAAAGTCTTTAGTGAATTTTTTACAATATTGCTTCTGTTTTACGTTTTGTGGCTTTTTTTTGGCTTCGAGGCATGTGGGATCTTAACTCCCTGACCAGGGATCGAACCCATACCCCCTGCATTGGAGGGCGAAGTCCCAAACACTGGACCGCCAGGGAAGTCCCTCATGCATCTTATAGCTCTGAAATTGCAAATTTTATAGCTCAAAGTAACTTTGAGGTCCTTGGTTACTTTTCAAATTTAGAAAAATACTTTTAAAAAAATGCTTATGAGAAATTATTAAAGAATCCTGAACTTTATTGATCCACAGGCTAAAGGAAGGGAGAGGAAGACCATTGCAAGATCTGACAGAGATTTAGCTTTTAGTCTCATCTCTTAAATGTGCTTCCAGGTGGCGGTGTAATTTTAAGGTGACTCACATTCAATTTTATTATTCACCTGAAAGAGACCTGAGTTCTAGCTAAGTTTCGTAGGGCACTGCCACTGTATCCAGCAGAGCCTGAATTACTAGATAGTTAACACTTCAGAGATCCCTGTTTGTTCGTTAACTTTAGACTTCTTATTAAAAGCATTGTTATTGTTTATACAAAATTAAATTTTGCAAAGTCGTTTGTAATAATTTATGAGGTCCATAGCAGTACTGAGGACAAGCTTCTGAATAAAATCTGTAGCTTTCATAAAGGAGACAATGACTTAGTGGTAGCCACAGACACGGCTTACACTTCATGAACAAAAGTAAAGGATGAAAGGCAAAAGAAACTGGTCTCAACTGGTGTCTAAACTCAATATATATACCCCAGCTTTTCTATATTTTATGAGACCCAGACTGCTGTTACTAGAATTCTGAATTTATGAAGTCCATGTGTGCACACATTTTTCTCTAAACTAAAGTACAGCTGGAGACTCTGTTGTCTGAACTCTGGATTTTTTTAGAGCCAGGTTTCAAGTCCATTGCAGATGAATAATTCTGAAATACCACTCTACATACACTCAGAAACCTTCAGTAACACCGTATTACCTAGAGAATACAATCCAGAGTTTATCTTGCTCTCTGTAGATTGACCTCAATCTTTCTCTTTGACTTTGTCTTTTCCTACCCCCTTTCTGAACCCTTCACTGCTGTCCCCCAAATGTGCTGGGCTCATTTCTTCTGAGTCTGACCATACCTCCTACCTTCTCTCCATCCTTCTGATCCAAGACTTGGCTCCTTTCTCACCTCCTCGGGGAAGCCTTTCCTGACTTCCAGCCTCCTTGCCCTCCTTCTGAGTATCATTTATTTAACCTTCCAATATTGAAGTCTGCTTGCAATATATATATATATTTTGCGGTACGCGGGCCTCTCACTGTTGGGGCCTCTCCCGTTGCGGAGCACAGGCTCCGGACGCGCAGGCTCAGCGGTCATGGCTCACTGGCCCAGCCGCTCCGCGGCATGTGGGATCTTCCCGGACCAGGGCACGAACCTGTGTCCCCTGCATCGGCAGGCGGACTCTCAACCACTGCACCACCAGGGAAGCCCTTGCAATGTTTTTTAACTTGGTAAAACCCCTTCTTCAAGTTATCAGAGAGGAGCCTTTCTAGACTGCTGTCCCCCTGATTTGCCTTCCCCTTTTCACCCTCATCCTGGAAAAAACTGAGATGCATTTATGAATAAAGGTCCAAGCTGTCTTTTAGGGGGGAAAAAATTGAATGTATATTCAGGTATTTGATTCATTTATCTTGTTTCTGTGCTATTTTACCAAATCTTTATATGACCAAGCCTGTGCTAGGTTCCAAATAAGAGGCAACTTATTGTCCTAGAGATATTCAAGCAAAGGCTTTCAGGGATATTACAGAGTAGGTAGTTGAACTAATTGAGTCTAAAGACTTTCCAACTACAAGATATCTGTGAGTTATGTACATATGCATCTCCCAACTAGAGTATAAATTCTTTGAGGTAGGATCTGTGTATTGTTCATCTAAGCCAGTGCTTTTAGATTGTGGGTCCTGACCTATCTGTGAGTCATGAAATCTGTGTATTGGTCATGATTACAATTTAAAAAAATGAAATGGAAAAGTGAGAAAGAGTAGAAAATATCCAAGTCAGTCACCCATAGGAAAGGTCATTATTATTTTGTGGAAGTTCTGTTTCAATGACAGATATATATCTATGCTTTACAAAGTACAATATATCTCTTCTGTAGGCCATTCTCAAAAAAGTTTCCAAAACACTCATCTAGGACATTCCTGACTGACAAAAAGGCAACTCAGGAAATTGGTGTTAGATATCTAAATGACAAATCACAAGTTCTGTCCACGGCAGTGTCTTAGCTGTAAAAATCAACAGCTACTATATTAAAAAAAGCTGAGATAGTATAAGTGTTTATAATAAAACATGAAACCAAACTTTCTCAAAAGACTTTGTAAAAAAACTAGAAGAGACTATTGTTCTTCTGTCAAGTTTTAAGTTTGGTGTCTCAACCTGGTACTTAGCATCATCAATATTATTCAATTTATTCAATTTCTATTTGAAGAGGTAGTTTTCAGAATCTCAGGTATCCTTGGAGAGGGACATATTTGTGTTTACATTTCTAGCTTCATTCCTAGCTTTTCTTTGTTTGGGGTTCTAAAACTGGGAAGCTGGACTTGTTGGATTTGGGTGAACTTGGGAGAATTCAGGAAAGAGCACTATTCTTGAAGTCAGAACACTTAGTCAGCTGATTGACATTGGGCAAGTCATTTAACTTCACTGCCCTGCACACATTTCATGAATGAAGTGGGGATAATGGCACTGGCCTACCTGCCTCAGAGAATTGATCTGTGAGTCAAATGACATATCAAATATAACAGATCGATGGGAAAAGACTATCTTGAAAGGTTTCAAAATATAACTTAAATCCTCCATCATTTCAAAAAGGATTTGAGGCAATGAAGTTCAAAGATATAAGAAGATTTTATAATTACTCATGTCTGAGCTGTGGACTCTAGTCATTTATTAACCCCAACTCTGCCACTCAACTGTGTTCCTGTGTACCTCTAGCCAGACAAGTCTGAATGTTGTCTTTATATTGGTCTTCCATGGACGGGGAGTTTCCAATACCTATGTAGTAGAGTGAAGGGCACAGTTACCTGGCAGTTTTACCCACTGTTCCATATATGTCTCTGCAGCGCTTGCTTATTTTCCCCCTTCTACAAACATTCCACTCATGCCACAAGAATCTAGTGTCCTCCTGTGAGGGGAGAAGGGGTGGCACACTGGGTGGATCTAAGTGCAGAGACAGGAGCCTTATATTCAGAAGTGAACAGGTGGAAGTACTCACTGTCCTCTAAGCTGAATACCGTCCTTTTCTCCAAGAAAACTAGATTGTTCTTCTCCCGCCACGCAGCTGGGTTAGACTGCTTGGAGTAGCTTGTTCTTGCTACACTGTAACAAAACGCATGTAACACTAAGATGGGTGTGCAAAGATGTTCACTGCGTGTGCAGGGATATTCACCGCAGCACTGTTTGTAGGAGCAAAAAGAATGGGGTCATCACCATGTGCCGTTATGGAAGTAGTATCAAGATATATAAAGTAAAAGATGCCTATAACGGAAGTGTGCATAATGTAATTCATTTGGGTAAATACATGAATATATACACATACATTTTTTTCTGGTAGGATAGAGGAGCATAAGACAGTGGTTTACCTTTGGGTGGAAGGACTTGGCTGGTTGAGGAGGGAGGTTCCTATTTTTCCATTTGATACTTTTCTGAAGGGTTTGCATTTTCTAACTACATGTAAGGTTTTTATTTTTTTCCTGCAGTACGCGGGCCTCTCACCGCTGTGGCCTCTCCCGCTGCGGAACACAGGCTCCAGACGCTCAGGCCCAGCGGCCATGGCTCACGGGCGCAGCCGCTCCTAGGCATGTGGGATCTTCCCGGACCGGGGCATGAACCCGTGTCCCCTGCATCGGCAGGCGGACTCCCAACCACTGCGCCACCAGGGAAGCCCATATGTAAGTATTTTTTAAGTGTCAATAAGGGTTATTTGGATTTTGGTTTTTTTTGGTATTAATAAGTATCATGTTTTTAAAGCACTCATGTTCTTAAAAGCACACTCAAAACCAAACAAACTATTCATGAAAATTAATCATAATAAAAAATGCCAGAGGAAGCAGTGTTGTGTATAGTTGATGACATTAAATATATTTGCTTTTTTTTTTTTTTTTGCGGTACGTGGGCCTCTCACTGTTGTGTCCTTTCCCGTTGCGGAGCACAGGCTCCAGGCGCGCAGGCGCAGCGGCTCCGCGGCATGTGGGACCGTCCCGGACCGGGGCACGAACCCGTGTCCCCTGCATCGGCAGGCGGACCCTCAACCACTGTGCCACCAGGGAAGCCCTATTTGCTTTTTAAACATCTCCTTCTTTCCCATTACCTGCACCTCTTATATTCTCAGACTGTAGATGCTGCGCACACACACACACCCATCTCTCATTTGGTTAAATTCATCTGGGGAATAAAGGGCAAAAAGACATTCCTATTTATTAACTTTGAAAAGTAGATAAATAATTAATAGCCCCTAGAGTCCGTGGACAGTGGACAGCAGGCCCTTTGGGCAGTCTTCCTTCTTCTCAGGTTCCTATATGTGGTTCATCCCTCTGGCACTATGATAATAGTAAATAATAATCAATGGGAAAACACAATTACGATTGTTAACAAACAAATGCTAATTATTATGAGAAAATATGTGTTCTGATTGTGTATACACAGCCCATATAGAGGTAATGGTCTAATGACTAGACTTTTAAAAATTAAAAATGTTAAAGACTGTAGTAGGTGATTATTCATAAAGTTGAAAAGAAAACTGTTGAAAGGGTCCCTGCATTTATTCAATTAATTTTATTTCAAAATTGTGCTCTTTACTAAATAATACTAAATGTATATGCAAATGTGACATAGTAGCCTAAATTAAAAAAAAAAAAAAAAAGAAAAAAGAGGGACTTCCCTGGTGGCACAGTGGTTAAGAATCTGCCTGCCAAGGCAGGGGACATGGGTTCGACTCCTGCAGCAGGAAGATCCCACATGCCTCGGACCTACTGAAGCCTGCTCGCCTAGAGCCCGTGCTCTGCAAGGAGAGAAGCCACTGCAATGAGAAGCCCGTGCACCGCAGCGAAGAGTAGCCCGTCGCAACTAGAGAAAGCCTGCTTGCAGCAACGATGACCCAACGCAGCCAAAAAATAAATAAGATAAAAAAGCTTAATGAACTCGTGAATGCCAGTCGTTGACAACAAAAGAGCAAAACAGTAGCTCTTAGCTTCTTTTTGTGGCTTGTGGAGTGGTCCTTGGCTAAATCAAGACCAACAGCGTTTTAGGACTTGCAGTCCCTTTAATACTAATGGGGTTTGTATGGTCACGTAAGAGTACCCTTTCTATATACATATCTGAAATACAAGGATGTCCACTTTCTTGCTATACCTCTGACCCTTTATCTCAGAGTATCTTTTTCTCTATTCCTGAATTACTGACATATATTATAAAAATAGCTAGAAATAGGTGTGTTTGTAAGGTTTAGCCACAGAGTTTCAACAACACCGCTCGTTTCCTTTTGTTTCCTAGTGTCCACTCTTTCCATTCTTATCCTTTCTTTCCTGTGATGGCACATGTCCATGGCAGGGCTTCCGTCATAATCAAACAATACGAAGAGTTAACACTAACCAGCCTTTGTTTTAAGTGCTTTACATACATTGTACTATTTTAGCCTTCTCATCAACCTTATGAGGTATGTACTATTATTACCCCCATTTTACAGTTGATAAACTGAGGTACAGAAAACTTGAGGTCACATAGCTGGTGTGTGGGAGAGCTGGATGCACAGGCTTCAGAACTGGTATCAGTCTGAAAAGTCCCCTTTGTTTAAAGGGGCCAAAAGAAGAAATAAACAAGTCCTATAAATTGATTTTTCAACTTTGCCCTTTTTGTGTACATGAAAACTTGGTCCCTCACCTTTGAAGCCCTCATCATCTCATTGGCCTAATTAGTGGTAGATAAGTGAGTGTGTGAGGGCTAGTAAAAGGTTTTCCTCCCTCCAGAAGCTACCACTGAGAGTGCCTGAAAGCTCCTTATCAAAGATAGAGTTCATTTCTCCAATAAATCCTTGTTGAAATGCAGCGTTTTGCATAGAAGGGATAGCACACTAAAACTAGGTGTAACCTGGAGATTTGTTTATCCATTTAAACGACTTCATCTTAAAATAGTGAATGAGGGCCAGAAGGAATCAATGAGTTTAATTTCCTTTCAAAGCGGGAAAGCTCCAAACCTAGAGGGCTTCTTGGGAGACACATTAAGTCAGGAGGCCTCATCCAGCTTGTTTTTGCAACTACTTGTATGTATCTAGTGAGGGTTTCTAAACTGTGTAAGCCTGTACTAGTCTAGGATCGTGGAATAAGGAAGAACCAGCCTTGATTTATACAGGAATTCATACTTCATTGCTTTACTCCTTTAACAGCTCCAGCCAGGTCAGCTGGCAAATGAAGATAGATATCTAACTGAGATGAGGTCAGACAGCATATGCATAGCATCCAGTGGTAGGACAGGAAGGGCCAGCTCAGGGAGGCTACCAGAGCTCCTGTTGAGAGTTTACTTTCGTAGGGAGGGCAGCCAGGCTGCTTAGAGACCTCACATTGGCATGTGCCCCGAAGAATGTGGGTAAATGATTGCTCTGCCATATCCAGGTCCCTGGAAAATTTCTTTTTTAACTGCTTCTCTGAGAGTAGTCACACTATGTCTCCTATGCTAGTCTGTGCAGCAGATGTGGTGTGGGTTCTCCTGTTTCAGATACTCTGCTTGGTAACGAGGAAATGGCCTAGATGACTTCTGAGGTCCCTGTAGCCTAAGGGTTCAATGTTTCTGGTTTCCATCGTCACTACATAATATTACTTGGTTAGGTTGCAGAGGGGTAGAAGAGAGGAGTCATAAATAGCCCCAAAGCATAAAACCTTGGCTATGCCATAGCTTTAAAAAAAAAAGGTTTTATTATGCAAGATTTTAAACATACACAAAGCTAGAATAGTACAGAGATTCCCATTTCATCCATCCTCCCTCTTCTGATTATTTTGAAGTAAATCCAAGCTATTATTTTATTTATAATATATGTATTTATACTTCACTATGTAGCGCTAAAAGATAAGAACTCTTTTTGAAAATATTGCCACAATGCCATCATCATACCTAAAAAACTTAGTAATCCCTTAATTATCATCAAATATGCAGTTAGTCTTCAAATTCCCCGAGCTGTCTCACATATTCTTTTTTAATGGTTGGCTCGTGTGAAGCAAGGTCCAAACAGGATCCACGCCTTGCATTTGGTTGATATATTTCTAAAATCTCACGTTTTTTAAGGAAAAATTTTTATTGAAGTATAATATACAGAGAGGCGTGCACAAATCCTTATATACAACTCAGTGAAGTTTTTCTTATGAAACCACCACCTATGAAATAGAACTTTACCAGGACCCCAGTAGTACCCTACTGTAGTTTTAATTTGCATTTCTCTGATGACTGATGACGCTAAGTACTTTTAAAATATTTTTTTGGAGCCATGTGTATATTCTCTTTAAAGAAGTGCCTTTTACAAATCTTTTGCTCCTCTCTCTCCCTTTTAAAATTGTGTTTCATTTTTCTTATTGATTTGTGGAATTCTTTATATATTCTGAATACGAATCCTTTGTTGAATGTATGTACTGCATATTTCTTCTCCCACTGTGTGGCTTGCCCTCACTCTCTTAACGGTGTCTTAATGAACAGAAGTTCTTCATCAGTTGTTCCCTTTATGATTTGTGCTTTTCGTGTCCTGCTTTAGAAGTCATCCCCTCGCCTCAAGGGCATGACGATATTCTAAGTTATCCTCTGGAAGTTTCAATGTTTTGCTTTTCCAAATTATGTCTACACTCCTTCTAGAATTTAGGATTGTGACGGGGGGTCAATGTTAATTTGTTTGTTTTAATTTTATTTATTTATTTATTTTTGGCTGCATTGGGTCTCCGTTGCTGCACACAGGCTTTCTCTAGTTGTGGTGAGCGGGGTCTACTTTGTTGCAGTGCGGGGGCTTCTCATTGCAGTGACTTCTCTTGTTGCAGAGCACAGGCTCTAGGCACGCAGGCTTCAGTAGTTGTGGCATGTGGGCTCAGTAGTTGTGGCTCGCGGGCTCTAGAGCGCAGGCTCAGTAGTTGTGGCGCACAGGCTTAGTTGCTCCGCGGCATGTGGGATCTTCCCTGACCAGGGATTGAATCTGTGTCCCCTGCATTGGCAGGCGGATTCTCAACCACTGCGCCACCAGGGAAACCCCTGTTAATTTGTTTTTCCATGTGGATACCCAGATGATCTAGCACCATTTTATTGTTATTGTTTATTTATTTATTTATTTGGCCATGGCGTGGGACATGCAGGATCTTAGTTCCCCGACCAGAGATCAAACTCTGGCCCTCCACAGTGAGAGTGTGGAGTCCTAATCACAGGACTGCTAGGAAATTCCAGATCTAGTGCCATGTTGAAAAGATTCCTTTCTCCTCTGTCCTGCAGTGCTATCATTATCCTAACTAGAGGCCTATACATGTGTGGGTCTGTTTCTCAACTCTCTTTGTTTTGTTGGTCTATTTGTGGAGTTGTCCCTGGATCCTGGGACCCTCACAGTGGCGGGCGGCACAGGCTCCCCGGAAGGGGTGCGTGGATAGTGACCTGTGCTCGCACACAGGCTTCTTGGTGGTGGCAGCAGCAGCCTTAGCTGCTCATGCTCATCTCTGGGGTCCGCGCTTTTAGTCGCGGCTCGCGCCCGTCTGTGGCGCCCCTTTAAGCAGCGCTCTTAATCCCCTCCCCTTGCGCACCAGGAAATAAAGAGGGAAGAAAAAGTCTCTTGCCTCTTCGGTAGGTCCAGACTTTTTCCGGACTCCCTCCCGACTAGCCGTGGCGCACTAACCCCCTGCAGGCTGTGTTCACGCCGCCAACCCCGGTCCTCTTCTGGGGCTCCTACTGAAGCCTGAGCCTCAGTTCCCAGCCCCGCCCGCTCCGGTAGGTGAGCAGACAAGCGTCTCGGCTGGTGAGTGCTGGTCGGCACCGATCCTCTGAGCGGGAATCTCGCCGCTTCGCCCTCCGCACCCCTGTTGCTGTGCTCTCCTCCGCGGCTCCGAAACTTCCTCCTCCGCCACCCGCAGTCTCAGCCCGTGAAGGGGCTTCTAGTGTGTGGAAACCTTTCCTCCTTCACAGCTCCCTGCCGCTGGTGCAGGTCCCGTCCCTATCCTTTTGTCTCTGTTTATTATATTTTCTTTTGCCCTACCCAGGTACGTGGGGGGTTTCTTGCCTTTTGGGAGGTCTGAGGTCTTCTGCCAGCGTTCAGTAGGTGTTCTGTAGGAGTTGTTCTACATGTAGATGTATTTCTGTTGTATCTGTGGGGAGGAAGGTGGTCTCCGCGTCTTACTCTTCCGCCATCTTCCCGGAAGCTCCCCACTCTATGCTTTAATTGACATAAGTTTTTGCTAATACCATGCGGCCTTAATTGCTATAATTTTATAAGTTTTGCCATCTGGTAGTGTAAATCTATCAACTGTTTCTCTTCTTCAAGATTGTCTTGGCTATTCTTGGCCCTTTGCGTTTCATAGAAAAATAGAATCAACTTGTCAGTTTACACAAATTTCTGAGATTTTGACTGGAAGTAAGTAAAATCTGTAGATCGATTTGGAGAGAACAAATATCTTTGTAATATTGAATGTTTGTGTCTAGGACTATGGCATATTTCTCCATTTATATAGGTCTTTAATTTTTCCTAGTAATGTTTCTTGATTGTCTGGGTAGATCTTGTACATCTTTTACTAGATTTATTCTTATGTATTGGGATTTTTTTAATTGAATGAAGGATTCTTTAAATTCTATAGTGCTTTACAATTTTCAAGAGTTTCACACACATGATTTCATATAATACCATAGTAACCCCTTTAAAAAATTCCCTTCCCGTACATTGCCCCTCCCCCTTCCCTCTCCCCACTGGTAACCACTAGTTTGTTCTCTATATCTATGAGTCTGCTTGTTTTTGGTTTTATTCACTAGTTTGTTGTATTTTTTAGATTCCACATATAAGTGATATCATATAGTATTTGTCTTCCTCTGTCTGACTTATGTCACTTACCATAATGCCCTCCAAGTCCATCCACATTGCTTGATGCTGCTGCTATGAACATTGGAGTGCATGTATCTTCTCAAACTAGTGTTTTTGTTTTTTTTGATATATACCCAGGAGTGGAATTGCTGGGTTCCTATGTATTGGATTTTAAAAAATTATATAAGTATCAGGTGTACAACAGTACAATTCAACATCTGTATACATTACAAAGTGATTCACCCCAAAAATCCAGTTACCATCTGTCACCATACAAGTGACCCTCTTCACTCCTTTCATGCACCCCCTAGCCCACTTCCCCTTTGGTGACCACCTATCTGTTCTCTGTATCTATGAGTTTTTTTTTTTTTTTTTATGAGTTTGTTTTTGATGTGTTTTATTTCTCCATTTGTGGGTTTTTTGTTTTTTTTAATATTCTCCATATGAGTGAAATAATACAGTATTTGTCTTTTTCCTTCTGACTTATTTTAGTTAGCATAAAACCCTCAGGGTTTATCCATGTTGTCACAAATGGCAACATCTCATTCTTTTTTGTGGCTGGGTAGTATTCCGTTGTATACATGTATTACATCTTCTTGATTCATTCATCTATTGATGGACACTTAGGTTGTTTCCATATTTTGGCTATTGTAAGTAATGCCGCAATGAACATAGGGGTGCATATATCTTTAAAAAAATTGAGGTATAGTTGTTTTACAATATTATATTAGTTTCAGGTATACAACATAGTGATACAAAACTTTTATAGATTACACTCCTTTTATAGTCATAAAACATTGGCTATATTCACTGTGCTATAGTCCCTTGTAGCTTATTTGTTTTATACATAGTAGTTTGTACCTCTTAATTCGTTACCCCTGTCTTGCCCCTCCCCCCTTTCCCTCTCCCCACTGGTAACCAGCAGTTTATTCTTTATATATGAGTCTGTTTCTTTTCTGTTATGTTCACTAGTTTGTTTTATTTTTTAGATTCCACATGTAAGTGATAACATACAGTATTTGTTTTTCTCTGTCTGACTTATTTCACTAAGCATGATACCCTCCAGGTCCATCCATGTTGTTGCAAATGGCAAAATTTCCTTCGTTTTTATGGCTGAGTAGTATTCCATTGTGTATATCTATCTATCTATCTATCTATCTACCATCTATCGCAGTATCACATCTTCTTTATCCATTCATCTGTTGATGGACACTTAGGTTGCTGGCATACCTTGGCTATTGTGAATAATGCTGTTCTGAATATTGTGGTGAATGTGTCTTTTCAAATTAATGTTTTTGTTCTCTTTGGATATGTACCCAGAAGTGGAATTGCTGGATCATATGGTAGTTCTATTTTTAGTTTTTTGAGGAACTTCTATACCATCTTCCATAGTGGCTGCACCAATTTACATTCCCACCAAGAGTGCACAAGCGTTCCTTTTTCTCCACATCCTTGCCAGCACCTGTTATTTATTGTCTTTTTGATTGTAGCCATTCTGACAGGTATAAGGTGATATCTCATTGTGGTTTTGATTTGCATTTCCCTGATGATTAGTGACGTCGAGCATCTTTTCATATGTCTGTTGGCCATCTGTATGTCTTCTTTGGAAAAAGGTCCATTCAGTTTGTCTGCCCATTTTTTAAAAATTGAAGTATAGTTGATTTACAATGTTGTGTTTGTTTCTGGTATACAGCAAAGTGATTCAGTTATACATACATATGTGTATGTGTGTGTGTGTGTGTGTGTGTACACATATATATTCTTTTTCAGATTCTTTTCCACTATGGTTTATTACAGGATATTGAATATGTTTCCTTGTGCTATACAGTAGGACCTTGTTGCTTATCTCTTTTATATATAGTATCTGCTAATCCCAAACTCCTAACTTATCCCTCCCCTACACCCTTTCCCCTTTGATAACCATAAGTTTGTTTTCTACGTCTGGGTCTATTTCTGTTTTGTAAATAAGTTCATTTATATGATTTTCTTAGATTGTACATATAAGTGATATCATATGGTATTTGTCTTTATCTGACTTACTTCACTTAGTATGATAACCTCTAGGTCCATCCATGTTGGTGCAAATGGCATTATTTCATTCTTTTCTTAGAGCTGAGTAGTATTCTGTTGTATATATATACCACATCTTCTATATCCATTCAACTGTCAGTGGACATTAAGGTTGCTTCCATGTCTTGACTATTGTAAATCGTTTGTCTGCCCATTTTTAATTGGATGGTTTGTTTTCTTGCTGTTGAGTTGTGTGAGTTCTTTATATATTTTGGATGTTAACCCATTGTTGGACATATCATTTATAAATATCTTGTCCTATTCAGTAGGTTGCCTTTTCCTTTTTTTTTTTTTTTTGATGGTTTCTTGTGCTGTGTAAAGGTTTTTTTAGTTTGATTAGCTCCAATTTGTTTATTTTTCCTTTTGTTACCCTTGTTTGAGGAGACAGATCCAAATAAATATTGCTAATGCTGATGTCAAAGAACATACTGCTTGTGTTTTCTTCTAAGAATTTTATGGTATCAGGTCTTACATTGAAGGCTTCAATCCATTTTGAGTTAATTTTTGTGCCTAGTGTAAGATAGTGGTCTGGTTTCATTCTTTTGCATGTGGCTGTCCAGTTTTCCCAGCACAATTTATTGAAGAGACTGTCCTTTCTCCACTGTATGTTCTTTGCTACTTTGTCATAAATTAATTGTCCTTATATGTGTGGGTTTATTTCTGGGCTCTCGATTCTGTTGCATGTATTGGATTTTTTAATGCTAATATAAATGGCATCATGTTCAAAATTTGATTTTCCTCTGCCTGTCCCAATGTTAAGACTATGGACAGGTACTTTATCATCAAAGATAAATTAAAAGTCCATATCAGAACTATTCTTTAGTCTTGAATTTAGCATGTTTTTACAGTTTATATTTGCTTTTTACTTACAAATAATTTAACAATACAGCTGGTCTCGTTCTTTTAAAGGATCAGATTTAAACGCTTCCTTTGGAGGGATTGAGAAGTGGGTGGCTCCAGAAGGAAATTTAGGCGAGGATCGAAGGATTCTCCTGGGAAGAGCCATCCTACGGGAGTGGAAGCCAGGCTGGACCCACTTGACCCTGTAACAAAGCCCTGCTCCAAGGGAGGGAGATCGCGTGGTGTCTGTCACTCATGTGTCTTCTAGCCTGGGTGCTCCTGGACTCAAGTCTCAGTCCTTTGGTGTGAGGAGGGAAGGCTGCAAGTGAAAAATGCAAAGAACTCTTTTACTGGTAATTTCAGAAAGCACTGGGCATGCGCTGTATTGCTGTGTGACCCCTTTGATATCATATTACAAAAGGAGGACATTGTCCCTTACCTTATAACAGAACTCCTGTCTGTCGCTTTGGCACCTTATGGCAGGAGTCACCAGAGGCTTCCCCAGTGCCAGCAGGAGCAGTGGTAGTAGGAATAATAGCTTACATTTATTGAGTGCTTGTTACTTGTTACTGTGCTAGGTACTGTTCTAAGTACTTTATAAACATTAACTCATTAACTCATTTAATCATCACAACTACCCCATGAGGTAAATTAGATAATATTATTCGTATTTTACAAGGGTGGAAACTGAGGCACAGAGAGGCTAGATAACTTGCCTCAGGTCACACAGCTTATAAGTGGTAAATCCAGGATTCAAACTCAAGCTAGCAGGCACCAGCACCCAATCTCTTCACATTATATAGCCTCTCAGGTGGCAGCAGCGGATGGGGGCTAGAGTAGGAGAAAAGGAATAAACTGGGGATCCTTGAAGGGTGTCTGGCCAGGAGCCTACTCTACTTGTTTTTCAGCACCTGTGAGATAGCCCGTGAGGGCTGTAAGCAATATCTTGGGGTGGGGGTGAGGGCTGCTTTCGAGGGGTCTGGGGGCTAAATTAACAATTAACGTCAAGAGAAGTGGTGAGGTAATCATAATGGGATCTGTAGATCAGATTTACAGACTTCAAAACATGACATTGATTTGTTTTTCAATTTTATCACTTTAAAATTTCCTTGGAATAAGTGGAATCATGACTTCTGGTCTGTTCTTTCTCTGAGGTGACGGGCACGTCTATATTTAGACCAATAGTCATGCTTCTGTGGTGATGGATAAGTGTATGCCTCCAAAAATGGCCGTGCATCGAAATAATAACATGTGTTCTTTGCGAACCGATAAATAATTGACGTTGTAGGTTGGATGCACACACATCAGAGGGACTTCTATACAAATTTATTTGTTAAGCAGGGAAATGAACCTTTGTGCTAGGACCATAGATAGCCACCTGGGCAAGTGTCCATGAGTTCATGTAAGCGAGCAGACTCAGATCCAGTCACATCACAAACAGAATGAACCTAGGGCTTCCCAGGCCTGAAGCAGGAGAACCATTCATTTTGATGACACTAACCACAGCCTGGAGTTCCCTTTGACCGTATCCTTTCTCTCACCTCCCACGTTTCATGTGTCACTAAGCTCTATTGATTCTACCCTTTTAATAGCTTTCACATCTGTCTTCTCTTTTCCTTCTCCACTGCCACTAGCTGGGATCCTTGACATTTGTTCACCTGGATTGGACAATAGCCTCCTGAATGCTTTGTTCTTTTCTCTGACTAGTTGCCTTCACTGCCATCAACATTATAAAGCATAAAACCCTCATGTCACTTCCCTACTTAAAAAGAGGATTAAAATCTAACATCCAGAGGCTGGTCTACAAGGCTTCTTAAGAACTGGCCCACACCTCTCTTTCGGGGTCCCGTCTCCCTCATTTTGTCACTTGTGGCACCAACCATCCTAGACCTCCTGGGGCTCCTGGAACCCACGGTCTGTTTTCAGATTTGGTGCCTTTCTTGTGATGTTTCTCAACAGGGTGACTTCCCTGCCACCCTTTTTCTCACCTTTGACCTTTCGGCCAACTCTTAACTTTCCTTAGAGACTGTCTTCGTACTTACCTTGGGTAAAAGGCACGGTATGCTTCTAAAAGCAGTTCTCTCACAGTATTGCACCGTATAAACATCTGTCTTCCCTGGTAGACTGTGGAGTCCTTGAAGAAGGATTTCATTCTTCATCTATTCCCAGTGCACCATAAATGCTTCACAGGTATTTGCTGGATGGATTCTTCCATTCATCCAAGCATCCATCTTTCTTTCAACTAATAATCATTGAGCAACTGCTATACGCAAAGCACTGTTCTAGTTGCTACAAAGCCATGCTGAAAAAGACACAAAATCCTTATTGCCATGGAGCTTATATACCAGCGAGAGAAGACAGGCAAGAAGAAAGAAAGAAAGAAAGAGGAAATAAATCAGGTGGTAGGAAGTGTAGGCAGAGAATTAAAGTAGGGTCACGTGACACAGAATGCATGGGTGTGTACTTTATGTTGGATGGCCAGAGAGGGCCTCTCTGAGGGCAGCCTGGAGGCTGAGGTCTGAATGAACTACCTGGTGAAGGTCAGGGTAATGAGCATTCTAAGAAGAGGAAACGGATAATACAAAGGCCTTAGGGTAAGAGCAAGCTGACTTAGAATAAGCACTGGTTACCTAAAGCCAGGGCAACAGTGGGGCACAGTGAAGAAAATGTCTCTAGCAGGCAGAACTGAAGCGATAGGTCACAGCTGGTTTAGGAGTCAAAGGTTCTTTACACCATACTATGTATTGGCAGCTACTAATAGCAAAATAAAAAGGCCCTGTTGTTCACAACTGATGCACAAAAGCCCTTAGGAACGTAGGTGCCTGCAGAATACCCCTTCCTATTTCACTTGGAGCCAAGCTATCTGTGTCAAGGTGGCCTGTGTGAAGAAACTGTCCAGTTGTAATCCACTTGGCTTTCTCTTCTTTGGGCCTGCAGTTTGCCCAAGCCACAGTTAATATAACCAGAAGAATGTGAATACCTTTATTTGCTCTGAAATGTGTCTATTTTTTAACATTTACAGTGGGAAAGGGCCTTTAATTTACCCGTCCCTCATTATTTTCCAGCTTAATAGTTTTTATTCCCTTCCTGTGATGAGAAAAAGGTGCTGTATCTGAAGATCTGTGGGCTTTCGTACAGGGTGAGCGTGTGCTCATGTACACACGTGGGGCACAGCTGAGGATTATGTAACAAAACTGTTCCGAGTAGAGTTGGCTGATACTGAAGGCAACTCCAAATTTGGCAACTCCAAATTTCATCGCAGGTAGGCTGAGCATGAACTTGAAAGTCAGGAGTCATGGCTCAGGGCAGCCTGCTGGTCAGCTTTGTTTCCCAACTCAAAATGTTCCCTTGAAACCTTGGGTTTGGGTTCAAAAGACCCAAGAGAGTTCTGTTTCATAGAGAGGTGTTCCCTGCCACAGTCATGGTGATAATACAATTTTTATCTTCCGCAGTGGGTGGGTGGCCACCATGGAGGAGATCTGGTCTGATAAAAGCGTGCACATTCTTGTGGGTATATTGACCAAGTGGCTTGGCCACACCAAGGCCATGTCTAGACATCGTAATAGACCCCGCTGTGGCACAGTGATCTATTTTTTGTGGGTTTTTTTTTTTTCCTTTCAATTTTGTTTCTGGCTGTTCTTGGGAGAATTGACCATCTAGAAAACTTACTTAACTATACAGTGTAATAATTTAGGATTGAAAGGAATTTTGGGTGTCTAAACTTTTCAGACAAGGTGACTGCAGACCAGAACGGTTAGGTGTCTTTCCCAGGGACAGACAGTGAGTTGGTGTCAGAACGTGGGTTCCTGACTCCCAGTCATACTGCCTTTAGTCACTGAAGGGAGGTAGCAAAGTGTGTTTTTTTTTAAGCTAGTAGTCCATATTTAAAAATTGGGAGATTACACATAAAAATCTGGATTTCTGGTTTCTCCAGAAAGACTTGAGTCCACACTCCTGCAGGATTATCAGCATTAACAGTGGCTTCTACCTTTATACAGGTCGAAAGAATACAGCTCAAGGTGATATTATGAAGCAGATCTATTTGGCATCTGTAAGGCATTGGAAGTTGCAGCTCTTGTGGAAGGATCTAATACCACGATCAGAAGAACTTTGGATACGTCTTTGCACTGTGACATTGTGGTATACGCTTGACAAGTTTTGCAAAGAGATTTTTTTTTTTTTTTTTTTTGCGGTAAGCGGGCCTCTCACTGTTGTGGCCTCTCCCGTTGTGGAGCACAGGCTCCGGACGCGCAGGCTCAGTGGCCATGGCTCACGGGCCCAGCCGCTCTGCGGCATGTGGGATCTTCCCGGACCGGGCCACGAACCTGTGTCTCCTGTATCGGCAGGCGGACTCTCAACCATTGCGCCACAAGGGAAATCCGCAAAGAGATTTTTATACCGACTCTGCTGACTAATATTTCGTTTGTGAAGCCAGGAGCCTCCATAAAGGTTAAAAATTATTCAGCTATATTGTGTTGAACTTGATTGAAGTGTCATGAACAGTGTCTGGAGAGCAGAAGAACCAGTTCTCTCTTGTTGCAATGGGTTTAGTCTGTTTACTTTCCTGGTGCCCTGTCGCTGAAGCTGGGGCTGGGAGGCCTGGTGAGGAATGTTTCTTCTGGAGTTCCGACAGGCTCAGCTATTTGTCACAGCCTCTGAAGCTGCTTGGCTACAGGTAAGGAAGGCTGCACTACGGGAGGGATAATTATGGTCTGTGAGTTTGAGCTTTTAGCTTGGCCTTACTCTGCACCCAAACTCACGTCTGATTCAGGAAGTCTTCTATTTTTGTGTGTTCACATCAGCGATTTCCTTACTCGCTTTATCAAAGGGAAACAGCCTTGGGTACCCGTGAGGAGATTCTGAATCCGGCCTTTTGCCTGGCTGAGTGCAGGGCTGGGAAGAAGGATTAAGTAGGGGGAGGAGTCATTGTCATTAGAATACCACACACATGGCCAGACCATATGCAACCGGCCCCATCTCCTCTCTGACTCACCTACACAAAGCATGATTAAACTGGAGGGGGCGGGTGGTAAGCAGGCATTGGTGAGGCAGGGGCCTGAATCCTTTCCCTTCCCAGCCTGGGGACCCCATTGGTTGTTCCTTTTCCAGAGGACCTAGAAGTCTGGGGATCTCAAGATACACCTTGACCAGTGAAGTCTGTCCTGGACTTGTGAAACCCTTCTTGTTTGAGTGGCCAAATGAGGTGGAACATGTGATGGATAGCCAGACTTTTCAGGGATGTGGGAGGCTCTTTGACTTACGGGGATCCAGTGGGTCCAGGATTATCCAGGAGTCACAATGACTGGGGTCTCCTTGAGGGAGATAAACCCAGAGAGATTAGGGTGGAGCTTCATGGTCCCTATCCTTGGCTTTAGTCTGGAGAGCAATGTCTTTGAAACAGTCAGGCTATGGTTAGCATTATGAGAGATTCTTTCTGTTCCATCCCTCTTATATCATATGTAACAGGAAAATGAAAAACAAAAAAACAAAAAAAACCCCTCAGTTGCCATACCAGTGTTGGCCACATCAAAGCAACAGTTAATATACTAGTCATGGTAAATTAACATGGATCCTGATATAAACATTGTTTTATCCATTTTTGTTTCTCAATGAACCATTTGGCTTGTATATTCTGTTTGAAACATCAAACATAATGCATGATCATATTTGAATATGAATACTACCTATGTTTGAATGATAACTGGGATTTGTATTATGTGTATGGCACCACAGGTGTATCATTTTAAATTATGTATATAGCACTTAAGGTGTATAGTGACTGAAATCATTACTGTTGCTTCATTTGGCCTATATAGGATGTACCAATTTAGCAGATGATGTCATTCAGATCACATAAAAAGTCCCCTTAATCTGCCTGTCCAAATTCATGGAAATCACAGGTCTTGAGAAGTATTTAAATATCAATAACATTGTCCATGAAATGTTGAATCCTTCTTTCCTTCTCCCCTCTCCTTACACCACTTCCTACCTCTTCCACAAGCTTGGCATTGTTATTCACAGTAAAGTTCCACCAGTGACAAGTCCCAGTACGTAGTGGGTCTGAACCCTTCCCTGGACCCATGGCCAGAAATGGGATGTGGTCCAGGGAACAGCCTAGACAAGTGCCAACTGGGACACGTGGCAAGGGTTCTCCTTCCTTTTTGACACCCTTCAGCTGTGCCTTCCCAGGGAGGAGGAGCCTAGGTCATCCTCCTTGCACAAGTCTGTGTTGTGACTGCGTCAACATCCCCCTTTCTGCTGGGGTGGACGCTGGTGATTCCAGAAGGATGAGGCTTGCCATGGGTGGCATCTGGAATCCTCCAGAGTATGTTGACTTCTCTAGAGCCAGATGGGGGAAGCTAGAGAAGTGGCTGGGCCCCTGGAGGAAGACGAGTATAACTACCCCTGGGCCACAGCCTCAAGACTGCGATGGCAGATGCCCTGCCTGCAGCTCTCAAGCATGGAGGGCGGATGTTTTCTAGGCCAGCAGCTCTGGACAACAGCTGGGTCAGGCCTGGTAAAGGAAGTATACATGAGGAGATCAAATTGGAAGTGAATAGGAGACCATGATGTTCAAGGTTAGGTAGGAAGAGCTCTTGATACAGAACTGGATTTTCCCTTTTAAAACAAGGATGGCCATAGCTGAACCCTTCTCGTGTGTGTGTCCTCCTCTTGTGGTCACCCCTCCTCTGGTCTCCTGATTGAAGAGAGGAGAGATGGCCCTGGATTCCAAAAGTAGCCTCACAACTATAGGAGGCCCGACTCTGCCCAGCCATTTTTACATTTCCTACGTGAAACTCACCAGCGCTTTGACAGCTTCTCTGAAGATGCAGGAGTGCGGGGCTTCCTCGGTGGCGCAGGGGTTGAGAGTCTGCCTGCCGATACAGGGGACACGGGTTCGTGCCCCGGTCCGGGAAAATCCCACATGCCGCGGAGCGGCTGGGCCCGTGAGCCATGGCCAAAGATCCAGGGGTGCCCAACTGAATGGGAATCTATGGTTGGAGAATGTAATAATTTTTTCCGCAGCTCCCTTTACTCTCTCCCTACCTAACCCTAAGTAGACAAAATATTGGGCCGAAGGGCCAAATAATCCTGTTTAGGATCTCGCCATCTCATTTCCAGCCGGGCACTTCCCCTTCTTGTAACTTTCCAGTGTGATTTGGGGAATACTATTGATAACTCTGACACCTGGTGGTCACTTCAAAAACTGCACTCTGGAAGGATCCAAGGTCCACTTTGATCACTTTTAGTTATTTTTGTTTTTCCAGTTACAATTTCAATGTAAATAACATGTACCTTATACATTAGTTATTATTATTAATTGAATTATTTATAAGTAAAATTCTTGCAAATGCATTCAACAGAATACACTTGAATAGAAAATTTCTGTGAAGATATACCAGAAACTTCATGTCATAGTCCTTAGGAAGTGAAGCTAGGTGTTGGGGGAGGAGAGACTTATTTTACTTTACACCTTCTAGTTCTCTTTGAAATTAATTTTAAACAAAAAGGATGTGTTACTTTAATTGTGGCTGAAGTACCCCACTTGGGCAGGAGGTCCAGAAGTCCAGGATATTCCCCTCCAGGGCTCCTACCCTCTCCTGGTTTTGTGTCCAAGGACCTGTAGTGCTTTCACGTGTTTTGAGGGCATGGAGTACGGCTAGACTCCCTCTGATCTTTTTTTTCTTAACATTTTTATTGGAGTATAATTGCTTTACAATGTTGTGTTAGTTTCTGCTGTATAACAAAAGGAATCAGCTATATGTATTCATATACCCCCATATCCCCTCCGTCTTGCGTCTCCCTCCCACCCTCCCTATCCCACCTCTCTAGGTGGTCACAAAGCACCAAGCTGATCTGATCTCCCCATGTGATGCAGCTGCTTCCCACTAGCTATTTTACATTTGGTAGTGTATATATGTCCATGCCACTCTCTCACTTCGTCCCAGCTTCCCCTTCCCCTTCCCCATGTCCTCAAGTCCATTCTCTACATCTGCGTCTTTATCGTCTTTATTCCTGTCCTGCCCCTAGGTTCTTCAGAACCATTTTTTTTTTTTAGATTCCATATATATGTGTTAGCATATGGTATTTGTTTTTCTCTTTGACTTACTTCACTCTGTATGACAGACTCTAGGTCCATCTGCCTCACTACAGATAACTCAATTTCTCTCTTTTTTATGGCTGAGTAATATTCCATTGCGTATATGTGCCACATTTTCTGTATCCATTCATCTGTCAGTGGACACTTAGGTTGCTTCCATGTCCTGGCTATTGTAAATAGTGCTGCAATGAACATTGTGGTACATGACTCTTCTTGAATTATGGTTTTCTCAGGGTATATGCCCAGTAGTGGGATTGCTGGGTCGTATGGTAGTTCTATTTTTAGTTTTTTAAGGAACCTCCATACTGTTCTCCATAGTGGCTGTATCCATTTCTCTCTCTGATCTTGTTCACTGATGGTGGAGGAGCCCAACAGCTGAGTAGAAACTGATCCTGGGGAGCTGTCTGGCCGGAGTGCTGAAGCTGGGAAAAATTCCCAGCTCCCTTGGTGGTCACAGGAGTGAAGGAAGCAGTGCTCCTGTCAGGTGTGGGCTGCCCACTTCCCAAGGTCATGCTCAGCAGTGGTTGGAGAGCCAACCATTCATTCGAGTTTCCGATGCCTCACAGGTGCGAGGCGCCAGGAGCCAAGTTTCACAAGGCGTGGTGAGGCCACCCGGGTTGTGAGGCAGAAGCTCCCTGGGCTCTAACATCAGAGAGCAGGGCTGGGGGTGGATGTGGCCTGGGGCTGGCTGGCAGGAAAGCCCGGTCTGATGAAAGCGGCTACCTTCTGACTAGCTTCTCTATGCCTCTTACTGTGTGATACCAACATTTCCTTCCATTCTTGAACAGACCTCCCACTGCTTTCCCACTACCCCCCCCAAAGATAACATACTTTTACGAATGTGTTGCACGTAACCACTTTCCAAGTATGTGCTCAGGACAGCAAACACTCCTCTCACTTGACTGTGCCCATTCACCTGGCTTACCAACCAGTAGCCCAGAAACACTGGGGGGCTGAGTGACCTGAGAGGAAGATGCAAGACATTCAGGGGCAGAGCCCCAGGGGAGTCTCCCAGGGCCAGGTTTGGTCTACAGGGAGGAGAGAGGTCCTGCTGTCCTTGTAACGTAGTCCCTGAGGATGGGACCAGGACACAGGAGTGGAACTCTTTTGAAGCGGCTCTCCCGGGAAAGAAAATCATAGCACCCCACTCAATTATTGGTCTTTATATCCAGAGAACATGTTTCAGCTCCAGTGATTAACTCTTTTGGGGAGTACCTCAAGGCGCAAGACAGCATGAGTGCTCTGCCAGGATCGGTTCCGGTGTCCACCATTTGTTTTGACTCCCAGAGCCAGGCACTGACCTTCTGGCGATCCACCTCTCCTTCCTCCAGGTAGCACCCTTCTACCTTCCGGGACAATCAGGGTGCCTCTCCTTTCCTCCTTCCTCTCTCCTACTGCTCGGATCAAAGCTCTCCAGCAGATACCATGTAACCTTGAGGGTGGAAACCACCTGCTTGGGGAGACAGAAAAAGGCTGAGACCCTGATGACTTATGTGGAGCTGCCAAAACAGTTCGACTACTTACTTCTTGTCCTCAATAAAGTAGGAGAATAATTCCCCACCTATGTGAATGACTGGGCTTTCTATTATCTGCAGCCAAACCTAACTGTAACATACACAGCGACCCTCCGTGATACCCAGGTGTTTTCTTGTTCTCGTCTATACTATGGCATAGGGGCAAATAGTTCTTAATAAAGAGCAGAAATAATACAAATTGAATCTCTGGCAGGGCTTTCCTCTGGTTGGACTCTGTGCACACAGCAAAATAGATCTGGTTGTGCTGTTGTTCTTAGAATTATTGATTTTAAGTCTTTCTCACAGTAGGGGTGGGGTAGAGCTGGAGTTTCAAAAGCACACATTCGTGTTTCTTAGCTTTGGTTTAAGTATGGTGGAGAGCGGTGACGAAGGCTACTAAGGTCGCAGAGGAGAAAACCAGGCTGATCTCATTGCCTTTGTAAAATGCATGTTTGGGGAATTCCCTGGCGGTCCAGTGGTTAGGACTTGGTGCTTTCACTGCCCTGGCCCGGGTTCAATCCCTGGTCAGGGAACTAAGATCCTGCAAGCATGTTTGGAGCTTGTTAAAAGCTCTGGTACTGAGCTCAGAGAAAGCAGAGGTGAGGCCCTTGGTTCCATCCCCCTGCACACCAGGGAGGTGAGCTTGTTAGTGTCAGATGACCCGTATTTTTCTTGATCTTTGAGTCATCTCAAAAAAAAAAAAAACCCGACAGCTTTATCAAGGTATAATTGACATACAATAAACTGCACCTATTTAAACTGGATAATTTGGTAAGTTTTGCCATGTGTTTACATCTGTGAATCTGTCACTACAATCAATGGAGTGAACAGACGCATCACCTCTAAAGTTTTCTTTGTAATCCATCATACCACCCCTGGCAACCACTGAACTACTTTCTGTCATGACAGATTAGTTTGCATTTTCTAAAGTTTTATGTAAATGGAATCATATAGCATGTACTCTTTTTTTTTCTGTTTTTCTGTCCTATTTCACTTGAATAATCTTTTTTAGATTCATCCATCTTTTTCATGTATCAATTTATCCCTTTTTATTGCTGAATAATATTCAGTTTATGGATATACCACAATTTGTTTATCCATTCACCTGTTGATAGATGTTTGGATCATTTCTGGTTTTTGGCTATTAAAGCTGCTATGAACATTTGCGTACAGGTCTTTGTATTATTCTTGGATGTATAGAGAGGACTAGAATGGCTAGATCACATGGTAGGAGTATGCTTAGCTTTTTTTTTTCCCAGTCAAATATTCTTATTACACTTACAACTTACTTTTTAAAAGACTTAGTTAATTTATTTATCCTTGGCTGCATTGGGTCTTCGTTGCTGCACACAGGCTTTCTCTAGTTGTGGTGAGCAGGGGCTGCTCTTTGTTGCGGTGTGTGGGCTTCTCATTGTGGTGGCTTCTCTTGTGATGCATGGACTCTAGGCATGTGGGCTTCAGTAGTAGTGGCACACGGGCTTAGCTGCTTTGTGGCATGTGGGATCTTCCCAGACCAGAGCTCGAACCTGTGTCCCCTGCATTGGCAGGTGGATTCTTAACCACTGCGCCACCAGGGAAGTCTGATATGTGGTCCTTTGTGATTGGCTCCTTTCACTTAGCATGATGTTTTCAAGGTTCATCCATATTGTAACATGTATCAGTACTTCATTACTTTTTTTTAAAAAATTGACTATTTTTTAAAGCTGTTTTAGGTTCACAGCAAAATTGAGAGACTTTCCTTAAACTCCCTGCCCACACACACGCGACCTCCCCTGTTATCAACATCCCACACCAGAATGGTACATTTTTTACTATCTATGAACCTGCATTCACACACCATTATCACTCAACCATAGTTTACATTAGGGTTCACGCTTGGTGTTTTACATTCTCTAGGTTTGGACAAAAATATATAATGACATGTATCCATCATTATAGTATTCAGAATAGTTTCACTGCCCTGAAAATCATCTGTGCTATGCTTAACTTTTTATAAAGCTGCCAAACTGTTTTACAAAGTGATTGCACCATTTTACATTCCTACCAACAGTGTATGGGAGTTCCAGTTCCTCCATATCCTTTCCAACACTTGGGATGATCAATCTTTTAAGTTTTAGCCATTCTAATAGCTGTGTAGTGGGATCTCGTTGTGGTTTTAATTCACATTTCCCTAATGCATCTTTTGGTTTTTATTTGTATAGTTTCTTTGGTGAAGTATCTGTTCAAATCCTTTGCCCATTAAGAAAAATTGTCGTTTGTTTTCTTGTCAACGTTTGAGAGTTTTTTTTTTTTTTTGGCTGCGCTGCACAGCTTGTGGGATCTCAGTTCCTTGCCCAGGGATCAAACCTGGGCCATGGCAGTGAAAGCCCAGAATCCTAACTGCTAGGCCAGCAGGGAAGTCCCGAGAGTTTTTTATACAGTGAGTTTTTTATATAGTGTGAATGTAAGTCCTTTATCAGCTATATGCTCTGCAAAGATTTTCTCTCACCTTTTGGGTTGTCTTCATTCTCTTAAGAGCTGAGGTTTAAAATTTTGATAAAGTCCATTTTATTAAATTTTCTTTTTATGGGTCACACTTTGGTGTCATATCTAAGTAATCTCTGCCTACTCCAATGTCACAGAATTTTTCTCCAATATTTTCTTCTAGAAGTTTTATAGTTTTAGGTTGTACATTTAAGTCTATGCTCCATCTTGAGCTAATTTTTATATATGGTGCAAGGTATGGATCGAAGTTCATTTTTTTGGCATATGGATATCCAATTTTTCCAGCACTGTTCTTTCTCCACTGGATTCTCTTGGCACCTTTGTCAAAAACTAGTTGTCCATGTATGTATGGATCTATTTCTGGATTCTCTGTTCTGTTCCACTCATCTATTTACCTTATTTACAACAAGCCACACTTTTTGACTCTTATAGCCTTTAAATAAATCTTAAAGTCAGGTAGTGTGAGTCCTCCAACTTTACTCTTTTTCAAAGTTGTTTTGGCTCTTCTCAGTTCTTTGCATTTTAATATAAATTGGAAAATCAGCTTGTCAATTTCTACAGAAAATACCACTGAGATTTTCATTGTGATTGTATTGAATCTATAGAACAATCTGGGAAGAGTTGATGTCTTAATATTGAGTTTTCTGGTCCAAGAACAAAGTCTATTTCTCCCTCTACTTCTTAAAAAAGTTTTTCTTTAATTTCTTTCATTTAATTTAATCAGTATTGTGTAGTTTTCAGTGTACCTGTTCTGAATAATTTTTTTCAGATTTATTCCTACTGGTTCATATTTTTTTGATGCTATTGTAAAGTGATGTCTCATTGTGGCTCTAATGTGCATTTCCCTAGTTGCTGATGTTTAACATCTTTTCATTGGCTTATTTGCCACCTGTATATCCCCTTCACTGAAATATTCTTTTTTTTAAAAGCAAATTTTATTTTATTTATTTATTTTTTGGCCATGCTGCACGACTTGTGGGATCTTAGTTCCCTGACCAGAGATTGAACCCAGGCCCTTGGTAGTGAGAGCACAGAGTCCTAACCACTGGACTGGCAAGGAATTCCTTTCACTGAAATATTCTTTTATTTTTTATTTTTTTGCGGTACGCGGGCCTCTCACTGTTGTGGCCTCTCCCGTTGCGGAGCACAGGCTCCGGACGCGCAGGCTCAGCGGCCATGGCTCACGGGCCCAGCCGCTCCACGGCATGTGGGATCCTCCCGGACTGAGACACGAACCGCGCCCCCTGCATCGGCAGGCGGACTCTCAACCACTGCACCACCAGGGAAGCCCACTGAAATATTCTTAATCCATTTTCTTTTTCTTTCTTTTTTTTGAGCGTGAGTTTTACTTTACTTATTAAAAAAAATTTTTTTTATTGCAGTAGAGTTGATTTACGATGCTGTGCCAATCTCTGCTGTACAGCAAAGCGACTCAGTTATACACATTATTTTTTTAATATTCTTTTCCATTATGGTTTATCACAGGATATTCAACATAGTTCCCTATGCTATACATTAGGACCTGGTTGTTTATCCATTGTAAATGTAACAGTTTGTATCTTCTAACCCCAAACTCCCAGTCCATCCTTCTTCCCCTCGCCCCATTTTCTAATTGTATTGTTTGCTTGTCAACTGTTGAGTTTTGAGAGTTCTTTGTATCATCTAGGTACCAAGTCCTTTGTTGAATATGTGGTTTGAAAATATTTTCTCCCAGTCTGTAACAGGGTCTTTCACAGAGCAAAAATTTTTTAATTTTAAGAGGTCCAACTTATCAAGTTTGCCTTCTGTGGATCATACTTTTGATATTAAGTCTAAGCATGTCTTACCTAGTCCTAGATCTTGAAGATTTTCTCTCAAAATTTTCATAGTTTTACTCTTTCCATTTAAATCAATGATCCATTTTGAGTTAATTGAGTTAATTTTTTGTAACAGGTGCGAGGCTTAGGTTGAAGTTTTTTTTTTTCTTGGCCTATAGACATCCATTTGATTTTCCCTTCAACATTAGTTTTGGGCTAAGAATCTGATGTGTCTTGGTGTAGCTTTCTTCATATTTCATGTACTGGGATTCATAGAACTTCTTATATCTGTGGCTGTATAATTTTCATCAAATTTGGAAACATTTCAGCCATCATTTTTCAAATATTTTTGCGTCCCCATGTCTCCCCATGAATCCTCTGGGGATTCCCATTACATGTATATTAGGCTGCTTGAAGCTGTTCCACAGCACACTGATCATTTCATTTCTTTAAATTCTTTTTTTTCCCCTCTCCCTGTCTCATTTTGAATAGTTTCTATTGCTATGTTTTCAAATTCACTAATTCTTTCTTCTGCAGTATCTACTTTGCCAGTAATTCCATCCAACGTATTTTTTTTTTATCTTACGTAATGTAGTTTTCATCTCTAGACACCCCCCACCAGGATTATTTAGATGTTGGTTGGTAGATTGGTATTTTATTTTATTTTACTTTTTCCAGCATATTAAGGTATAATTGAAAAATTAAATTGTAAGATATTTAAAGTGTACATTGAGATGATCTGATATACATATACTTTATGAAAGGATTTCTCCCATCTAGTTAATTAATACATTGATATCACATATTTATTTATCGTTTTTGCTGTTGTTGTTTTTGATGAGGACATTTCAGTTCACTCTCTTAGCAAATTTCAAATTTCAATTTTATAATACAGTGTTATCAATTATAGTCATCATGTTATGCATTACATTAGATCCTCAGACCTTATTCATTTTATAGCTGAAAGTTTATACCCTTTTACCAACTTCTCGCTACTTCTCCTACCCCACTATACCTGGTAAACCACCTTTCTACTTTCTGTTTCTATGAGCTTTAGTTTTTGTTGTTGTTGTTCCACATATAAGTGATACTGTGTAGTATTTGTCTTTCTCTGTATGGCTTATTTCACTTGGCATAATGCTGTCAATGTCCAATGTCCATCCATGTTGTCACAAATGAAAGGAATTTCTTCTTGGTCATTTAGAGTTCCTCATTTGCTTGATATTAAGTCTAAGCATGTCTTACCTGTCTTACCTAGTCCTAGATCTTGAAGATTTTCTCTCAAAATTTTCATAGTTTTACTATGAAATTTTACTATGAAATGTAAATGACTAGTTCCTTGGTCATTTGGTCATTTAGAGTTCCTCATTTGCTGTAAGAACACTCTCAGGTTTTAACAGGAGGATCTTTTGCTTTCTTCCCTGAGTTTTCTCCTCTGGGAATCCTACAACTATTGGTGAACTGGGGGAAAGAAGCTCCTTCATAAGTCATTTATTTTATTAGAATTTCTTCCTTGTTTTCAGGCGTCACTCTTCTTCCATCTTAGGCAGATTGCCGTTCTTTTTCTTCCTCTCCTTTTTCTCTCATTTTTTCCCTTCTTTCTTTTAAAACTTTAATTACGGAAAATTTTAAGCCTTCAAAAAGATAGAGAGACTGGTATAATAGGTATTCCCACATACCAATCAATAATCATTAACTTGTGAAACTGTATTTTTCTTTTTAAAAAAAGTGTTTTCTTTTTAAAATTGAGGTATAGTTGATTTAGAAACTGTATTTTTCTAATGCTGCTGATTTACAAACGTTAGAAACTTATTTTCAAGTTACATTAGAAATCATGTGGTAAGGAATACACAACCCATTTTGTCTTGAGAGTTGTGTGTGTAGGACTCTTGGCTTTTATCCAGGTTAGGATGCATACAACGTGAAGACTAAGAGTCTCCAGCGATTCCCCAAGCATCTCAAATACTCTGTCACTTTGTGTTTTATACACAGTCCTTAATTGCAGCCTGTAGCCTTTGCTCTGTGCTTTGTTTATAGTCTCTGGTTGATATAGGTCATATCTCATATTTAATCTATGTTCACGCTCCTTGAATACAGTGCCTAAGATTTCTAAGATTTTTTCCCCTAAGTGTGTATGTATATATATATATGTATGTATATATATATATATATACACAGACACATACAGGTATATATACATACATGTATATGTATGTATATATACATACATATATATACACATACATGTATATATATATACATGTCTGTATATATATGTCTGTATATATATATACAGACACATACAGGTATATATACATACATGTATATGTATGTATATATATATACATACATATATATATACACATACATGTATATATATATATACAGACACATACAGGTATGTGTCTGTATATATATGTATGTATATATATATATATATATATATACAGACACATACCTAGAGTGTTCTTTATATAGCAATTATGCTTAATGAATGAAAGCAAGTTAGCATAATGTAGTGACAGGTCTCTGGTAGAATCCTGGCACTGCTACTTACTACTAGTTGGTGTGACTTTTCCAATTGCTAAACCTCTCAGAGATCCAGCAGCATCATCTGCAAACTGAATAACACCCACCTTCTCGATGATTGTTAGGATTAGAAATAATACAACAAGAGTGTTTATCACAGTGCCTGTTGCATAGTAGTAACTCAATAAATGACAGCTATTATGATTGACAGATGTAGCAGTGCTGTGGAATGGATAGCAAAGAGTATTATCCCTAATTGACTGACTAAATAGGCACCAGAGAGACTAAAATACTGACTAAAGTCACAGACAGATCCATAACCAAAGTCATAAATGCCACTTCCTGGACTCAGAGGCTCCTGCAAACATACCAAAATCTAATTTCTTCTTATATCTTTATGGGTGAATTCTATTTTATAACAGAAACAAAACATTTCCAGCAGCTCATTTCAAGGGGATTTACTAAATTTATGGTTTTAGGCATCTAGGTTTGGGCTTTGTGCCCCAAACCATGTCCTTACATCCACAGTAATATTTGAAATGAGCATATCAGACCAGCACATCTCTGTTGTGGTGTTTTGCTGAGTTTATTTGTGGACAGACTGGTTCTCAGAATCACAGACTGTTAGTGGATTGTTTTTAAACAGAGCAAAGTGCTTCAAGCTTTCACACAGAGAAAGGAATGTTGAGTCCTACTTTCTCTGTCTCTATGTCTCTCTCTGTGTTTCTGTCTCTCTGACTCTCTCTTTGTCCTCTTTCTCTATCTCTCTGTCTCTGTCTTTCTCTCTCTCTCTCTCTCTCTCTCTCACACACACACACACACACACACACACACACAATTCTTTTGATCTTATACTCTCCAGGTTCTGGAGACATGTGCACACCTCTGTGTACTCTTCCCAAAGTGAAGAAATGTCTTTCTCAGCTGTTTCCCACTATATTTTGCTGAAGTATAAAAATATGTCCTTATTAATCATCTGTAAGTGTCTAGAGGACATAAGTTCTGCCGAAAAGCTAAAGGCAAATGTAAAAAATTAGTGAAAATTATATAGAAGAGTCTCCCTTTTTTGTCCTAATTGAACAAAGTTGGGGAGAAAAGGACTGTTTAGGGACTTCGCTGGTGATCCAGTGGTTAAGAATCCATCTTGCAATGTGGAGGATGCAGGTTTGATCCCTGGTTGGGGAACAAAGATCCCACATGCCTCGGGGCAACTAAGCCCGCACGCTGCAACTACTGAGTCCACGCGCTCTGGAGCCCGTGCGCCACAACTACAGAGCCTGCACACCACAACTAGTGAGAAACCTGCAAGCCACAACTAGAGAGAAGCCTGTACACCGCAACGAAGAGCCCGCACGCCGCAACGAAAGATCCCGTGTGCCGCAACTAAGACCTGACGCATCCAAAAAATTTTAAAAAACAAAGAAAAGGACTGTTTAAAGAGGCTCTGGAATGATATACCTGTAACCATGGCCTCTGATGTGAGATCCCCTCTCACTCTGGATTTATAATGTTACATTCTCCTTTTAGCAGGGATCACTATAAGCAAGTTAAGTAAAATCATGATGAATTGAAAAAGGAAAGAAAGAATGAAAAACAGGAGCCATTGAAAACCTTTTCCTTCTTCAGAAACGATTGGGCTTCTCCTTTTATCTTTTTCAAAATCTTCTTCATTAAGCACAGTGGCTGTAACTAAAGCATCTTTGTGTCTCTAGCACCTTTTGTCATGCTTTCACACAGTAGGCACTCAATAAATAATTATTTTTGATGCTGAATGTATAAATATGTATTAGTTGAGAATTTACTATGTAGTCTGATTTTCTGTGCTTCAGATTGGATAATCTTTCTTCAAATTCACTAACTCTTTCTTCTACTATCATCATTCTTCTGTTAAGCCTATCCAATAATTTTTAACATTTCAGATATATATTTTTAAATTCTAGAATTTATATTTAGTTCTTTTTTATAGTTTCTAGTTACCTGTTGATACTTTTCATTCAATACAAGCGTATTTTCCCCTATGTCCTTGAGCTTATTTATAATAATTGTTTTATAACCATTGCCTGCTAACTTCAATATGTGAATCATTTCAGGATTGACCTTCATTGATTTTACTTTTTCTTGAGAATAGGTAATGTCTTCCTGTTTCTTTGACTGTTATATAATTTTGAACTCTGTCCTGGATGTTGTGAATGATATGTTATAGAGATTCTCAGTTCTGCTGTGTTCCCCTGAAGAGTATTTTTTATTTTTTTTAATAGCAGGAAGTTAACTTGGCTGAATTCAAACTAAACTTTATCTTCCTTGCAGTGAATGGTGGCTCAAATTTCTGCTCAGTTCTTTCAGTCTTAGCTAGACTACTTGAAGTCTGCCTCACACATGTATGGTTCCAACAAGTGCCAGAGATCTGGCTAGAATTTATACACATGATTTGGGGCTCCTCCTTTCTGGCTGTCTACTTTTTAGGATTTCTCCCTTTGTTTTCCAGCAGCTGTGTTTCCCTCAAACTCTGTCTTCTGGTTTTTCAAGCCAGTAAGAGTTTGGGTTTTTCTTTCTGACTTTTAGCTGCACTGTGTAGTGCAATTTGAAGACTTCCCTCAGGATAAAAGTCATAAAAAAATGGGAAACTCACCAGTGCTTTTCTCTTCATCCAGAGGTTGACTCCCTTTCAGTATCTACCTGTTTTTGGTTGCTTTTCAGTGTCTTCAGAGTTGTTTCTGTATTTATCTCAGAGTTTATATTTGTTATCTGCAAGAAGGTTGGTCTCACAGGAGCCACATGGCCATGACTAGCAGCAGTACCTAGGTAGGTATGTAGGACCAAAAAAACATAGGGACAAATAAGCAAGCTACTGTCAAATAAAGACTCAGAGACAAAAGCATTTAGAAAAGAAAAGAACTTTACTTATGAAGAGGTTTGCAAGGGAGTCCAGGCTTCAGAAAAACAGGCTTATCAAGTAAAAAAATGCAGCAGGAATTTAAAGGAAAAAAATCACCAAATTACTGAGTTTATTGTCATTCTGTTTATGGTGGAAAAACAGTAGTTTTCTTGCATGACTTTAACATTTACAAAGGTAGAGATATATCTTCAGACATTGATATTACAAAAGTTAGGGATAGAGATATTTTTGTTAGGGAGGCATTACCCTACAGGAAAGAATCAAGATTTCATATTTTGAGGGCTAGAATTATACACAGTGATCACATTTTTTGTGTATGTTTTGTGTGTGTGTTTGTGTGTGTGTGTGTTTTGTCACTGGGATTCTTTATGGTCAACTCCCACTCTCACATGCAGATTTGACCTCATAAATTGTTTAGAGATTATCTGATTCACTATTATTCATTCGATTTGTTTTATTTAACTGGTTTTATTTATATAGCATATAAGAGACGTTAATATACAAAGACATCCTTGTTATATATTAATAAAACCAGAGCAGTTCTGGTTTAAGAATTAACCTGTAAATCCTCTACAGTTGTAATTTACTTTTATGTATCAGAATTATTTTATTGCCTTTATCTGCTCATCTACTGAGCTAAGGAACAAGGGCCTTCCAATTTGCTTCTATGAAGTTTACCTATAGTAGCCTGAAAGTGTCCCTCTCTGTCTGAGACACTCAAGTTTGTCAAATTCCTGACCTGCTAGAAAATTCTTTATTACCTGTAAAGCTGATATTCTTTTTTTTTAATTAACTAATTTATTAATTTTTGGCTGCGTTGGGTCTTCGTTGCTGCATGCGGGCTTTCTCTAGTTGCAGCAAGCGAGGGCTACTCTTCATTGCAGTATGTGGGCTTCTCATTGCGGTGGCTTCTCTTATAGTGGAGCACGGGCTCTAGGTGCGCGAGCTTCAGTAGTTGTGGCACGTGGGCTCAGTAGTTGTGGCTCACGGGCTGTAGAGCACAGGCTCAGTAGTTGTGGCACACGGGCTTTGTTGCTCCACTGCATGTGGGATCTTCCTGGACCAGGGCTCAAACCCTTGCCCCCTGCATTGGCAGGCGGATTCTCAACCACTGCGCCACGAGGGAAGTCCCAAAGCTGATATTCTTTAAGCCATAGACTAAGTTCCAGGACAGTTTCCTGGGACTGGTATACTGGAACTGGCTCCTACTGATTCATGAGAACTCGTTGTTAAATTTATAGGAATTTTGTAAGCTGCTTGTTAAACATGGCCATTATTGGAAATAAAACTTTATAACTTACAATTAAATAAATTATATTTAAATCAGTGATAATAAATGCTCAAAACTTATCACCTCCTAATTATGTATGACCTTTTTTAAAACTATTTTTTAAAATTGAAGTAGAGTTGATTTACAATGTTGTGTTAGCTTCTGGTGTACAGCTGATTCAGTTATACATATATATATTCTTTTTCATATTCTCTTCCATTATAGTTTATTATAAGATACTGAATATAGTTCCCTGTGCTGTACAGTAGGAACTTCTTGTTTATCTATTTTGTATCTAGTAGTTTGTATCTGCTGATCTCAAACTCCTAATTTATCCCCACTCCCCACCTTTCAACTTTGGTAACCATAAGTTTGTTTTCTATGTCTGGGAGTCTGTTTCTGTTCTGTAAATAAGTTCATTTGTATCATATTTTAGATTCCACATATAAGTGATATCATATGATATTTGTCTTTCTCTGTCTGACTTACTTCACTTAGTATGATAATTTCTGGATCCATCCATATTGCTGCAATGACATTATTTCATTCTTTTTTATGACTGAGTAGTAGTTTCACATACTATCTATCTATCTATCTATACACACACAGATATATATATCTCTATCTATGCCACAACTTCTTTATCCACTCATCTGTCCATGGACGCTTAGGTTGCTTCCATTCTTGGCTGTTGTAAATAGGGCTGCTATGAACATTGGGTGCATGTATCTTTTTGAATTAGTTTTTGTCTTCTAGATATATGCCTAGGAGTGGGATTGCTGGATCATATGGTAACTCTATTTTTAGTTTTTTAAGGAACCTCCATACCATTCTTCATAGTGACTGCACCAATTTACATTCCTACCAGCAGTGTTGGAGGGTTCCCTTTTTTCCACACACTTTCCAGCATTTATTATTTATAGACTTTTTAATGATGGCCATTCTGACTGGTGTGAGGTGATACCTCACTGTAGTTTTGATTTGCATTTCTCTAATAATTAGTGATGTTGAGCATTTTTTCTTTCTTTCTTTTTTAAAATATTTTTTTATTTTTGGCTGCGTTGGGTCTTAGTTGCGGCACATGGGATCTTTGTTGCAACGCTCAGGCTTCTCTCTAGTTGTGGCGTGCAGGCTTCTCTCTAGTTGTGGCACGCGGGCTCCAGAGTGCATGGGCTCTGTAGTTGTGGCACACAGGCTCTCTAGTTGTGGCTTGTGTGCCCAGTAGTTGCGGCACAAGGGTTTAGTTGCCTCGCGGGCAAGTGGAATCTTAGTTCCGCTACCAGGGATCGAACCCGTGTCCATTGGAAGGCGGATTCTTAACCACTGGAACACTGGGGAAGTCCTGAGCATCTTTTCTGTATGACCCTTTAATTTATTTTTTAGTTTTTTAACTTTTTTATTTTTTTTTGAATTTTTGAACTTTATTTTTTTATACAGCAAGTTCTTTTTTTAAATTTAATTTATTTTTTTAAACAACAGGTTCTTATTAGTTATCCACATTATACATATTAGTGTATATATGTCAATCCCAATCTCCCAATTCATCACACCACCACCATACCCCACCCCCCACCACTTTCCCCCCTTGGTGTCCATACGTTTGTTCTCTACATGTGTGTCTCTATTTCTGCCCTGCAAACTGCTTCATCTTTACCATTTTTCTAGGTTCCACATATATGTGTTAATATACGGTATTTGTTTTTCTCTTTCTGACTTACTTCACTCTGTATGACAGTCTCTAGATCCATCCACGTCTCTACAAATGACCCAATTTCATTCTTTTTTATGGCTGAGTAATATTGCATTGTAAATATGTACCACATCTTTCTTATCCATTCATCTGTCGATGGGCATTTAGGGTGTTTCCATAACCTGGCTGTTGTAAATAGTGCTGCAGTGAACATTGGGGTGCATGTGTCTTTTTGAATTATGGTTTTCTGGGTATATGCAAAGTAGTGGGATTGCTGGGTCATATGATAATTCTATTTTTAGTTTTTTAAGGAACCTCCATACTGTTCTCCATAGTGGCTGTATCAATTTACTGCTGTGGCTAGGACTTCCAAAACTATGTTGAATAATAGTGGCGAGAGTGGACATCCTTGTCTTGTCCCTGATCTTAGGGGAAATGCTTTCAGTTTTTCAACATTGAGAATGATGTTTGCTGTGGGTTTGTCATATATGGCCTTTATTATGTTGAAGTAGGTTCCCTCTCTGCCCACTTTCTGGAGAGATTTTATCATAAATGGGTGTTGAATTTTGTCAAAAGCTTTTTCTGCATCTATTGAGATGATCATATGGCTTTTATTATTCAATTTGTTAATATTGTGTATCACATTAATTGATTTGCATATATTGAAGAATCCTTGCATCCCTGGGATAAATCCCACTTGATCATGGTGTATGATCCTTTCAATGTGTTGTTGGATTCTGTTTGCTAGCATTTTGTTGAGGATTTTCGCATCTATATTCATCAGTGATATTGGTCTATAATTTTCTTTTTTTGTAGTATCTTTGTCTGGTTTTGGTATCAGGGTGATGGTGGCCTCAGAGAATGAGATTGGGAGTGTTCCTTCCTCTGCAATTTTTTGGAAGAGTTTGAGAAGGACGGGTGTTAGTTCTTCTCTAAATATTTGATAGAATTTACCTGTGAAGCCATCTGGTCCTGGACTTTTGTTTGCTGGAAGATTTTTAATCACAGTTTCAATTTCATTACTTGTGATTGGCCTGTTCATATTTTCTATTTCTCCCTGGTTTAGTCTTGGAAGGTTATACCTTCCTAAGCATTTGTCCATTTCTTCCAGGTTGTCCATTTCATTTGCATAGAATTGCTTGTAGTAGTCTCTTAGGATGCTTTGTATTTCTGCGGTGTTTGTTGTAACTTCTCCTTTTTCATTTCTAATTTTATTGATTTGAGTCCTCTCCCTAGTTTTCTTGAAGAGTCTGGCTAATGATTTATCAATATTGTTTATTTTCTCAAAGAACCAGCTTTTAGTTTTATTGATTTTTGCTATTGTTTTCTTTGTTTCTGTTTCATTTATTTCTGCTCTGATCTTTATGATTTCTTTCCTTCTACTGACGTTGGGTTTTGTTTGTTCTTCTTTCTCTAGTTCCTTTAGGTGTAAGGTTAGATTGTTTATTTGAGATTTTTCTTGTTTCTTGAGGTAGGCTTGTATTGCTGTAAACCTCCCTCTTAGAACTGCTTTTGCTGCATCCCATAGGTTTTGGATCATCATAATTTCATTGTCATTTGCTTCTAGGTATTTTTTGGTTTCCTTTTTGATTTCTTCAGTGATCTCTTCGTTATTTCTTAATGTATTGTTTAGCCTCCATATTTCTGTCTTCCAGGTCGCTTATCTGTTCTTCTGCCTCAGTTATTCTGCTATTGATTCCTTCTGGTGTATTTTTCATTTCAGTTATTTTATTGTTCATCTCTGTTTGTCTGTTGTTTAATTCTTCTAGGTGTTTGTTCTTTAATTCTTGTACGTCTTTGTTAAACATTTCTTGCATCTTCTCAATCTTTGCCTCCATCTTTTTCCGAGGTCCTGGATCATCTTCACTATCATTATTCTGAATTCTTTTTCTGGAAGGTTGCCTATCTCCACTTCATTTAGTTGTTTTTCTTGAGTTTATCTTGTTCCTTCATCTGGTCCATAGCCCTCTGCCTTTTCATCTTGTCTATCTTTAAATGAATGTGGTTTTTGTTCCACAGGCTGCATAATTGTAGTTCTTCTTGCTTCTGCTGTCTGTCCTCTGGTGGATGAGGGTATCTAAGGGGCTTGTGGAAGTTTCCTGATGGGAGGGACTGTTGGTGAGTAGAGCTGGATGTTGCTCTGGTGGGCAGAGCTCAGTAAAAGTTTAATCTGCTTGTCTGCTGATGGGTGGGCCTGGGTTCCCTCCCTGTTGGTTGTTTGGCCTGAGGTGACCCAACACTGGAGCCTACCCGGCTCTTTGGTGTGGCTAATGGCGGAATATGGGAGGGCTCATGCCAAGGAGTACTTCCCAGAACTTCTGCTGCCAGTGTCCTTGTCCTTATGGTGAGCCACAGCCACCCCCCACCTCTGCAGGAGACCCCTTAACACTAGCAGGTAGGTCTGGTTCAGTCTCCCCTGGGGTCACTGCTCCTTCCCCTGGGTCCCGATATGCACACTACTTTGTGTGTGCCCTCCAGGAGTGGAGTCTCTGTTCCCCCCAGTCCTGTAGAAGTCCTGAAATCAAGTCCTGCTAGCCTTCAAAATCTGATTCTCTAGGAATTCCTCCTCCCGTTGCCGGACCCCCAGGCCTGGAAGCCTGACGTGGGGCTCAGAACCTTCACTCCAGTGGTGGACTTATGTGGTATAAGTGTTCTCCGGTTTGTGAGTCACCCACCCAGCGGTTATGGGATTTGATTTTATTGTGATTGCGTCCCTCCTACTGTCTCACTGCAGCTTTTCCTTTGTTCTTGGATGTGGGGGATCTTTTCTGGTGAGTTCCAGTGTCTTCCTGTCGATGATTGTTCAGCAGTTAGTTGTGATTCCAGTGCTCTCACAAGAGGGAGTGAGCACACGTCCTTCTACTCTGCCATCTTGAACCAATCTCTCTGTATGACCTTTTTTTAAAAAATGTATGCTCTTGTGACTTCCTTGGTGGTGCAGTGGTTAAGAATTCGCCTGCCAATGCAGGGGACACAGGTTTGAACCCTGGTCTGGGAAGATCCCACGTGCCGCGGAGCAGCTAAGCCCGTGCGCCACGACTACTGAGCTTGTGCTCTAGAGCCCGCGAGCCACAGCTACTGAGCCTGTTTGTCAAAACTACTGAGTCTGTGCGCCACAACTACTGAAGCCCATGCACCTAGAGCCCGTGCTCCACAACAATAGAAGCCACCGCAATGAGAAGCCTGCATACCGCAACGAAGAGCAGCCCCCGCTCCCGCAACTTGAGAAAGCCCGTGCTCAGCAACGAAAACCCAATGCAGCCAAAAATAAATAAATAAATATATTAAAAAGAAAAGTATGCTCTTGAGGTTTTTTATATATGTATTGTATCTTTGTGGTGGAAATTCTATACAATTGTGCGTTATTGCATGTCTCTTCCCAGTTCTGTGTTCTGTGGTGTCATGTTAAAATTGGCCATGATAGGACAATTTACAACACAGACATTGGCAAGTGATACCAAGAAGTACTTCTTTTTATTTTAGAGAGCCAGTTGTTAAATGTTTACCAACATACTACTGTTTACACGCATTTCCCTTCAACTTGTAAAGCACAGTCCTTGGTCCTAGTAGCAGCTTGTCATATCTTTAAAATGAAATGAGGTTGTGTCTTATTGTAAATTTATTTATCCAGTTCAATCTTATAGGAAGGAGAATGGATTTTTACTGAGCTTGAGTAAATAACTACATTATCACAAAAAGTAAAGGAATTTAGAAAAAGCATTTTGAATAATATTTAATCATTTTTACTATTGTTTTGGGTAGTTTGTACATAAAGTCTATTAATGTATTCTACAGAATCACTATTTTAGAGTTTTTCTAAGGTTTTTTTTTAAGTTGAAAATATATACTAAGAATTTTCATAAGAAGTTTTTTTCCTCTGAATTCTAAGGAGGGATGTTGGAATAATTTACCACTTAAAGAATGCTTCATTCCAATTTATGAAAGTATGTTCTCTTAGACTGATAGAGATAAAGGAGAAAGAAAAGGAGTTTTCCTTTTCTTTAGAACATCAACCACAATTAAATCAGTTTCCGTAATCCCAGGAAATTCATTTTTATTTTGCCGATCTCAGACTAAGCTGTCACGGAGCTTTCATGGAGTCACGTGTTTCTGAGCTTGGAGGCCTTCTGTCCTTGATACAGACTGGACAGGTGTCTGTGGATGTCAGCTTCGACTGGGAAGCCTGCACTTATGAGTCTGTTCACTGTACTATCAATAGTTAGGAGTACCTGTTACAGTTTTTATTGTATCTCTTTTTGAGATTACTTCCAAAAGTTTCAATTGTTCTTCTGAGTTTATAGCAGAGGCCTTTAGGCAAGTATGAGGGGCAGACTGCCATCTGTTTATGACAACATTGAATGACTTCAACTATTTTATTATAATATCCAACAATATGAGAATGGAGGAGAGTGAGCCATCTAATCAGTTTACAAAGATTTAGTCAATAATTTCCCTGGATAGGGAGGGCATTAACCCCAGGGCCTTTAATTCAACCCATAAAATGTGTTTCATTTGTCATCAGTTGACAAGGGCATTTTAAGCCTACTAATAAAATCTTTCTTCTATTTATTTATTTATTTTTAAAGGAATCAGTTTGTTGCAAGTTATTTGCTTAGTCTATGTGTATCAACTTGATATGGTGGTAATAAAGAGGTGGGTAGGTGACTGATCTGTGTAATAGACATGCGGAAATTTTATATTTGCAGAGCATAAAGGAAGTTTACAAGCCATTTTTGGCTTTTAAAATTGTCCTTAGCAAATTTTGATTGACTTTAGGGTTGTTCTAACTGTTAAATTTAAAATGTGTTTAAATTAATGGTTTTAAAACCTTTTGAAATACAGATTTGCCTGAACTTAAGTGAAGTTCATCATGGAAAGATCCAGACTGATAGCATGATTGAATAACTGTTCAACTCTATAAATAAGACCTAGCACATAATTCTTTTACTTTACATTTTCAGTTTTAAAAACATAATTCCAGAAAGTTTGCAAAGTAGAATGAGACATAAATAACCCATATCCCATCTCTCTAATGTAGCTATTATCAGTTTTGGTAAATTTTATTCCAGAATTTGTCATATGTACATCTGTTTTGTAAAAAATTTAATCATGTGTACACACAATTTTGATTATGGTGTTTTCTTCCTAACACTGAGTCATAAGCATTTTTCATGTTGCCACAAAGTCTTGGTAGCCATAGTTCTGATATTTGCTTAATGTGGAATTCCTTTAAATAGGAAGCTCCCTTAGTGCCTTTCAAATATGGCACTGTTCACAAGACATGAAATGCACACAGGTTTCCAGGAACATAGCTGTTGTGTTAAGTGAGATAGAACTACAAAGAGGTTGAAAAGAAGCAGAATTATCCCCTTTGTTAGCAGGGAGTGGTAATGTGTAAACATGGGTTGGTAAACAAGTGTATCTTTTTTTTTTTTTTTCCCCAGGAAAGCAATCAACTCCTTATTAAGTTTCTCAACCAGGTGTCCAGATGGGTTGCAAGGTGCATCACAAGTGATTTGTTAACGTTATTATCAAAATATTGTAATTTGTGAATGATTTGCTTTCATCATGTATTAGAGATAATTCGGGTCACTCTCACACCTGGCCCTCCTGAGTGCTTTTTGGGAGCCCAGTAACAAGGGTAGGACTAAAGTATGTAGGGGTTGGAGGCCAAGAGAGTGAGGAAGGACAGAATGCAATTCCTTTCTCCTCTGGCACCCCTGGTTATGGAGACTCCTATACTTCCTCTCCAATCTGCGAAGGACAGGCTAGAGCTCCTTCATTAACTCTGCTTTGTGTTTATCACTGCCCTAGAACCAAAATGCCATGTAAATTAGCTGCTGTACTGCAGCATTTTAACAGACAATAAACTTGAACATATTGATCTGATGAGAAAGGACAATGTAAAATCAGGTATGGTTCTTCAGATGAACTGCAAAACCAGTTATAGTGTCTTTTAGGCTTTTAGTCTTAAAAGTCACCAGGGTCGGGCTTCCCTGGTGGTGCAGTGGTTGAGAGTACGCCTGCCGATGCAGGGGACACGGGTTCGTGCCCTGGTCCGGGAAGATCCCACGTGCCGCGGAGCAGCTGGGCCCGTGAGCCATGGCCGCTGAGCCTGCGCGTCCGGAGCCTGTGCTCCGCAACGGGAGAGGCCACAACAGTGAGAGGCCCGCGTACCGCAAAAAAAAAAAGTCACCAGGGTCGATTTTTAAATGTCTTATCGTAGATGTTGGGTCAAAAGCTGTGGTCATATAATCTCTGTTTTATCAGCAGTGTTGGTATTTCAGATCCTTTATTGATAAAATTGACTAAAAGGACTTGAAAAATTAGATCTCATATCATTTTCATACAGAATTTCAAAAATTGCCAAGCTGTGCCAAGCTTGAAATGCTGTGTAGTCCAAGTGATTAGAACGAACGAATTCTGCTCACATCTCCTTAGCAGGACAAGTCCTGCCACTTTATCCCTGTGTCCTTCCAATGCTCTCAGACCACTAGGCTGAGAGAATATGTGTCTGACAGTAGCCACTGTCACATACTCAGGTCCTCCTTCAACCTACATT
>NW_020173971.1:1180642-1214459 GCF_003031525.2 Neophocaena asiaeorientalis asiaeorientalis | reverse complement strand
GCGGGCCTCTCACTGTTGTGGCCTCTTCCGTTGCGGAGCAGAGGCTCCGGACGCGCAGGCTCAGCGGCCATGGCTCACGGGCCCAGCCGCCCCACAGCACGTGGGATCTTCCCTGATCGGGACACAAACCTGCGTCCCCTGCATCGGCAGGCGGACTCTCAACCACTGCGCCACCAGGGAAGCCCCCAACCTACATTTTGAAAGCAGAAAGGGGAGGGTCATAAAGTAGACCAAAGCAGTCACTGTTTGATCAACCCACTGCCTGACAACCCCTGTCCTTGAATCTGCATTTCTGCTGAACCTTTGCTTGTAGCTGAAGCAATGTGGTCAGCAGCTTGATAGTACTAAATACGGTTTCTGTAGCTTAACTCCTGTGGTTCTTTTGAGGTTCTTTTTGCAGCCACTTTATCTTAGAGAGCTCTGAGGGATTCCGTCCTAATCATCACAAGAAAAAAACCCTTTTTTTTTTTTGGTAACTATGTATGGTGACGAAGGTTAACTAGACTTATTGTGGTGATCATTTCACAATATACACAAATATTGAATCATTGTATTGTACACCTGAAACTAACATAATGTTATATGCCAATTATACCTCAATAAATATCAATAAATAGATAGGTAATACCTACCGCCCCCAGTTGAATTCATTTGTTTATCAAATATCTATTGCCCTGCTAGGTGTCAGGCTTTGTGCCAGGTGCTGGGGTACAAAGGTGAGGCAAATAGACAGGGTCTCTGCTCTAGTGGAGTTTTAGTTCAGCTGGCCATAGATGTTAGTGAAGTAATCACACTCTGCATGTACTATTACAAAGAAGCTGTGCCTAGAGCAGCCGTGAGAGCCTAGAAGGGGCCCTGTTGCTCCAAGGGATCCTCCCTGCGGCAGTGACACTGAGCTGAGCTCCCAGGAGGAGTGGGCATTCTAGCTGAAGAGCTGTTGGGCACTGGTGAGAAGCGGGGCTCAGGGAAATGACAAGGTGAGCAGCATCCCCAGTGGAGGTGCAGCATGTACCGATTCTCTGGTGCAAGAGGAGCAGGTGAGTCACAGGAGATGAAAGAAGGCCCGCGAGTTTGGAGGACAAAGGTGGAGTGGAAGGGGGTAGGAGGAGGGAGCAGACTTTGGGGAGAAAAATGGAGAATTTGAGTTTGTATTTAGTCAAGTTGAAGACGTTTATGAGATATCCATAGGTAGAGAGATACCAGCTAAGCAGTAGGACGTGCTCTTTTTAGGTGGAGTGGACACCACTGGGGAAGTGAAAAATTACTGGAGAGCTCATGTAATTCCAGAGAGTCAGCCCTTGGCTTTCTGGCTGCAGGAGTTTGTTCATCTCTGATCTTCTGCACCGACAAAATGGTTACCAGGCAACGCCTTTCCCTTTTTCTGGGTACCTCAGAACTTCTGCTTCCTCGAGGCTTCTGCTGCTGCCTCCTCTCTTGTGTCTTCTGGCGTCTGCCCACTACCATCTACCTGAGGAGGAGCTGATTGGCCCATTTGGCCACAGATGGGCCTGGGGAAGGACTTTCACATCTGTCCATCAGGTGCCACTGGCACATGGGATGAGATAGTGGGGGTGGTCGCACAATAGTGAATCTACAAAAGCTATCGAATGGTATACTTTAAAATGGTGACTTTTATGTTGTGTGAGTTATATCTTGATTTGTAATAAATCTAGGAATTCATCAATTATACTGCGATGTATTATGATACTTTGAGTCAGAAAACCTGGGTCAAATTTCCTTGTGGAGTCATCCTCACCCTTCACCTCTAGAATCAGGAGAAGCTATATTTCTTAGGTGGCTGTGAAGATTAGACAGGACAACCCATGGGATAGACTTGGCTGTAAGAAGACCTGGGAGCTTTCTTTATCGTTATGGTTACAGCATGGTTTGGAACCCTATTATTTGTTTGTTTTTTTATTTAATTAAGGTAGAGTTGATTTATAATGTTGTGTTAATTTCTGCTGTGCAGGAAAGTGATTCAGTTATACATATACATACATTCTTTTTAATGCTCTTTTCCATTATGGTTTATCACAGGATATTGAATATAGTTCCGTGTGCTATACAGTAGGGCCTTGTTGTTTATCCATTTTATTTTTTTTTATTTTTTATTTTTTCAATAAATTTATTTTATTTATTTATTTTTGGCTGCGTTGGGTCTTTGTTGCTGCGCACGGGCTTTCTCTAGTTGTATTGAGCAGGGGCTGCTCTTCGTTGCAGTGCATGGCTTCTCATTGAGGTGGCTTCTCTTGCTGCGGAGCGCGGGCTCTAGGCGCATGGGCTTCAGTAGTTGCGACACGCAGGCTTCAGTAGTTGTGGCTCACGGGCTCTAGAGTGCAGGCTCAGTAGTTGTGGCACACGGGCTTAGTTGCTCCGTGGCATGTGGGATCTTCGCGGACCAGGGCTCGAACCCGTGTCCCCTGCATTGGCAGGCAGATTCTTATCCACTGCACCACCAGGGAAGCCCTCCATTTTATATATAATAGTTTGCACCTGCTAATCCCAAACTCCGAATCCATCCCTCCCCCACCTGCCCTCCCCCTTGGCAACCACAAGTCTGTTCTGTATATCTGTGAGTCTGTTTCTGTTTTGTAGATAAGTTCATTTGTATCATATTTTAGATTACACATATAAATGATATTATATAGTATTGTCTTTCTCTTTCTGGCTTACTTCACTTAGTATGATAATCCCTAGGTCCATCCATGTTGCCACAAATGACATTATTTTGTTCTTCTTTATGGCCGAGTAGTATTCCATTGTATATGTATACCACATCTTCTTTATCCATTCATCTGTCGATGGACATTTAGGTTGTTTCCATATCTTGGCTACTGTGAATAGTGCTGCTATGAATCTTTTTGAAATATAGTTTTATCCAGATATATGCCCAGGAGTGGGATTACTGGATCATATGGTAATTTTATGTTTAGTTTTTTGAGGTACCTCCATACTGTTCTCCATTCCTACCAACAGTGTAGGAGTGGAACCCCCTCATTTTATTCGTGCATTTATTATTTTTATTTATTTATTTTGCAGTACGCGGGCCTCTCACTGCTGCGGCCTCTCCCGTTGCGGAGCACAGGCTCCGGACGCGCAGGCCCAGTGGCCATGGCTCATGGGCCCAGCCACTCCGCGGCACGCGGGATCCTCCCGGACCGGGGCACGAACCCGCGTCCCCTGCATTGTCAGGCGGACGCTCAACCACTGCACCACCAGGGAAGCCCATTCGTGCATTTATTAAGCAACTTCTGCATGGATTGCTCTTTGCTGGGGCTCTTTGAGAGGACCTTGGAATTAGGAGAAATCCCCAAACTAGAGTCATGGCAAAGGGGTGAGTGACTTCCCAGCTGCTGACCTGGCAGCCAAGCCTGGTCCTGGGCAACACTGAGAAGTAATTGACATCTGTGTCACTTTGCTGGCCTAGTAGCCTTTTGGGTTATCATTTCTGCATCTCTTCCATCTGCTTTTCTCAAGTGTGTTTTCCAAAGTGAGTTCATCCCATGAATCATATTAGGGTGTGAGTGGCCTGTTTAAGCCGTCTTTGTATCTTAAAGGAAGACCAAAAAAAACTCAGGGGGAGGGATCGTCAGGCCCTGCGAAAAGGGAGGGTGGGGTGAAGTGGGAAGTTATTTGGAAGCAGTGGTGCCTTCCTGGGCATCCCTGCGATCACCCTGATTCAGGGCCCATCTGGTCTCCTTATCCCAAGGCCAGCTTGCCTGTGCTGACTGCTATACCATCTGGAAGAGAAAGTCAGGGAAACGGCTTCAGTTGCTTGCTCTCCTAGGTTTAGGCTAACGTGGAGGCCACAGCAGCCTCAGCAGAGGCAGCACTGATAGTGGCCGTTGGTGGTGGCAGGGGTGTCATTAGTAACACAAATGAATCATGGCTGGGCCTGGCTCTCTTCTCTGACTCAGCCTGAAACTTCTTTCTGTTAACAGGAAGCCAGTAACCAGTGAAGTCAAAAGCTTGTATGAAACCCTCTGGATTGGAAACCACTGGGTGTTTTTTAAGCTTCTATTTCTAAAACAAGAAGGGAAACCATCAGATAGAAGCTTCCCTGTCTCCTTTGATGCAGAGGGACTAGGTTGGTTGAGGGTTGATTGTGAGCCAAGGCTCTTGTTTCTTATGAAACGAAAAAATTGTCCAGGAGTTTACAAAAACAGGAAGCTGGCGATGAAAGCTATTGGAATTATGTAAATCAAACAGTCGCTTTGGAATGCAGGTGGCAGTCTGCCTGTGGGAAAGACTGGAGAATGAGGCAGGATGGGAACAGCCAGGTTATCAAGCCACCGGTACAGCACAGGGGAGGAAACTGTGAGGCAGGGGGCAATATATGGGGGTGTGGACCATCACTGCCCTGGCATTATCAGCCCAAGGCAGCGCTGGAACGGTGGGGCAGCAAGGGCAGCAGGGAACGGGGGCTCTCTAGGTCTAGTATGAGAAAGTGAAGATGCTTACATTGCTCCAGGAGAGATTTCCATCTTCTCGTGGATGTAAGGGATGGAGCCACGTGAGTGCTGGAGGCCCCTTACTGTGCACAGGCTCCAGAAAGTCCTAGCACACTGGCAACTGCCAAGGGGCCTGGGAACCCGAGCTGTGATGGATGCCCCCAGCAGGAAGGGACCTGGGAGCACCATGATTTAGATCAGTGATTCACACACTTGGGGAGTGAAGACACTCGGTTATAGCTTGTTGTTTGGGGGTGTATTCTTTTCCCTACCCTTTAAAAGTATTGTTGGTTTAAGTAACATTTAAGTAAATTAGAAATAACTTTGTCTTAGATTTAAAAATTTTTTTAATTCCTGTTATTTGAAACTTCTAAGAAAACTGGATAGCCTTCTGAGGCATGACAATATTAGGATTTGGACCCTCAGCTGTATACTGTACGCCCTTAAGGGCAGAGGAAAGGCCTTTGGTACTCATCAGAGGGGTTGCCGTAGGAGTATCTTGGCTTGCTTACCCCTCCCCACTCCTGGCAAGGTTGACATCTGGGGTTACTTGATAAAATGTCCTTTTCCCAGACTCATTACTAATCACATTTTCTTGCTTCTAATCTCTCTTCCCTGCAGTCTATCATTCATCCTGCCATCAGAGTTAATTTCCTTAAACAGAGTCTATCGTGCCACCTCCCGTCCTCAACAATCTTCAGTGGGTCTCCCCACTGCCTACATGAACTCCAATCCCTTAGCATAGGACAAGGAACCTATGCCTCTCATGATTTAACCCTCTAATACCTTTCAAGTTTCAATGCCTTTTACATCCCTCCATGCCCCCCCCAAATTCCTGCTATACATGATTTCAGGTCATCTCTTGAACATCAAGAAATGAAAAGCTAGGGTCAACAATTTCCCCAAGGACCCAATTTTTTTCTGTCTGATTCTCATGGTCCCAAGATGATTGCCAGCAACTCTTGGGCTTTGTGCTTCTTTGTTCGTGTCTCTAAAGAAAGACAGAACGTCTTTGCCCCAGCATTCCTAACCCATCTTCAATCTGATTAGACTTGTTTATGTCATCTGTTTACTCCTGCACCAAACCCTGTGGTAGTGAGATGTGCTGCTACAAGGTTCCTCCTTACATCAAAAGTTTCCCCCAGAACTGAATGGACACCTAAATGGACATTGGGACTGTCGGGAAGAAGGAAGAAGGGCTAGGAAACGCCGGGCCTTGTTCAGGATGGTTTGCCAGAGTAGGGTCTTCCTTTGGGATACCACTTGTGAGCAGAATCCAAAGTGCTGCTGAGTATAGCACCCTGATCGAGGCTCTTGTCTCCCCAGAGTCCTCACACATGAGGGAATCAAGTCATTTTACTGGCTCGATGAAATGGAAATTAGAATCCCAAGTGAATATCTGCAAAGATAAAATAAGCGGTGAGACTGTGGCCAGAAATTACCTATGAGAAAGCAGCTGGGCAGCGGAGGGCCTCTCCTTGTAGAAACTCCATGTGGATGATGTAGCGGGAAGAGAAGAGGGGCATCCATGGAAGCGGAAAGCCCAGGTCTCCTGAAAGGTGGCAGCAGTGCAGCAGGAGTTGAGAGCCTCTGATGTGGAGGCTCACTCCTTCCTTCATAGCTAAGCCCACATTGCCTGCTTCAGAGACCCCTGGCTTGGGAGAGCAGAGGGCAAAACCTTTGCCCCGGTGAAGGTGACCTTACACTAGCCAGCCCTGGGGAGGTGGATGGCTGTTCCACCAAGAAGCGTTAGGGGGAGGGCCAGGATGCGGACCAGGTGGATGGAGTCTAGAAATTACCGAGCACCCCCTGCCTATAGTCCCTCTGAGTTCTACATAAACAATCAGTTGAAAAAGAGTGTCCCCTTTTCATAGTCTTTACCACTGGGTGTTTTCAGAAGCAATTTAAACACCGGTAAACCTAAAGGAAAGCTTTTATCCCCTCTCGAGCCACTGAAAGGAAGCGGTGGAGAAAAGGGAACCCTCTTGCACTGTTGGTGGGAATGTAAATTGATACAGCCATTGTGGAGATCAGTATGGAGTTTCCTTAAAAAACTACAAATAGAACTACCATATGACCCAGCAATCCCACTTCTGGGCATATACCCTGAGAAAACCATAATTCAAAGAGTCATGTACCAAAATGTTCATTGCAGCTCTATTTACAATAGCCCGGAGATGGAAACAACCTAAGTGTCCATCATCGCGGATGAATGGATAAAGAAGATGGGGCACATATATACAATGGAATATTACTCAGCCATAAAAAGAAACGAAATTGAGCTATTTGTAATGAGGTGGATAGACCTAGAGTCTGTCATACAGAGTGAAGTAAGTCAGAAAGACAAAGACAAATTCCGTATGCTAACACATATATATGGAATTTAAGAAAAAAAAATGTCATCAAGATCCTAGGGGTAAGACAGGAATAAAGACACAGACCTACTAGAGAATGGACTTGAGGATATGGGGAGGGAGAAGGGTAAGCTGTGACAAAGTGAGAGAGTGGCATGGACATATATATACTACCAAACGTAAGGTAGATAGCTAGTGGGAAGCAGCTGCATAGCACAGGGAGATCAGCTCGGTGCTTTGTGACCACCTAGAAGGATGGGATAGGGAGGGTGGGAGGGAGGGAGATGCAAGAGGGAGGAGATATGGGAACATATGTATATGTATAACTGATTCACTTTGTTATAAAGCAGAAACTAACACACCATTGTAAAGCAATTATACTCCAATAAAGATGTAAAAAAAAGCAAAAACAAACAAAAAAACCATATGAATGGTGAGGAACAGAGCCAGAGAGATAGAAAAGGTGGAGGGGAGGGTGAGATGGATGATGAAAATGTGTGAGTTGCCAGGTAGAGTGGTGGGGGGCAAAGGAAGGGGGGGTAGGGCCTGGGGAGGGAGAGATGGCGGGGCGGGAAGGAAGCCAGTTGCCAGCCTCGGGAGGAAGAGGAACAGCATCTGTTCTAAAACACACGGCTCCCTCCCGGGGAGAGAACCTGGTCCCGGAAACCTGGGAGACTTCTTCAAGGGTGAAATCACCACCCTTTGTGGAGGAGGATAGGACAACGGTCTTTATTTTGCCTTCAAAGCCAGTACACTGTTTAGGCCACGACGTAGTACCTTCTGTGTAAAACTTCACGTTGTATAGTTAAAATTCCTATTTGTTAAGCAGGGTGTGAGACACGGGCCTCACACTTGTTTGAAAGCCAGGCGGGCAGCACATTTAGTGGCCTCTTTCTCCCGTGTTAGTCTTCTGGCCCGGAATTCCTCTGTCTTTTCCTCCCTGGCTTTTCCTCATTCCCTTTGTCTCTGTCTCGCTCCCCCTTTTCATTTCCTTCCTCCCGGCATGGGCGAAGCCCCGGGGTTCCCTGCAGAGTGAAGGCCATGCTGCCTGCAGCCCCTGGGTCTCCAGGTGGTGATATTGACAGCCCGGGCCTCCCAGCCCCCAAAGCAGCACAGGCGGCGGCCCAGGGGAGGCCTGTGCTCGGGGCTGTCCAGACCCAGCCGCAGCCCGGCGCCTCCTCGGTGCCCGCCCACCGCACAGGGGCGGGGGCCCCCCCCTTCTAATCTTAACCTCGCACAGCCCTGCCGCGGCTGCTGCACACCGGAGCCTGGTATTTAATAAGTGGAGGGGAGTGCGGTCCTCCCACGAGGAGAGACGAGCAGGAGAGTCCGTATTGAAAACACAGCTGTTGCAGGGGAGATAGACAGGAAAACCGACCCAGCCCCTCTCTCTGGCAGAGGCAGCGGCAGCGGCAGCGGAGGGAGTGCCAACTCCTGTGAAATAACAGGCCCGGCCCAGAGGCACAAATGCGGGGGCCTGGCGGCCGCCAGGCAACCGGCTACCGGGAGGGCGGGGCGCGGGGAAACCGGAGACCCCTGGGTCGTGGGAAGGCAAACAGGCGCTCCCTTCTTCGAGAGGAGTCCCATGTTACACCTGGTCACGGGAAGGAGGAAGGGGACTGGGCGGCCTGTCCTGGGTGGGGGAGGGGATATCGGGGAGCTGGTGCCACCAAACCTGGTTTGGTTCTAACGGAGTGAACTTAAGTTACTTCCTTTCTTTGAGATTCACTTCCTTCATCTGAAAAATGGCAGTAATACTTGCCCTGCTTACCAAATGGGCTGTTCTGAGGACCACGTGGTTGAATGATGCCTCCCAAGGTTAGATCTGGGTTCAGACCCTACTGTTGCCACATGTTAGCTGACCTTGGCGTCTGTTTTCTCATCTGGAGAGGACGATAATAGAACCTAACTCACAGGGTCTGTTGAGGCTGGAATGAGCTTAGGACAGTGCCTGCTTTATTATAAGTTGCTCAATAAATGTCACTTCTTGTCATCACCAAGTGGGATGATTTTGTGTAAGCATTTTGTAAACCCTGGTGTGTTCTTTAAAGATGTGAGAAATTATTCTTTTTTGTTTTTTTTTGTAAATTTATTTATTTTTGGCAGCGTTGGGTCTTTGTTGCTGGACGTGGGCTTTCTCTAGTTGTGGCGAGCGGGGGCTACTCTTCGTTGAGGTGCCCGGGCTTCTTTCTCATTGCGGTGGCTTCTCTTTCTTGCCGAGCTTGGGCTCTAGAGCACAGGCTCAGTAGTTGTGGCTTGCGGGCTGTAGAACGCAGGCTCAGTAGTCGTGGTGCACCGGCTTAGTTGCTCCATGGCGTGTGGGATCTTCCCGGACCAGGGCTCGAACCCGTGTCCCCTGTACTGGCAGGGGGATTCTCAACCACTGCGCCACCATGCAAGTCCGACATTATTCTTATATGTCAGGCCAGCTGAAATTCTTGGTTCCAAGCAGCATTTTGTAAAGGGATTCCCTTTCTAGTTTCCTTTCCCCCTAAGAAAATTTCCCTTTCTTCCTGTGGTCCTTTGGTGCCTTCAGTGGGAGGCTTTTCCTGTGATTTACTCATTCTGCTTCCTCTGCCAGTCCAAATCCCATTTTTTCCTCTAGGGCCCAGCTCAACTCCTCCAAGAAGCCTTGTGTCACTAGCCCAACTCCACTTTAATCTACCTCCGAGTTCACCCAAGACTCTGTTGTATCTAAGTCATATCTATAGATTCAGATCGCTTGAGTTCAGAGCCTATATATGAGCTCTGTGACCTTGGGTAAGCAACTGAACCTTGCTAAGCCTCAGTTTCCTCATCTGGAAAATGGGGAATAACAGTAACTACTTCATTGGGTTGTTAAGCAGATTCGATGAGACCTTATTCCTGAAGTCAGCACCATGCTCGGCACATTGTAAGTGCTCGGTCGAGGTTCGTTATGACTTCTATGTTGCTAAGTGCCTAAAGTGAACATTTTGTCTTCCTGTCTTGAGTGTAAGCTCTTTAAAAGCAGGCATGTCTTCTGTTTTCTCATCGTATCATAATTGTGGTGTACATGTGTTGGGTAATCAATAAATACCTTGAATATATTTTCTCCCCATTTTGGTTGACTCGTCTGTAAATTTGCAGGTCGACAATGACGGCATATTGCTTCTCTGGCATATTGCTTTTACAGGGAAAAGAAACACCTGTATGCAGCACGGTGCTGGGCACTTTGTACAGGTTATCTCATTTAACTCTTACAGGAAGATCAAATCCCTAGGGCAGTTATAATTATCCCCATTTTACCAACAAGAGAACTGGGGCCCAAAGAGATTAAGTTAACCAAGATTACACAGCTGCCAGGATTGGGAATCCAGTGCAGGTCTGTTTGAATCTAAGGTCTTATTTCATTTTATTTTTACTGTTTGTGCCTTCTAGTCACACTGTCTTTGCAGAACAGATTCTGAACTTTAATTTCATTTACTGGGTATACTGACACAATACGAACTCTTGGTGTTCGACAAAATTGAACTGTCAACTGATGACAAAAAAATCTGCGGGTGCAAAGTATAATACTTTGACTATGTCAGAGCTTTAACTGAAAGTAGTACTTTGATCCCTGTGACCTATTGCACTAAAAGTTTGGTTATATCTCTTGAAGCGCTTGGCTTGAATTGGGCTTAGTCTTGTTTGCCACTTGGAAAATACACCCTCTCTCCCGCCCCCAGTCGGCAAGATGTTGGTGCCCAAGGTCTAGAGAAGTTTGGTTATTTTTAGGAATCTTGGTTCATGGAATTTTGATTTATTATGATCCTTTGGGAATGCAGCTTTTGGGATGAGTGAATCTCTTGGGAATAAAATTCCTTTGTGACAAAGGCAGCTGGATGTTAAACACAGCCACAAACTCAGCAGTGAAGTGGTGTTGGTGTGAGTCCCCAGGACAGGGGCTGCATTCCCATCTTGTGCACACACAGCCACTCCTCTTTGTCCCAGAACAGTGGAATGTGAAACACTCTGGGCAGAGTTCTGAACGGAGCACATTCCGTTTTGACTGTCTTTGCTCCTTCCCCTTCAGGCTTGGCCTCTGTTCTGCCATGCATCAGGGTTCTGCCCTGTAACACCCTCCTCCCTCCTCCTGGCTCCAGTAGTAAGGGATCTGTTGGCAGTCATGGACTCCGCTGCTCAGTGGACTGAGTTTCAGTGTGCGTGTTAACTCCCGGGGGCATTTGCACGGGGGAGGATGAATGAGAATGGGGTTTGCCCCATCCCTACTTCTAAGGCCTCCCTTGAAGTTAAACCTGATTTAGCCCTTTTCGGGGAACAATGTGAGATCAGAAGGGGAGCAGCAAGTCGCCATGTCCAGCAGCCAACCTTGGGAAATGGAATTAGTCATTTTTACATTAGACCTTTTTCTGTACTGGAATTTTGCATGGATTTGGCCATCAGACTATGCCCAGCATTGGACTAGGGAGAAAATGATCACGTTTTAATCTACCCCCAAAATAGGCATGTATGAGGCCAGGTGTTAGCGTTAAGACACAGAATTTGGGTCCAAACAGATTGGGTTCAAATCTTCAGTCTATTACTTAATAGCACTGTGACCCTGGGCAGGCTAAGTATCCTCTCTGTGCCTCAGTTTTCTCGTCAGTAAATGAAGTTAATAATAGCACCTGTCTTCTGGGTTTATTACAAGCATTAAATTAAATGAATATTTTAAAAGCGATTAAAATAGTGCCTGGAATGTAATAAATTCTCTATAAATGTTTGTCAAATGCATATATTTGGTGTTTCTCTGATGTAATACACCCCCATGATGCTAGATACTGCAGCCTGATTTGTCAACTAGGGCCCACTGTTGAACCAAAAGGCTTTGAGTATAACACAGTCTGAACTTCAAACTCACCCCCACCCCTGCTCTTTTATCAAAGGGTGTCTGCAAAAGCAGCTACCTGGTATCTTGCTTCCCAGTTGGATTCTTGTTGAACTGCGGGAACCTCATAGGCTTACCAGTACGAGAGACCAATTTAAATTTATACCTTGAGTCGAGACTTCTCCTTCAACTGGTTATATAGACATTCGCCTTTAGAGGTGTTTGCTGTGTACCCGCACTGTGGAGATATGAAGTTGAACAAGGCCTGGTCCCTGATGGACCAGGAATGCTGTTGATCGTCCGTGTACACGTTTGATGCCTGTGCACGAGGGGTTAAGCATTTCTGCACATCCTGGACAGCTCTTCATTGTTTTGTAGCCTTTTCTCTCTGAAAGCAAAGTCCATTTCCCTGAATATCAGGAGCAGGCCATCTGCTGTACCCGAGTAACAAATGAGAGGTATTTCCACTTTAGCCCCGATTTTCTGTTACATGTAAGCATTGTGAGACTCCAGGCCTGAAATGTGTTTGGTGATGGGGAGTCTTAAAAAATAGAAGCTAGATGGTTTGACATAAAACCTATCCTTCCCATTTACCACCAAACACAAGCTTTTCCCTCCTTTCCAATTCTCTATGTTTCTTTTTAGACAGTGGTCATTAAAGCCAGATGTGGCCTCTTCAAACTCCCAAGGTGGCACAGGCTCGGACTTGGGAGAGTTGTAAATGCTTTTGGCATTTGAAGGAGCAAGATTTCCCAGCAAATACAAGTATTCAAACTAGCACAGTTGGATTTTATATTGTATTTGTGTCTGTCCTAATTGGAATTCCTGGGATGTGATTTTCAAGTTAACGGGCAGTGACTTGGCTTGCACTCTGTAGAATGGGGCCATAGGCCATGAGTGATACTCTCAGCAGGAGCTCTTTATGCTAAAATATTGCTATAGTTTTCTGACTGATCTCACTTCCAGTTCCTTCCTGCTCTAATCTCTTGAACACATCTTGGCCAGTTTGGTTTTCCTAGGCATAGCTCTGATCAAATTGCTGTCCTTCTCATATAACTTCCATGACTCCCCATTACTTACAGTATCAAATATACAACTATCCCTTTAATTCAACATTTTAAAATACAGTTTAACTCTACCTTCCAGCTTCTCTCATTAATTTTATATCTATATATGTTCTCTTATGCTGGTGAGACCTTATTGACTTTATTTATTAAACACTTACTATACTAAATGTGAGGTACAGTGTTAGACCTGGGGGTTCAGACATAAATACAATAAGATTTTTTTTTTGAAAGGAAAGGTTTCTTTAAAAATTAAAAAAAAATTTTTTGGCTACACCGTGTGGCTTTCGGGATCTTAGTTCCCCGACCAGGGATTGAACCCCGGCCCCCAGCAGTTAAAGCGCCAAGTCCTAACTACTGGACCACCAGAGAATTCAATACAATAAGATTTTTATCATAAAGCAACTTACAGTTTAGTAGTGGAACTAGGCATCTGAGCAAAGACTGGTGGTAAAATGTGTCAGGTAATAAACGGGAAGAGTGCCCTTAGTTACTGCTGGGCAAATGTTATGGTAAGTAAAACCCCCATCACTGCTGGTTTATTGGCCATGGGTGTTCCTCTGAGTTCCCTCTATCTGTTCTGGTTCCATGCTTCCCCCACGGCATGTATCATCAGGAGACCCAGCACCCTTCTCCCTGACTCCAGGGCCCTGCCACAGTTCAGGCTCTTGCCATCTCCCCCCAGACTCCTGTTATCATCTCCCAGGTCGTCTCCCTGCACCCAAGCAACTGGCAGAGTCGTCTTTTTGCAAAACCCCCATCTGATCGTGTTCCTCCTCCAGGGGAGAATCCTCCATGGCTCTCTCTTGGTCACAAGGAGACTCTAAAGCTGTGCACGTGAGGTGCCCAAGTGATGAGGCAGGCGCTCAGGCTCTGGGCGCCTCTGGGCGCCTTGGGGCTTCCCTCACCCAGGAGTCTCAGTGCCGGAGTCACGGTAGTGCCTAAGCCTGGCCTTCCCAGGGCAGCATCCGGGCCTGAGGAGCATCCTGAGGCCTCGTTACACGCGCAGAGCTTCAGCGAACTGCGCCAGTGTCTCCCGGGGCAAATCCAGGAAGCCGTGGCCACTCTCCCTGGGGTAGGAGACCTGAGAAGGCAGTGGTGTCTGACGTCTGGAACTCCATTGGCTTTTTGCGGCTTGCCCACCCCCTTCCTCCTGCCTTGCTTAAACTTGATCACTGAACCCTGCATTCCTCCCTCTTGACCAATACATGGATGAAGTGTCTGGATGCTCCACGGGGAATTCTCCGCAGGGGCGCTGCTTCTGGGAAGGGGGAGCAGAGGCAGGCAAGGCTGGAGGGCTCAGTGGGAGCCAGGTGCTACCTGCCCCAGACTGTAGATTCCATCCTCCACTGGTGGGGAGGCATCAGGTTTTCAGTGGGGGCCCAACGTGGTCAGATTTGTGCTTTAGAACTATTGCAGTCCCAGCCTGGAGCCACCGAGGCCAGTCAGGAGGCTAAGAACTGAGGCAACTGAGATGGTGAGGGCCAGAACCTTCTAGTGTCCCAGCCAATGCCTTGCCCTTGGTGCTGTGGGATCAGGTAGGCAGGAAAGAGGAATGCGTAAGAGGTGATGGGTTCCAGGATCAACACTGAGAGATGTTTCCTATGGCTCCAAAGGGGATTCTGGAGCCAGTGATCTCTGTACTGGCTCTGCTCAGACTAGACCTCCCCTGGCAGTGGAGGCCTGAGGCTGAGGGCTTACCCTGTGCCTGCCACGCCCAGTCTGCCAAGAGAAGGGGAAATGGGAAAGGAGGTGAGCTGCCTCATTCCACCCTAAGCCCAGCGCTTAAAAAAGCCTGGCTGGACGTGTAAAATAAAAGCCAGAGGATGTGGTTTGGGTTGTCCCTGAAAAAGATCTCTATTTATGTGGAAGGATATTTTCAGATGAGGCTTAATGTGAAGAAAGGGAGGCTGCCCTCTCTGTAAGGGCTGTTCCTTCAAGGTGCAGTGCATTAGACTCTATCAGGAAGAGAACGGGAGCGGCCGCTGCTGTAGCCCGTTCATCTTTATCAGGGATACCATCACAGCTGGGGTGAGGCCAGAGGGCTGCTTGTCAAGTTTCTAAATCTCTAGACTCAATGCAGTATGCATCTCAGAGTGTGATGTTAGACAAGACACTTCATTTTCCCCAGACTCTCTTTAACCATCTGTAAAATACTCCTCCATCTTTTGGGAGGTGACAGGAGGTGCCATTAATTTGTGTTTGTGAAGTGCTCAGAGGTCCCCAGATGAAAGCTGCTGTGTAAATAGCTGAATTTTTTCCACCAGGATTGAACCTGTGGTTTCACAGTCAAGCTCAGATGTGATTGCTAAGTGGGTAGACTGGTTTTCATGATTTCATATTCCGATCCTTGGAGGGCTTTTATTCCCTTCCGGTTTCTTTCCTTCTTCTTTAAAAATATTATCTAGGAAAATTCTTTAAAAATATGGAGCCACACAGATATCATGAACAGGCACGTACCCACCAACCAAATGAACAGTTATTGACATTTTTAAATAATTAACAATTTTTATTAGCATTTAAAACTATTTTTATCTAACAACACACCATGAGTTATTTGTGGGTTTTAAACCTTGATTGTTTTTAAAAGAAAAGAAATAAAACATTTGTATATTTCCCATGTCACTCATTGACCTTCCTCTAAGTCCCGAGGTGACCCTGTCATGGATGTGCGCCCTCATGGATATGCGAGTGTGTGCCTGTGTGCACCAGCGTTGGTGGCTGTAGTCCCCCCAACCCCTTGTGTGACAGAATCAAGCCATAGAGGATGTGAGTGCAGAGCATGGAGTTTGGAGTTAGGCGGCCAGGGATTGAGACCTGCCTCTTCCACTTCTGGCCTGTGTCCTTTGGCCTTTCTGAGCCTCAGTTTTCCCATCTAACCTGGGCAATGATTAGTTCACAGCATTGTTAACATGGGGGATAATGGTAAATGGCTGGCAATAAATGGTGACTAATATTATTTAGCCATTTATGTTTTTATCTTTTTTTTTTCCTAGATGGAAAACCTTTGAGAGCCTGACCCTTGCCCCTAGTCTGTATTAAATACCCTTTGTATTATTTACAGTGCCTCCTAGCTCAGTGTAGAACCTTATTAATTTCTTGAAGAGATGATTCTTCAAGGCACACAGGGGCTGGCACGACAGCAATTGTGTTCTTGGGACACCCAGGTGACACTGGGGCTGCCTGAGGACATTCACCAGGTTCTGCTGTCGTCTCAAATCACACAGCAGTTCACTATAGTGGTGAGGGATGGAGATCCAGAGCTACCCCACTGCACTCGATTTTCTTAACAGTCATGGACTTTACGTCGTTGATGTTTCAGATGCATGTTTTCAAGACTGTGCCCTCATTCCACTGTTAAATGCTCATTTTGCAATGATTTTTCCTGCCCACCATGGTTGGGATGTCTGTTTCTGGCAGAACATGGGATACACAAGACACGGGACACAGGGAACACAGGACACAGGGGAACACAGGACACAGACACAGGCAGGAAGGGGACAGCAGGGGGCACCAAACCTGCACAGTTCTGCTGGGAGATGGAGCCTGGTTGAGCGACAGGGCCTCCAGCTTACGTTCTTATTAGTCTGTTTGCTTGTCTTCTCTTTCCCGGGATTTGGCCATTTCTTTCTATAATAGATTCCACAGCAGAATAGCAGAGAATGTTCTTTGTTAAAAGAACAAATAAACCACCCCTTCCCCTTTTCTGGAAAAAGAAGCAAAAAGCTGCCTAGCGATATTAGGAATTCCCGGGAGGGTCCTGTGAGGGTCTTGGGCTCAGAGATCAGGGGCCCTGCCTCCAAGCCACAGAAGCTGTCACCACAAAGAGCCATGTCATTCATCATCCTTTGATTTGCATTTTTTTCATCTTAAATCGAGAGCCAGAGTTCCTTGGGTCCAAGTGCTATGGACTGAATGTTTGTGTCCTCAAAATTTGTGTGTTGAACCGCAACCCCCAATACGATGGTATTAGGAGATGGGGCCTTTGGGAGGTGATTAGGTCATGAGGGTGGAGCCCTCATGAATGGAATTAGTGCCCATATGAAAGAGGCTCCAGCCCTTTCCACCATGTGAGGACTCAGCCAGAAGAACCTGGAAGCCCTCACCAGTTACTGGATCTGCTGGCACCTTGGTTTTGGAGGTCCCAGCCTCTAGAACTGTAAGAAATAAATGTTTGTTGTTTAAGCCACTCAGTCTGTGGTATTTTTCTTATAGCAGCCTGAATGGACTATAAGACATGGGTAAAACCTGAGCTGAACTATACATGTCTAAGTCCTATTATTTGCTATAAAAGCTTTACAGTATTTGAGTTTATCTGTATGAGATAAGGATAGTCAGAGTTTCAGACCTGGGCACTGGATAGAGGTTATCTAGTCCAGTGTTTCCTAATCTACAGTCATTTCCATCCCACCTCTCCAATTTTTGACATATGAATCTGCACTCCAGCTAAATTATTTGCTTAGTATTCTAACACCCACTCATAGAAAACTTACATGAATTGATTTTAAAAGAAAACCATGACCATAAATAGAAAGTTAATATTCCTCAAATACATGTTAAGATAAAGAATTAACATTAAAATAAAAGCACCCAGTACATAGCCTTTGTTCTGCATGCGTGGAATTGGTGTGAATTGCCCCAAATCTCTGTGAGTTGCGGAGCTGAATTTAGCTGGGTCTGTTTCCTCTTTGGCACGTGGCCATGGCGGAAACAGTCTGGTTAAACCGGTAGGTCTTATGCTTCGGGATGGTCTTTGACAAAGTTGTGAACATGGCAGTGCCTAGCTTCCCTTCTTCACAATTTTCCTTCTGTTGCTGAGTATGAAAGCCAAAGAAGTCCTCGGGAAGTACAGGGGGATTTGGATGGGGATCTAGGCTAGCTCTGGGTTGTATCTCTTAGAGCAGCGGCTTCCAAGACGTTTTGAATGCCCACTGTTGGCAGTGAAATGTGTTGCGTATGCACTCCCAGCAGATGTATACTCATTTACTTGTAATTTTATACATGCATTACAGTACCAATACATTATGCATAAAGATTCAGAGAAGACATACTAAAGATAACGTAAACAGTATTTTAAAATGCTTTGTTAATTGCAACAGTTTCTCTACAGTCATTCGCTAATATCTCGGGCACCATTTACGCTTAAGATTGGGTTCATTACCAACAGTAAATGTAAAGCTACATTTCAAATGGTCTTCTGGGTAACTTAAAAACTTTCTGGCTGACCTGTGAGATCTGACTATACTGTCGTTGTTTTCCCTTGTAATGTGGCCGGCTAACAATGTGTCAGGGCTGCCTTTTTCTTGGTGTTCGTTTTTCTTGGTCTTGCATTGTTACTTCAATCCACGTTTTCTTTTTAGAAAAAAAATGTAAGCCTTTTGCCCCTTTTTTGCAATGGTTAGTTTAGTTAAAAATTGGATTCGCTCTGTAATTCCACGGACCTAGGCTCATCTGGAGTAGGTCATGTGGTGCTGAAAGAGAACCTAGAAACGAAGTTGCCACTGTCAGCCAATGTCCACACATCCCCAAGATCCCTAGAGAACCTCAGTGATGTGTGATCATCACTGAGGAGTGGACTGAGGGAAGGTGTGAAAGTCGTTGCTTATGGTGAATATTAATGAATCTTATTTTTGTATTCAACTATATAGAGATAAATATATGGAAAAGTTAATATTTTCTTCCTTCACCCTCTGGATCATCTTTTGCAACCCACAAAATCTAGAGATCACAAGCGTACATAAATAATCCAGGCGCTTTGGCTTAGCACATGAAGCCCTTCACAGTGTAGCCTCAGTTTATATTCACCTACAAACCCTACCGTTTGGCCCCATCTGTGGTTTTTACATGAGACCGTGAACTTTGAGGGCGGGCGTGGCATCCTATTCATCCTTGTATTTTCAGAGCCCAGCTCAAGACCACAGACCACGGACGGCAAATTCTTAGATCTCAAAGCAAAAGTGCTTCCGTGAAGAGTCATGGGCTTCTGGCCTTTTGGGCTGGGCCTGCGTGAACCCTCTGCACCTCCCCAGACAGTGCGGCCTGGCCCTTCTGGGAGAGGTCTCCACAGACGTCTCCAGGTGCCTGGGCCCTGGCGCTGGCCTGCCCGGCAGGAGCTGATGGGCCATTTGGCGCCTGTGGACAGAACAGCGCTGAACAGATGGGGCAGCCTACAAACTCTGCAGCACATTTTCTTACCCTCTGCTATCCTGGCATCATCCCCACTAGATGATCTGTCCCCAGGCGGCACTAGGGAGACACCCTCTCTCCTTTGAGGCCTTCCTGGGCCCCCGAGGGGTGTTTTAGGAGACAGAGGTAGAAAGCCTGATGGCCCCACCCACTCCCGCCAGCCGGGCTTCTATTTTAGGGCCTGGGAAGTGAGGCGCTATTTTTAGAGTGGGGTGGGGCAGATTTCACCTGGATCCTGGAGATGGGGCATCCCATGTATTGTGGTGGGCAAATATGAGAGTTCTGGCTATGGGATATATTTGGGTTTTGTGTATTCATCCCAGTCTCCTGTGTTCCCTGCTCCCCAGCCCTGATCCTCTCAGCACTTCTGATCTGATGGAGGCTGATGGGCTGAGGGTGACCCCTATGCACCCTGAAGACCTGGGTTCCTGTGGAGCTGAACAGACCTCAGAGGGAGGCTTGTTCTCAGGGCATTAGCCTGTGAAGTGTGCAGAAATGACAGGCCGGGCACATATTTATCTGAGTTGTCCTATAAACCAAGATGCATAAACTCACACTACACACAGTGTTTTTGTCAGGCTGGGGCGGGGCTTGTCTCAGCCTCACAAGGGTTGAAGTACCTCCGTGGATAGGCATTTGGTACCTCAGCATCTAGGGCATTTCTCTCTGAGGAGAAATGTGTTCTTGTTTTTCTTTTTTGGAGCATATCTGAGGAGAGTTGCTGGGATGTCATTACCGGCAACCCAGTGAAGATGTTATGACTCTGCTGGACCCTAGGGATGATGGGTCCATTTGGAAGGGGCTAAGGAATCTGGACCACACTCGGGGCCAAACTCTAGGAAGTCAGCAGGATGATGGTTCCCTGTCGTAATTTGTAGACTGGAGAGGGTGTCCATTTGTAATGTTTGGAGGCCTGAGGTTTGGCCATGAATCCACAAACCCTCCGGGGAGGCTGCAGTAGCAGAGCCGGCCCTCACCAAAGGGGGCCACAGACTCTAGTGCTTCAGGAATCTCATATGTTTGTACTTTATGATGTTCTACAGCTTTTTAAGCGCTTTTGGATGCATTATTACTGCAATAAACATTTATTGAGTGCAAAACACTGGGGATGCAAGACAGACTTGGTACCTGCCCTCAGAGCTGTCCTTTTTCATTCAGTCACTGCAATCACTGTGACACAGGCGGGGCAGAAGGACTGGCCTCGTTTTACCATGAGGAAATGGAGGTTTGGAGACACAAGCAGCCTGCGCAGGGCCAGAAGCCAGCCTTTGGGTTCCAAATTCAGGCCTCTCTAGGCTTTCCACATTGATGTCTCGTGAGATCCAGATGTGGTAGATCTGGGTCTAATCGCTCCATGTCACCAGATATGACAAGTGTGTGACCTTGGTAAGTTATTTTAACCCTTTCAGCCTCAGTTCCGTCATTTATTTCCTTATTTATTTATTTATTTTGGCTGCGTCAGGTCTTAGTTGTGGCACGCGGGGTCTCCGCTGAGGCATGAGGGACCTTTCATTACGGTGCCGGCTCTTCATCATGGCATGCGGGCTTCGACCCGCGGACTTCTCTCTAGTTGTGGTGTGTGCGTTTTCTCTCTCTAGTTGTGGCGCGCGGGCTCCAGGGCGTGCGGGCTCTGTAGTTTGTGGCACACGAGCTCAGTAGTTGTGGTGCGCAGGCTTAGTTGCCCCGCGGCATGGGGGAATCCTATTTCCCCGACCAGGGATCGAACCCGTGTCCCCTGCATTGGAAGGCGGATTCTTTACCACTGGACGACCAGGGAGGTCTCAGTTCCATCATTTATAAAAGGAGTTAATGATAATACCTACCCCCTCGGGTTGTTTTGCAGATGAGATAAGGTTTGTAACGCTTTAGCTTAGCAGTTGAATACCGTAAGCACTTCATATATGGTAGTTATTGCTATGATTATTATTGGACGACTTGCTGACTCCGGATGTGGAGCTACCAGAGATGAGCTCAGGAGGCTTTATAGCTGTAATGCATATATTGAATACTATACCATTAAACAAGTTTCCAATGTTCAACACCCACTTCAGTGAAACCCTTCAAAACTTGTAGGATGTGCCCATTTACTAAAGCGGGTGCCTTACTTTGCTGACTGCGGTTTATTTGAGGAAGGCAAAGCAGTCTTCTTATTAGTATTAGTGTTATTATTGATTGACAATAACAGCTACTACTACTAATGGGCGTTACTATTATTATTAAAGTTTCCCTAGGTATCACCCATACCTCCCAGGGCCGGAGAACACTGCAATTCATAAGGACCAGATTGGGTTTATCTGATGTTTTATTCAGGGTCTTTGACTCTGAATTTATATCACCCATGCGGCATCTTTATTCTCTGATAGGAAGAGAGCCTCTCTTTACTCCTGTCCTGCAAAAAAAAAAAAACCCTGTGACGCAGACGACAAACCCTAGGAAGGTAAGGTTAACAACAAAAAAATTGAGCCCTAGTGCAGGATTCAGGATGGGGAAACAGGTTCTTAATAACCAAGGAGTCTCGCTAAGAAGAAAAGTTATCAAATGAACACCCCAAAGAAAGGTATTCTTCATTGGGTGTACTCAGTTTGAGGCAGGTACAGAAAGGATAAGATCGGGATGTAAATACTAAAGCCGTACTTTAAGAGAGCCAAGGATTGTTAGGAGACCCATTAGCACCTTTGCATGGGGGCTGGCCAAGTAGGGGACTGACACCTGCCAGGGAAAGAGCAGGGCATCTGTTACCTGCTTGGCCAGGGGGTCCGGGAGGGGCTAGGTCTCCTTGCAGCCCACACGGTTCACTCCCATCGAATTGTCTCACTCTTTTTCTTTGGCGCTCTAGCCATGGGCCCTCGCTGCAGGAACCGTGATTTCAAACAACATAATCCATGGGCTGATCCCGGCTGGCAAATTCTATTTTTGTAAAGATACATAACACAAAGTAGAAAGAGGAATATGCTGGGTTACATGCAGAATCCAAAAAAAAAATTTTTTTTGAACCTCTTATTGTCCTTTATGTCCTTCTCTTCGTTCCTTCCCCAATTTTCCTTCTTTCAGACTCTAGGTGTTTAGTTTGGTTGCATTTGAGTTTAAGTTTTCTCAGTGGGGTAGAGAATGTGGGACTTGGGGTGTATATGGATAGGCCAGGACTTCTGTTTCTTTCGCTGGTTTTGTGCTGCCTTGATTTTAAGGCTTAGATCAGGGTTAAGTTGGAAGTACATTTAATCTGTAAAGCATCTCCTCCAGACTAAGGGGTTCAAGTTTTTCCAGAACCATTTAATTTCAGCCATAATTTTTGTCCACATAAACCATCCATTGCTGAATTGTTCTTGTGTCTTGGTCTTGCCAAAGCAAGGGCCTATTTTTGGGGTGTGAAGCAATTGTTTGCTTCTGCTGTGCTAGTTCATTGCAATGAATGTGAGCTACAGTTTTGTTTGTTCGTTTAGTTTTAATTCTGTGTTGGTTCCACGCTAACCCGAGAAGGTCAACAGAGAGGAGGCATCACTTGCTTGTCACTCTAGTTCCAAGAATAGTGGGTCTCAACCCTGGCTGCACATTAGAATCCTCTGGGAGCTTTAAAAAACACCTGTGCCCGGGACTTCCCTTCAAAGGTGCTTATTTAATTGGCCTGGAATGGGCTCAGGCTTTGACCCATTCCCAGCTGGTTCTGATGTACTGTAACAGTTAAGAACCACTGCAAAATCACACCATTTTCAGACCATTCTCCAAGACTCAGCTCAGGCTGGCTTCCCCTGAGAAGCTTTCTCGGACACCCTCTCCCCACAAACCTCAGCTCAGAGCTTTTCCTCTCTGCTCCCAAAGGTACCCAGTCTCTGTGTGTCTTGTTCCTGGTGCTTGTCTCCCTTCTGTTATAATTTATTTATTAGTCTGTCTTCTTTAAGGGCTTTCTAAGATCAGATACCACATATTTAAAAATCTTGGGCTTCCCTGGTGGCGCAGTGGTTGAGAGTCCGCCTGCCGATGCAGGGGACGCGGGGTCGTGCCCCGGTCCGGGAAGATCCCACATGCCGCGGAGCGGCTGGGCCCGTGAGCCATGGCCGCTGAGCCTGCGCGTCCGGAGCCTGTGCTCCACAGCGGGAGAGGCCACAACAGTGAGAGGCCCACATACCGCAAAAAAAAAAAAATCTTTGAGCCCCCTGCACTAAGTACATTTCTGGGAAGGTTTGCACCAAATAAATGTTCTTTGGGTGAGTGAATGAATGAAACTGTTAGGAAGGCTGTTGCCCCAGAATCATACCCCTGCCCTTCCCTTGAATAGAAACCAATTAAGTTTATGTAAGTTTCAGGAGGAAGCTTCAAAGAGATAAAAACAAGAACTAGTTAGAACCAGTTAGGCCCAAGTTGGCAGAAGATTTAACTTCCGGTAGACCTTGAGCCTCATTTATATGTTCATTGTGATATATTAGCATGGTATGACGCACCCACCAGCACCATGACAGTTGAGAGTTGCCAGGACAACAACTGGAAAAGCCCATACAAGGACTGAAAAGGAGAGTTGCATCAGTTCCAGGTCTAAACCACACCCCTGTTCTTGGATAACTCATGAATATTCCCCCCACACACCCTTCCCTTTTACTGCGATCCTCCTATATATTTGATGTCTCCGCCTGAATTGGGTTGAGAAGTTGTGATTTGTGAACAAGTTTCCTGCTTCTCCATTTTTTTGGCCATTGAATAAAGCTCGTGCTGTTCCAGTCTCAGCATCCGTTTTGTTATTGGCTAGGCGAATCCGATTGGAAAAAGAACCTCCATCTCTGCCCAGGCTAGGACTCTGGCGCGGGTCCAGTCAACCAATTCGGTAACAGGACTACACACAGATTGACCAGGAAGTCACTGCAGTCAATTTGTAAGTCAAGTTGTCCCGCAGTTGTACCCTTTGATCTATACTGACCGTGTCTTTTTTTAGGACTCTTCTCAGCATAAGCCTGAAGTCTTAAGTACATCGTAGAGATATCTAGTCCTGGAGTCTTCTGATCAGAGTTTAGAAGCATGAGCTTGTTTGAGACTCTGGAAAGATCAGAGGAGAATGCTGGTGTCTTGAGCTGCTCACCACAGAGCCTTTGAGACATTCATCCACTTCCTTGGGTGTTCTGAGGAATCAAGCTATTCCTAGGTCCTGCATGGAACACGTGTTAATGATACATGCGACCTTCCTTGCCATGATACATGCAACACATCTCAGGAGTTCTCTGAAATGAAACCCCAAACTAGAAGCCTGCTCTGATAGCCCAGGAGAGATCCTGGAGTTGAAAGGGGTGCAAATGAATAGAGCATATGCCAAATTACTTAGAATACTAAGCTCTTCTCCAAAGGAACCTAGTTTTCAGTAGGAAAACTACCAGGGTAACTTGCTTAAGAATCTGTGTTGAGTTTGCAGGGTTATTCCGGGTATAATTTTCAAAAAGCCTTCCTAGAATGAGCCACTCAAAAGTAAACTGCATGCATGCAGGGGCTTTGTTCTGCTCATCTCTGTATCTCCAGGGCATATGACGATGCTCAGTCTGTAGGAGACACTCAGTACATTAAACTAATAGACGAGTGGATGAATATGAAGTTCTTTTAGCTCCATCTCAGACCCCTGCTGCAATAAGCAGAGCTCTGTGCTGGGAAAGAGGACGACAGAAATTTACAGACACTTTCATTTCTGGCAACAGATCTGGTTTTACCCCAGTTGAGGCTGAGAAACTTGTGGACAAACTGAATGAATGGTCACCATCATTCCTCATCACCCTTAAATAAAACTCCAAACAGAAGAGATGATATTAGTGCCTGAAGTTTCCCCAAAGTCGATTTCTGGGGAGAAGTGAGCCAGAACACTTGCTGGTTTTCCAGCCTTTGTGTATTACATCCTGCCCAGCAGTGAGCATCCTTCCTATTGAGCGACTAGGGCACAATACACAGCCTTGGCCTTCTCCACCCAGACTTAGGATTCAGGCTGGTTATTGCTTTTTCTGTAGTCTGCTGTTTAGGTCATATTTACCTTAAGATTTAGCTTTACTGGAAAAGATGGAGCAGGACCAAGGTCAGTTTCTGCCATTGAAAAGAGGCCGTGGAGACAGTTAATTAAAATCTAGAGCTGCACTGTCCAGTATGGTTGCCGCTAGCCAGCATGCGGCTATTGAAATTGAAATTAATTCAAACTAAATACCACTAAAATTCAGTTTCTCAATCATACTAGGCCACATTTCAAGTGCCCATATGACTCAAGTAGTCACACACAGCTGGTGACTACCGTATTGGACAGTACAGAGTAGAATGTTTCCATCACTGTAGAGAGTTCTGTTGGACAGTGTGCTAGTCTAGAGTAACCAGAGACCAAGGCTGGGAACCCAGCTGATGGGCAGGAAGCTTGCTCCCCAGGGTGACTCAACAACAGCTGCACTTCTGTTGCATCTCTTCTAGCACTGTTTACTATTATTATTTTTTCCGAATGCTACTCAAAGATTCACTGTGGCTAGGAAATGAAGGAAACAATTTCTCTGTTTCTACACTTGTTAACATAGAGACAGCCTTGTAAAAGGGTGTAAAAGGGCATCCTGACTGGTTAAGAGATATTAGGTTGAACCATATGAAATCCCTTTTTTGTAGGTCAGAAAGGGCTAAATATCATCCAACCTAATTCAAGGGAAAGGGAAAGAGTGGTAGAGAAATGGGGAGGAAGAGCATCCGTGGCTTGTGTTCCTTTCTTAGTCCTCTGTTTGTATACTATGGGTTGGCGATAATACAGATAGATTTTTTGTTTGTTTTTTGTTTTTTTGCGGTACTCGGGCCTCTCACTTCTGTGGCCTCTCCCGTTGCGGAGCACAGGCTCCGGACGCGCAGGCTCAGCGGCCATGGCTCACGGGCCCAGCTGCTCCGCGGCACGTGGGATCTTCCCGGACCGGGGCACGAACCTGTGTCCCCTGCATCGGCAGGTGGACTCTCAACCACTGCGCCACCAGGGAAGCCCAATACAGATAGGTTTAACTCAACAATGGATGGTTGACTGAATGCCTGCTTCTTCCTTGCCTGCCACTGCTGCATAAAGAGAGGGTTATATGTGTTTGTGGCAAATAGTCATGGAAGAGTTAGGAAGTACATAGCTGTGAGAAACAGAAAACCTGGCTTCATACATACTGTTTTCCTCACAAGCAGCCTGGATGTGGTAGTTCTAGAGCTGGGTGAGTAGTTCCATGACACCAAGGGCTCTGAATTGACATGTCTGCTTATTCTCTTGGCCTTCCCCTCATGGTTCACAAGATGGCTGCAGCAGCTCCAGGCATCACATCCTCATGTAATGATGTCCAGAGGCAGGAACTGAGAGCGGGCTCAGGGGTGGGCAGGACAGCAGGTGAGCTCGCTGCATGGGCCTCTCTTCCTTTAAGGGAGAAAAATCTTTCCCAGAGCCACACCTCCCCAGCAGATTTTCTCTCTGTCTTATCGACCAGAGTTTGTTATGACTCTACTCATTAAATAATCTGGAAAAGGGAAATGTGTTTATTAATCTTAGTTTAAACGTGGCCTGAAACTGGGCATATTTCCAAGCAAACAAAATGGAGATGTCATCAGCCAGGAAGAAGGACTAGGGGAAACAGACTCTGGGTAGGCAAGTCATACTGTTTGCCCCAAGTTATTAAGATGCTTTCAGTTGGTAAATGACTTTTGAGAATATCTCTTGTTTTCACCTGCCTGACATCCACTGGGCCTCCTCAGTGATGCGTACTGGTTCTCCTCTGCGTGTGGAGGGAGGGGGAAGGGACTCTTCCAGAATTCCATGGGTGGGAACATGATCTGAGGCTCAAATTCAGGACTTCTGTTTGAACTATTAGGAAGAGACACGTTCTCCTTACCCTGGGAGTCTGCGAAGATAGCATGCAAGTTAAAGCTGTTGGTGGCTATTTTGCCTGCCTGCCTGAACACATGAATGATACACATGCTAATACAACGAATGACACGTTATTACTTTGGTTTTTTTTCTGTTTTTTTGTTTTTTGGCCGCGCCATGCGCCTTGTGGGATCTTAGTTCCCCGACCAGGGATTGAATCGGCACCCTTGGCAATGAAAGCGTGGAGTCCTAACCACCGCACCACCAGAAAATTCCCATGAATGACACACAATGCTAACACAGAGGAAAGTAAAATGGAATGATAGGAGAAACTTGGTCTAAATGAAATTGCTTTACCCCTGTTTGCAGCTATGACAGACCGGGAGTCTGTCAGTCACATGACCTGATAAATCTGCCCCCTCCTTTTTTTCACATAAGCTGGTTTGAATTGTGAATGACTCCTCATAGTTACCAGTACCTAGCAGTGAAGTCTTACAAGTGATAGACTTTAAAATGTACCGTCTAAGGCCAGTGAGGGTTTGTCTATCCCTGGCTGAGAAGTTAGCTGGTTTTGTTATGCTAACAAAGCAGCTAGTTAAATTGTTGCCCGTTCTCTCTTGGTACTCATACATCTTCTTTATCCATTCATCCAATGATGGACACTTAGGTTGTTTCCATCTCCTGGCTATTGTAAATAGAGGTGCAATGAACATTTTGGTACTTGACTCTTTTTGAATTATGGTTTTCTCAGGGTATATGCCCAGTAGTGGGATTGCTGGGTTATATGGTAGTTCTGTTTGTAGTTTTTTAAGGATCCTCCATACTGTTCTCCATAGTGGCTGTACCAATTCACATTCCCACCAGCAGTGCAAGAGTGTTCCCTTTTCTCCACACCCTCTCCAGAACTTTTCAGGCTGTAGAGTTGGCTGCTTCTTAAAGTTCTCAGTGAGTTTTTATGAGAAAGAGACAAGCTTCTCTCAAAGTTGGTCCAAGTAGAAGTAGAAAAAGAAGAAAAATATGTGTGATGAAAGAGGCCTTTTCTGCCTTTCATAGCTGAGAGTCAGGTAAAAGTATACCTTGCAGGATTGGAAGAGGTGAGTTCTCTGTCTTATGATGAAGTTTGTTCCAGCAAAAGCAGGAATACTAGAAACAGAACAGAAGATAAGACTAAAACCAGGAGGGAGCCTGAGCTGGATTGCCATTCATGCTCATGGTCATCAGAAGACATCATGGCAGAGTGAAAGCACAAGCCACATGATGGGAGAAGATATTACAGCACATACAACTGACAACGCACCCATATCTGGAACTCCTATAAGCAAACAAGAGACGATCCAATAGAAAAGTGGGCAGGATTGATCAATAGACATTTCACAAAAGGGGATATCCAAATAAACATGGGGAAATGCCGAACCTCACTTGTCATGAGAGAAATGCAAGGAAAACAGCTAGGGGATTCCACTATAGATTCTACCAGAACAGCTAAAATAAAAAAGATCATACCCGTGTTGTTGAACTGTTGGAGCCCTCAGACACTTCTGGTAGAAATGTAAATAGGTGCTTTGGAAAAGTGAGGTATTATCCATTAAAATTGAATGTGTGCATATCTTATTACCAAGCAATTCCACTCCTAGATATATGAGTGCATATGTACCAAAAGACACAACAATATTACAACAGTCCCAAATTGGAAAACCCTAAACGCCCATCAACAGCAAATGGGTAAATAATTGCAATGAACGCTATACTCCAATGAACATGAACAAACTATTGCTATAGTCACTAGCAGGACTAAATCTGGCAGATATAATTTTGAGTGAAGAAGCTTGACATAAAAGAACACATCCTTAGGGTTCCATTTATGTAAGCTTCAAAAACAAGCAAAAACAATGTATGGGGTTAGAAATGAAGTGAGGACTTCCCTGGTGGCGCAGTGGTTAAGAATGCGCCTGCCAATGCAGGGGACACGGGTTTAAGCCCTGGTCCAGGGAGATCCCACGTGCCACGGAGCAACTAAACCCATGCGCTACAACTACGAAGCCTGCGCTCTAGAGTCCGCGAGCCACAACTTCTGAGCCTGTGTGCTACAGCTACTGAAGCCCATGTGCCTAGAGCCCGTGCTCCACAACAAGAGAAGCCACCGCAATGAGAAGCCCGCGCACTGCAACAAAGAGTACCCACGGCTCGCTGCAACTGAAGAAAGCCCGCGTGCGGCAACGAAACCCCAACGCAGCCAAAAATAAATAAATAAATAAGAAATGAGGTGAATGGAGACCCTGGGGAGAAGGAGGGGGCGTCTGTTTGGGCTTTCGAGGGTCCTGATGTTGTCCTATTTCTTGACCTGGCACTGGTTACACTGGTGTGCTCACTTTGTGATAATTCATGTGTGATTTCAATACTTCTGTCAATAACATAAAAAAAATCTTCTAATCATAGACTATGGAAGAAGAGAGATGGTTGTGAGAGTGCAAATCAATGATTCATTAAAATAATAATTATCCCCTGAGCTGCAGGGCAAGAAGCAGATTAGCTGAGCCTTCCCATCCCAGGCTCCAGTTTTGAATTTCACTGATGCAGAGGAGAAAATGGAGGCCATTAAGCTGAGAAGGAGGGTAGAGCCCTCAAGCTGCTGCTAGGAAACCAAACTCCCAGGCCAGAGTCTAGATTAAGGACAATATCTCTTGCTCTGGTTAATATCCCATGAAATGGCCAAGTGCAAATTGACTGAAAGAGTGCTAAGTAGTGCACTTCTGAGGGAGTTATTTTGCCAGAGAACTCTCAGCACGACTAACAGGGCTTGTGATTGCTTAGTCCTGGGGCAAGCCTGGATTGCCCAACCTGCGCCATCTGGGAGTGGGTCCTAAAAGATCCTCCCCGGTGTCCCTCCTCAGATGGGAATGGAAGACAATGGGCAGAGGGGATCCTCTCAGAGAGCAGAACCGTGGTTGTCAGATGGGCCGGTAAGGACCCCACTCGCTGCTAGCGCACGAGTCCTTACTCATTCTGTCCAGCAGAACACAGTGTAGGAAGAGGGCTGCTAATCATGGGCTCTGTTTCCCCTTCTCATTTCCAATTGAGACATTCTACTGTATTCTCTTCACTCTTGTATGCAAGAACACTGCTGTATATGTTGGGAGTGTTTACGTCTATCTTTTAGTCCGAAGGATGTCGAACTCTAGGTGCTATATCCGGACCTCATTGAGAGGAGTCCACATGACCCAGAGACCCTGGTCTTGGAGCTGGGTACAAGAACAGGACATAATTTTGGATTGTTTAAGACTGGAGAGGGAGTGCTGTAATTTTTGGATGTATGTGGCTTGGTTATATTATGTTAAGGATATAGATTGTATTATATAGAATATAGATTGTAGAAATTGTACAAATGGAAAGAAAGTTGTATAAAGATGACGAGAGGGTAGGGATAGATTGTAGAGTACGCTTGTTATTTTGCCTTCCAGTGTCAATTTCCTCTTTCTATGATAATAGCAAGGTTTTCTTTTGAAGAACTGTCCCTTTCCCAATTCTCAGACCATGTGGTCTTTTCCTTTCTCTTGGCCTTAGTGGTTGATCTGGAGATCAACCAGTGACAGAGGCCAGGAGCCCAAGCCATGAGATTCAATTTCTGAACTTTTAAGAATCTCCTGGGAGAGAGAAGTTCCCTTTGCACTGGTGTGAGCCTGGAGCTGCTGGGGGCTGTCCTGCATTGCATGGGAAGGGTCTGCCTAAATGTAGCCAATAAAGATGAAAATAGGGCAGGTGATGGAGAGAGACCAAGTTTTACAGCCTCATCCAGGTCTGATGACAATTACCCTCCCGTACCTTTTCATTGGATGAGTCACAAATATGTCATATTTTGCGTAAGACCATGTGATGGGGTTTCTGAAACTTGCAACTGAGAATCCTGTAGTCACAATCAGCTATGGGAAATGCATAAACACCTCTGTGTGCTTTGGGTATGTTTGGTGCCCTGCAGCTTTCCTTAACTAAAAGGGAGGCAGTGGCTTTTACTGAAACAGCTATCTTTCAGGAATTAACGCAGTAAAGGGAAGACCTAGTTGAATGTATTCCTCTGTTTCTTTGGTTTGGCATCCAAGGCCTAAGAGGACTTGTCCTTCGGCACACCACAAGCACACTGCTTAGTACTACGAATCCCCCTTTCCCCCTCCTCCCAGTCTGGGTATCCCGTTGTGAACTTCAGCTGAGTCAGTCCATCGACGCATGTATGTCACAATGATGGTGGCATGTTCTCCACACATGCACACGTGCCAGCAGCATGTCCCACCCATGTTAGAGGGGTGGAGGCTGGTAGGTTTATCAGCCATGACCATTAGACCTAGGATGACATGGGATATAGCAAGACCAGTGGTGCCTAGGCTCAGGGATCTGTGGACTGAGGAACAAGGGGGTAAAACAGTGAGATTAAGGAATGATGGTTTCTGGAAGTACGAGTGGAAGGAACCAAAGGCTGAGTAGAAGAGGTATCAGAATAGGAGCCAGAAAGCACTGAACAAGAATCAGGAACTGGCAAGACAGGGAAGACCTGAGGCAGGGATGCTCTGAGGAGACACTGGGGAGGCCGGCCATGTCCTGGGGGATGGGGTTTGTGCTGCTCAAGGCTATTTTGAAGCATCTGCCTAAGCTCCGTGCTGCCACTAAGGTATCACCAGAGGCCTGGAGGGCACTCAGGTGTCCCTATCGTCCTCCACTTCAGCTGATGGGACCATGTCTAACACCACAGGGTGCTCTGGTCAGAGGTCAGGGTGTCAGAACAGCAGATTCACTTGCCCACATTTACCACTTATGCTTTTTCATATTTATTTATTTTTTAACATCTTTATTGAAGTATAATTGCTTTACAATGTTGTGTTAGTTTCTGCTTTATAACAAAGTGAATCAGTTATACATATACGTATGTTCCCATATCTCTTCCCTCTTGCGTCTCCCTCCCTCCCACCCTCTCTATCCCACCCCTCCAGGCGGTCACAAAGCACCGAGCTGATCTCCCTGTGCTATGCGGCTGCTTCCCACTAGCTCTCTATTTTACATTTGGTAGTATATATAAGTCCAGGCCACTCTCTCACTTCATCCCAGCTTACACTTCCCTCTCCCCGTGTCCTCAAGTCCATTCTCTACATCTGCGTCTTTATTCCTGCCCTGCCCCAGGTTCATCAGAACCTTTTTTTTTTTTTTTAGGTTCCCTATATATGTGTTAGCATATGGTATTTGTTTTCCTCTTTCGGACTTACTTACTTCACTCTATGTGACAGTCTCTAGGCCCATCCACCTCACGACAAATAACTCAATTTCGTTTCTTTTTATGGCTGAGTAATATTCCATTGTATACATGTGCCACATCTTTTTTATCCGTTTATCTGTTGATGGACACTTAGGTTGCTTCCATGTCCTGGCTATTGTAAATAGAGCTGCAATGAATATTTTGGTACATGACTCTTTTTGAATTCTGGTTTTCTCAGGGTAATGCCCAGTAGTGGGATTGCTGGGTCATATGGTAGTTCTATTTTTAGTTTTTTAAGGAACCTCCATACTGTTCTCCATAGTAGCTATATGAATTTACATTCCCACCAACAGTGCAAGATGGTTCCTTTTTCTCCACACCCTCTCCAGCATTTATTGTTTGTAGATGTTTTGATGAAGGCCATTCTGGCTGGTGTGAGGTGATACCTCATGATAGTTTTCATTTGCATTTCTCTAGTGATTAGTGATGTTGAGTATCCTTTGGTGTGTTTGTTGGTGATCTGTATATCTTTGGAGAAATGTCTATTTAAGGTTTCTGCCCATTTTTGGATTGGGTTGTTTGTTTGATAATGAGCTGCATAAGCAGCTTGTAAATTTTGGAGATTAATCCTTTGTCAGTTGCTTCATTTGCAAATACTTGCTCCTATTCTGAGGTTGTCTTTTGGTCTTGTTTATGGTTTCCTTTGCTGTGCAAAATCTTTGAAGTTTCATTAGGTCCCATTTGTTTATTTTTGTTTTTTATTTCCATTTCTCTAGGAGGTGGGTCAAAAAGGATCTTGCTGTGATTTATGTCTTAGAGTGTTCTGCCTATGTTTTCGTCTAATAGTTTTATAGTGTCTGGCCTTACATTTAGGTCTTTAATCCATTTTGAGTTTATTTTTGTATATGGTGTTAGGGAATGTTCTAATTTCATTCTTTTACATGTAGCTGTCCAGTTTTCCCAGCACCACTTATTGAAGAGGCTGTCTTTTCTCCATTGTATATCCTTGCCTCCTTTGCCATAGATTAGTGGACCATAGGTGCGTGGGGTTATCTCTCGGCTTTCTATCCTGTTCCATTGATCTATATTTCTGTTTTTGTTCCAGTACCATACTGTCTTGATTACTGTAGCTTTGTAGTATAGTCTGAAGTCAGGGAACCTGATTCCTCCAGCTCCGTTTTTTTTCCCTCAAGACTGCTTTGGCTATTTGGGGTCTTTTGTGTTTCCATACAAACTGTGAAACTTTTTGTTCTAGTTCTGTGAAAAATGCCATTGGTAGTTGGATAGGGATTGCATTGAATCTGTAGGTTGCTTTGGGTAGTATAATCATTTTCACAATGTTGATTCTTCCAATCCAAGAACTTGGTATATCTCTCCATCTGTTTGTATCATCTTTAATTTCTTTCATGAAAGTCTTATAGTTTTCTGCATACAGGTCTTTTGTCTCCTTAGGTAGGTTTATTGCTAGGTATTTTATTCTTTTTGTTGCAGTGGTAAATGTGAATGTTTCCCTAATTTCTGTTTCAGATTTTTCGTCATTAGTGTATAGGAATGCCAGAGATTTCTGTGCATTAATTTTGTATCCTGCTACTTTACCAAATTCATTGATTAGCTCTAGTAGTTTTCTGGTAGCATCTTTAGGATTCTTTATGTATAGTATCACATCATCGGCAAACAGCGACAGCTTTACTTCTTCTTTTCTGATTTGCATTCCTTTTATTTCTTTTTCTTCTCTGATTGCTGTGGCTAAAACTTCCAAAACTATGTTGAATAATAGAAGTGAGAGTGGACAACCTTGTCTTGTTCCTGATCTTAGTGGTAATGGTTTCAGTTTTTCACCATTGAGAACGATGTTGGCTGTGGGTGTGTCATATAT
>NW_020173971.1:1180249-1180550 GCF_003031525.2 Neophocaena asiaeorientalis asiaeorientalis | reverse complement strand
TGATGAGTCTGGCTAATGATTTATCAATTTTGTTTATCTTCTCAAAGAACCAGCTTTTAGTTTTATTGATCTTTGCTATGGTTTCCTTCATTTCTTTGTCATTTATTTCTGATCTGATCTTTATGATTTCTTTCCTTCTGCACCTTTGGTAGTTTTTTGTTCTTCTTTCTCTAATTTCTTTAGGTGTAAGGTTAGGTTGTTTATTTGAGATGTCTCTTGTTTCTTGAGGTAAGATTGTATTGCTATAAACTTCCCTCTTAGAACTGCTTTTGCTGCAGCCCGTAGGTTTTGGGTCATCGTG
>NW_020173971.1:1180053-1180234 GCF_003031525.2 Neophocaena asiaeorientalis asiaeorientalis | reverse complement strand
CAGGTTCGTAGTTCCCGTTGTTTTTGGTGTCTGCCCCCAGTGGCTAAGTTTGGTTCAGTGGGTTGTGTAGGCTTCCTGGTGGAGGGGACTGATGTCTGTGTTCTAGTTGATGAGACTGTGTCTTGTCTTTCTGTTGGGCAGGAATGCGTCTGTGACCTTATTATGATTTTAGGCAGCCTCA
>NW_020173971.1:1178541-1178811 GCF_003031525.2 Neophocaena asiaeorientalis asiaeorientalis | reverse complement strand
AAGAAAGGAAGGAAGGAAGGATGAAAGAAAGGAAGAAAAGAAAGAAAGAAAGGGATGGAGGGAGGAAGGAAGAAAGAATAAAATAGTTATTAAAATAAACAATAAAAAAGTTAAAAATTAAAAATAAAAGGGAAAAAGAAAGAAAGAAGAGAAGACGCAAACCAAAAAACAAATCCACCAATGATAAAAAGTGCTAAAAACTATACAAAAATCCCCCAAAACCCCAAAATGGACAGACAGAACCCTAGGACGAATGGTAAAAGCAAATCT
>NW_020173971.1:1176533-1178507 GCF_003031525.2 Neophocaena asiaeorientalis asiaeorientalis | reverse complement strand
TATGATTATAGGCAGCCTCTCTCCTAATGGGTGGGGTCGTGTTCCTGTCTTGCTAGTTGTTTGGCATAGTGTGTCCAGCACTGTAGCTTGATGGTTGTTGAATGGAGCTGTGTCTTAGCGTTGAGATGGAGATTTCTGGGAGAGCTTTTGCTGTTTGATATTATTTGGAGCCAGGAGGTCTCTGGTAGACCAATATTTAAAAATAAAAGGGAAAAAGAAAGAAAGAAGAGAAGACGCAAACCAAAAAACAAATCCACCAATGATAAAAAGTGCTAAAAACTATACAAAAATCCCCCAAAACCCCAAAATGGACAGACAGAACCCTAGGACGAATGGTAAAAGCAAATCTATATAGACAAAATCACACAAAGAAGCATACACATGCACACTGACAAAGAGAGGAAAAGGAAAAAGAAATCTATCTATATAAAAAAAAGAGGAATAGAGCAAGCAAATCAATAAACTAATCTACCAATGATAATAAGCTCTAAACACTAAACTAAGATAAACATAAAACCAGAAACAAATTAGATGCAGAAAGCGAACCCCAAGTCTACAGTTGCTCCCAAAGTCCACTGCCTCAATTTTGGGATGATTTGTTGTCTATTCTGGTATTCCACAGAAGCAGGGTACATCAGGTTGATTGTGGAGATTTAATCCGCTGCTCCTGAGGCTGCTGGGAGAAATTTCCCTTTCTCTTCTTTGTTCGCACAGCTCCTGGGGTTCAGCTTTGGATTTGGCCCCGCCTCTGCTTGTAGGTCACCTGAGGGCGTCTATTCTTCGCTCAGACAGGACGAGGTTAAAGGAGAAGCTGATGCGGGGGCTCTAGCTCACTCAGGCCGGGGGGAGGGAGGGGCATGGAGTGCGGGGCGAGCCTGCAGCGGCAGAGGCCGGCATGACATTGCACCAGCCAGAGGCGCGCCATGCGTTCTCCCTGGATCACGGCCCCTGGCGGTGGCGGGCTACACAGGCTCCCGGGAGGGGGGTTGTGGATAGTGACCTGTGCTCGCACACAGGCTTCTTGGTGGCGGCAGCAGCAGCCTTAGCGTCTCATGCCCATCTCTGGGGTCCGCGCTGTTAGCCGCGGCTCGTGCCTGTCTCTGGAGCTTGTTTAGGCAGTGGTCTGAATCCCCTCTCCTCGCGCACCCTAAAACAATGGTCTCTTGCCTCTTAGGCAGGTCCAGACTTTTTCCCGGACTCCCTCCTGGCTAACTGTGGCCCACTAGCCCCCTTAAGGCTGTGTTCATGCAGCCAGCCCCCAGTCCTTTCCCTGGGATCTGACCTCCGAAGTAGCCGGAGCCTCAGCTCCCATCCCCCGCCGTCCCAGCAGGTGAGCAGACAAGCCTCTCGGGCTGGTGAGTGCTGGTCGGCACCGATCCTCTGTGTGGGAATCTCTCCACTTTGCCCCCTGCACCCCTCTTGCTGTGCTCTCCTCGGTGGCGCTGAAGCTTCCCTCCTGCCACCCCCCGTCTCCGCCAGTGAAGGGGCTTCCTAGTGTGTGGAAACATTTCCTCCTTCACAGCTCCCTCCCAGAGGTGCAGGTCCCATCCCTATTCTTTTGTTTCTGTTTTTTCATTTTTCTTTTGCCCTATCCAGGTACGTGGGGAGTTTCTTGCCTTTTGGGAAGTCTGAGGTCTTCTGCCAGCATTCAGTAGGTGTTCTGTAGGAGTTGTTCCACATGTAGATGTATTTCTGATGTATTTGTGGGGAGGAAGGTGATCACGTCTTACTCCTCTGCCATCTTGAAAGTCTCTCTCCTGCTTTTTCTATTAAGAATGACTGTATCCGGCTTCCCTGGTGGCGCAGTGGTTGAGAGTCCGCCTGCCAATGCAGGGGACACGGGTTCGTGTCCTGGTCCGGGAAGATCCCACATGCCGCGGAGTGCCTGGGCCCGTGAGCCAAGGCCGCTGAGCCTGCGCGTCCGGAGCCTGTTGCTCCGCAAGGGGAGAGGCCCGCGTACCGCAAAAAAAAAAA
>NW_020173971.1:1126484-1175846 GCF_003031525.2 Neophocaena asiaeorientalis asiaeorientalis | reverse complement strand
CCCGGACCCCAAAAAAAAAAAAAAAAAAAAAAGAATGACTGTATCTTCAAATGAACTTACTTACAAAACAGAAATAGATGCACAGACATAGAAAAGAAACTTATGGTTACCCAAGGGGAAAGGGCGGGGCAGGGATGGATTAGGATGGGATTATATGCATATATATAAAATAGATAACCAACAAGGACCTATTGTATAGCACAGGGAACTATACTTAATATTTTGTAATAACCTATAAGGGAAAATAATCTGGAAAAGAATAGATATATATAACTGAATCACTGTGCTGTACAGCTGAAACTAACACAACATTGTACATCAACTATACTTCAATTTAAAAAGTTATGGCAAAAATAAAAGAATGTTTGCATCTTATCATCCCACCAAATTTGAAGTCACAACTCCTCCCCAGCATCTGGCACCATGTAGACCAGAAGTAGGTGCTGAAAAAAGCTTGGTGAGTCTGACTGCTCACTCCATGTTGGTGCCTGGGGGGAAATGAAGCCGAATCCGGCACAGACCTGCCCACTGGGGGCCTGTGCTGACTTGGGGAAGTGTGGGGAGGGGACTCCAGCCTGCGACCAATCCTGGGTCTGACGGACGTTGCCAACAGTGGCTTCTACTTACCACCCATCTGTTCAAGGAATCTTGTGCGCTCCTAAGATAATTTTTTGCTCCTGACAGAGAGAGAGAGAAAGTACTGTTTCTTACTGCAGGAGACTTGACTTCTTCATTTCACAAAAGCAGCAGCGAAATGGCTGTTGACTAAAATTGTGAACTTTGCCTGATGGTCGTCGGTAAGGCAGCAGGCCCTAAAACAGGGGCTGGTACTGATAAATACTGAGTAAGATAGGGGCTGGTGCTGGTCAAAGAAGTGCTGATAGCAGGTTCTCTTTGATGAACACTTAGTTACCTGTAACTCCACTCTGTATTTATAGCACAATATGATTTTACAAAAGGTCTCTGATGGAATGTTATATGGATTTCAGGCAAAATGATTTCTCAAAAGACTTGTAAAGTCATAGAAGCTTAACCTTGATATAATGTTAAGCAATAAAAACAAGTTCAAATACATAAAGTTTGTATGTACAAAGTTAATATATATGTATGTACACACACATATATACATTTGTCTATATCTGCATCTACATACTTAACACACACACAAAATTAATAGGAAATGCCCAGTGTTAATAGTGGTTTCCCTTAGGTCATGGAATGATGTGACTTGGGTTTTCTTCTTTTGTATTTCCAAATGCTTTATAATGATTGTGTATTATTTTTCTACATGAATATATATTTTATGATCAGAATATGAAGACACAATTGTTTTTAAAAATAGGGGGTGCTGGTGGGATGAATTGGGAGATTGGGATTGACATATATACACTAATATGTATAAAAGAGATAGCTAATAAGAACCTGCTCTATAAAAAATTAAATAATAAAAAAAATAATGAGCTGAAGCCTATACATGATAATAATGTATTTGAAAATGTCACATGTGGGTTGTATCACAAACATCCCATGTTTTAGAGATTGCCCAACTTGGTTATGGTCATCCAGGAAGCTAATGGTGGGACTGAGAATTAAGTGTGGGGAATTCTGAGGAACTCGGCCGTCTTCTGGCAAGCCCTTGCCCATGTGCCTAAAGAAGACAGACTGATGACATCTCTTATTGCACAGCGTGTGTGTCATTTGTGGGGACAGGAGATGGAAGCTGCAGGGAAATACCTTCCAGGGAAGTATCTCCCAGGCGGCTCTCACAGCACCCACCTGAGATGGAACGCAGGCTTCATGAATATCGGTCACCAGCTTTTTGTAGTTCAGAGTGACTGTTCAGCTTTGTTCTTTCTTTGTGTTACACTGGGATCCAGTTGTTCATTGGCACAGAGAAACCGAGTGTTTTCACTTTGATCCATCTGCTGGTGTATTTATTTATCAGCATATTTGCAGGGAAGACTGCATGCAAAAGACGGTGTGGCAGAAGAAGTGAATTCCGGTATGGGCAGTGGGTAGGTGTGCAATTGTACTATTCTATCTTCTCAGGCCAGGGATTTTGATGTGAGGTGGGAATGCTATTAAAGTGGTCAGCATTAGCAAGAAGAAAGGGTTGTCTTGGAGATGTGCCCCTCTGAATAATCAGAAGGACCCGGGTCTCCATCAGATTCACTCAGTGACTTATGCTGCCCCTCCAAGGTGAAGCTCAGATGCTACTGGGGGGACAGTTGGTGGAGGAGGGCAGAGGGAACTATGGGGTCCGTGACGCAGAGGGACAGAGAGGGAAGATTATTTTCCCATGCCCATCGAGGAGTTCTCTGGGGGGATTCCATGGTGAAAATAAAGAATCCTTTTGACGCTGTAGATACGCCTAACCTGCTAAAAGTAAGACTTCTTTCTGATAATGGACTCCGCCTTCATGCCTTACCAGGTGTGATGGGCAAAGTGAGGGGTTAGAGATCCTAAATTTCTGCACGAAGATCCACGGAGGGGAGTCAGCTTGGCCTTGCTGAGTGCCTGCTGTGTGCTGTCCTCAAATCAGGCTGTGGAGACGAGGAAAACCGTTTACCTTCTGGGGCGGTGGAGTCTGCACTTCTGTGAAGCCTGGGACTCAGGCGAAGCTCCTGCCAAACGCCTCCTCTGCAGTCCTTTAGAGCATAGAGTTTCCAGGATGAAGGCTGGAGGGAGCTAGAGAATATGATGCAAAGTCTGGTTTATATAAATAATTATTTATATGTTACCGTATTTTGTTTCTGAAGTTTATATATGCCTCTATTCTTGAGCGATTGTCCAGTTATTTTAATGAAATGGAGTAAATTAAGTTGCATAAATCAAGTCTCAAATTGCATTTGGTGGTTGCAACATAATTATTCACAAGTTACTGTTATCAGTATTAAAAACATTCATAGGTTATAGGTTTTAGAGTTTATGAAAGATTTGCATAAACTGTATCTCATTTAATACAGCAAGCCTATGAAGTAGGGATTTTTATCCGTCCTTTACAGATGAAGAGAGTGAGGCTCAGAGGGTGAGATGCATTCAAAGCCATACAGCGAATAAGAATCAGAACTGGGATTTTTAACCCTTCATTTCTCACTGTAAGCACAGCATTCTTTCCATCTTTCCATTCTTCTCCTCCTTTACCTCTTGGGCTTGAAATGAACTCTCCCCTGGCTAACTGGATAAGGCAGACTTTCTAGCATGGAATTGGTGGCTCAGAGCTTAGGGCATCTTTCTCTCTTCCTATCATGTTGATTTGCAGATATCAAGGAGAGATTCAGGATGGTGGGAGAATGAGAGCATATTGTACTTCAGTTGTAACCACACTAGTTTCTCCATTAATTTACTAAATATTTACTCTATGCCAAGCACTGATCTAGGCTCTGGGGGGTACGGTGGGGAATGAGGCAGATGTGGATCCTGCCCTCAGGCAGCCTAGAGCCTCACAGGGAAGACAAGTATTAAAGAAGCCATTATTCACCCTACTGAATGCTATGAAGAGGTGCACCATGCACCTTTATACAATACGGGGTCTGAGACAGGAAGATCCAAACTTGGCGTATCTGGTAAGGCTTCCAAGAGAGAGTGATGTTCAAGCCAAGAGTAGAATTAGCTAAACAGAGTTCTAGGTCATGTGGAATGAGACACTTTTGAAGAATTGAAAGAACGTCAGTCCAGCTGGAATGAGTAAAGAGAAGGATATAGATAGACCAATGAAAGTGAGCTGGGACCAGGTTATGAAGGGAATGCAAAAACTCCTACCTTTATCCTAAAAGTTATGGGAAACAATTGAAGGATTTTTAGCAGGAGTGTGACATGATCAGATTTGAATTTTCAAAGTATCATTGTAGCCGAACTGTGTATGACAAATATGTGTATGAGTTTTGGACTTGGTGAGTTTGAGGTGGCTGTGTGACACCCAAATGATTGATGGGCAGGTGGGCAGCCAGAGCTTAGGAGAAAGTCTAGGGTACAGAGGCAGATGAGAGAGGGTTTGGCATAAGTGAAACCAAGGGAGTGGATGAAGTCTACTTGGGGCAGAGGTAGAGAGAGAGCAGGTTCTTAGTAGCTATCTATTTTATACATATTAGTGTTTTATTCTACAAACATTTATTGACCATGATGTGCCTAGGAGTATTCTAGTACTTGGGCTGCAGAATGAAAAAGATGAAGATCCCTGCTCTGTGGGCTTAGGTAAAACAGAAATACTTCAGAGAAGAAGAAGAAGAAGGAGAAGGAGAAGGAGAAGGAGAAGGAGAAGGAGAAGAGGAGAAGAAGAGGAGAAGAAAAGGAGAAGGAGGAGGAGGAGGAGGAGGAGAAGAAGAAGAAGAAAGAAGAAGAAGAAGAAGAAGAAGAACACCACTGTCCTAACGAATTCCCCAAAACTACGTAGCTTAAAAGAACAGAAATTTATTCTCTCACAGTTTTGAATGCTAGAAGTCCAGAGTCAAGGTGTCAATGGTGCCATTCTCTTTCTGAAGGATCCAGGGGAGAATCTGTTCCATGCCTTTCTCTTAGCATTTTTCGTTACCAGCAATCCTTGACATTCCTTGCCTTGTATGTGTATCACTCCAGTCTCTGCCTTGTCATCACATGTGTTCTCCCTGTTTTGTCTGTCTCAGTGTCTCTTCTCCTCTTCTTATAAGGACACCAGTCATATTGGATTAGGGTCCACACTAATTCAGGATGACCTCATCATGTTTTTTTAATTTAAAAAATTTTTTTGTTGAAGTATAGTTGATTTACAATGTTTCAGGTGTAGAGCAAAGTGATTCAGTTATAAATATAAATATATATATATTTATTCTTTTTCAGGTTCTTTTCCATTATAGGTTATTACAAGATATTGAATATAGTTCCCCTTGCTATACAGTAGGTCCTTGTTGTTTATCTATTTTATATATAGTAGTGGGTATTCATTAATTCCAAATTCCTAATTTATCCCTCTCCCCACCTTCCCCTTTGGTAACCATATGTTTGTTTTCGAAAGTATGACCTCATCTTAACTCCATTCCACTTGCATAGATCCTATTTCCTAATAAGGTCACATTTACAGGTACTGGGTACAGTTACCTTACAGGTATTGGTACAGTTAGAACCTCAACGTATCTTTCTAGACGACACAGTTCAACCCATAACACCTGCTAAGCAAATAGTAGCTGACTAATTATTATTTGCTGAGTAAGTAAGTGAAATGAATGACATGTGATTGGATATAAGATGTGTACCTAGTTTCATGAGACTGCTGTTGATCCAAAATGGAGGAGTTTGGACGATGCCTTATCAAGGGTGGCAAAGCTTGTTGATTGAAATGCTGATTTGATTTTATAGGGCCAGGCAATGGAGGATTATAGCTTACAGTTTGAGATTTAAGAATTTTAGATTTTCAATTTATCTAAAGATGTCACCATATTTTTGTCCCTTGATTCTGTAAAAAATGACTGTTAAAAATACCATTTGCCAGCTTGGAACACCCAAGAAGCGAGTCTGTGGTCTCCGAACAGAGATTATTTTTCTCGAGTTAATGCCTTTGAAAGTGGCAGTAATGGACTCAGGAAAGCAAACGTGGAAAAAGCTATTGTTAAGGTGAGCATCATTTTCTATAATCAAAGAGTCTAGATATAGCCTCTATGATTATATATCAATGCCATAGACAGCATCTTCCCCCTGAACTTCCTCAAGTCTATCAGAAACATGATCCATTACATTTCTCACCTTTTCACAGCTTCATCAGAGGGGCTGTTATTTTGGTTCACCAGTAGGACTGAATCTGCAGTGAAGAAATCTAGGAGGCTGGTTTCTTCTTAAATCCCCCATGCTGGGCCCTGTAGGTGGACACAAGTGCTGTGCTGGCAGGTACTAATGGCTGTAGGCAGCGTGCTTTGCAGGTTCAGCCTCTTTAGAAATGCGAGGCATTCCTAGACACCTAGCAGCCTGTGCTTCTGAACCCCATCTGTTACAGGTTAAGTTGTGTCCCCTAAAAAGAGACATGGAAATCCTAACTCCCAGGACCTCAGAATGGAACCTTATTTAGAAATAGGGTCTTTGCAGATGTAATCAAGTTAAAATGAGGCCATTAGGGTGGGCCATAACTCAATATGACTGGCATCCTTATAGAAGAGGGAAATTTGGACGGGGACTGAAAGAGAAGGCCACGTGAAGACAGAGACACACAGGGAGAAGGCCATGTGAAGACAGATGCAGAGACTAAAGGACTCCAGCTCAAGCCAAGGAAAGTCAGGGGTTGTCAGTTCCAGAAGCTGGAAGAGGCAAGGAAGTATTCTCCCCTTCCTTTAGAGGAAGCACGGTCCTTCTGACACCTGGATTTCGGATTTCTAGCTTCCAGAACTGTGAGAAAATAAATTTCTATTGGTCTAAGCCACCTAGTTTGTATTTCTTTATTATGGCAACCCTAGGAAAGGAATACATTATTTCTTTCACCAACGTTTATGTGTCCTAAGTTTCCTTTCTCTAGGTCCTTGCACCCTGTTGGGTTAATTATTACTAAGGTATTTGCAGTTGTTGATGGCATCGTGGGGTGTGTGGGGAGTCGCTGAGAGCCGAATGCTCTGTAAAGGGACCTTGTCTGGCAGGTCACCCTCAAATGTGGTAATTGAGGAGAGTTTAATGAAGGGAAACACAGAGGTGGACAGGGGTAAGGGAACTAACAGGGATGGTGAGGGATGACTCCTACCAACTGGGGCTCGTAACAAAGGGTGCCATTACCACCCCTTAGCCTGACAGAGGCAGGGGAGGGACAGTCACCAGAGCCAGGGACAGCAGTAGCTGTGGCCGTAGGAGGTGGCTGCCTAGCAGGATCTGCGTGGCAGGGAGGGAGCCAGGGGGATCAATTCCTGCTCATCCTCTTCTCCCATCCTCTGATATCTATTAGCTTCACCCAGCTGGAAGCTGGAGGGCAAGAGAGCCTGGGGGTGCAGGCTATAAATGTCGGTCTTCCTGGGCTACAAAGAAAGGTGAAGCAGGGTAGAGTGAGGCTCCCAGGATGGGGTGGTGGTGGGGACTGTGCACTGACAATGCCAGATGGGGCAGGGAGCCAGCTGTTAGCAGCCGCCCCTCCCTGGCTTTGATCCACTTGTCCAAGGACATGCCTGGTATGAAAGTCCCCCTTTCGAGCCTATTTGCGTTTTGGTGGCACATATTTTTATGTGAGAAGTAGCTGTCTCTGAATGCTAGGTTCTAATGCAGATTCTTTCAAAGCTCAAGGGTGATGGGGCAGAGATGGAGGGAGAGAAACCTAACAAAAATGGGACAGATAATGGTGGATTGTTAGCTTGGAGGCAAGGATTGCCAGAAGGAAAATACTGACTAGGGATGAGGTTAGAAAGCGACAGATCGTGTGCTAAGGGAAAGAAGGTGAGGTGGATTCCAGTTAATGGATAGAACGAGCTAGAGAAAGACGTGGAAAGATGACCTGAATGCAATCCCGGGAGAAATCAGTGCAAGGGATTTCGGAGTGTGAAAAACGGAGAGAACAAAATAGTATCTTTCTTACCGGGTTGTGGTGAAAAGCAAGTGAGTCAATGGATGGAACAGTCCTCTTTAGCTCTGAAGCACTGCATACATATACAGTGTATAGCAACAATCACTATAACAACCATGTAGTTGAGGGTACAGGGAGATGCCGGAACCATTTCAGCTAACCTGATGGATTGCATATAACTACTCATTGTCATTTTCACCTGTAACAAACAAAGGGGACTTCATTTCCTCAACGAAAGGTAGAGGACTTGGGTTATAAAGTAGGGCAGATCTAAGAACAGAAACCAGCCAACTGAGATGGAAAAGTTTGCAACTTCAGCTTTTTCAAACTCCTGGATTTGTTCCCTGTTTAATTCATCCTAAGAGAGTCTCACTGACTTGGTAGTTTTCAGTACCTAACTGACTGCCCAAGAGGAGATGCTTCTGATTACCCCATGAGCAGGTGTACAGAGGAGAGCCAGGGCCATACTTCCATTCCTAAGGAGAGACCTGTTTGATTTTTTTGGTGTGGCCACAGCAACAATAGGTAGCAATCTCAAAGAGCTTTCAACTGAGGGTATTTCAAATCCCATGTCTCCATCTTCCCCCTTCTTTAGCTCCCAAGAAGAACATTCTCTGGCTCGTTAACTGCATCTTGGATGATGCCTTCTCTGTGATTTTTCCTGGTTCCTTCTTTGCTTACTCTTTATTTTATTTTATGTTTTTACATCTTTATTGATTTAATCTTTTGTCAGTTGTTTCATTTGCAAATATTTTCTCCCATCCTGAGGGTTTGCTTACTCTTTAAATGTACCTTTTGTCAAAGTTTTATCTTCCCATCTTTTCTCTTCTTGCTCGGCTTCCCTTTCTGAGGTGGTCTCACTTATACTCACTGCTGAATTTCTTACGGTGAATGTAGATTTCCAGTGGTCTTCTGGATATCTTCACACGCATTTCTCATCAGTAACTAAAAATGACCACATTTAATTTAACACCACACTTTCCACCATACTGCTTCTCTTGCCATATTTACCTATCGTGACTCTTGGGACTTCTACCCTTGTTGTCACTTGGGCGGAAACCTCAGCCATCTTCCATTGCTTGTTCTTCCATTCTCTCTAGAATCCATTCTCTCTTGACACCCAAATAATCAATTGCCAAGTCCTGTCCTTTCTTCCCTTGAGCTTCCTTCCCAACCCAATACGCTGGTTCAGCTCTAATTTAAGTACGTACTAACCTTTCTCTGGATTATTTCAGTCGCTTCTTGACATATCAGATTTCCAGCCCATTTCCTTCATTGTCACATGAGTCATCTTCCTACAAACAGGGCAGATAGTTCTACCCCCTCAGTATCTTCAGTGTCTCCTTCTTGCCCAAAGTATCTGGTTCAGTTCCTGGCTGTGGCTTTAAGGCCCTCCAGGATTGAGGCCCGACCTGTCTTTCCAGCTTCCTCACCCACTGTGCCTGTCTCTGCACCTACACATGTCACACTGCACTCCTCACCCTTCCCTGAACTTGCCATGCAAACCTCTATGTTTTTGCTTATGCTGTCTGTGGACTCTTCCTGCTTCCATTCAAATCCAGGTCTCCACATAGCTTTCCCTGAGCCCCCTAGTTGGAATTAATCATTCCTGTACTTCTCTTCTATACTTCTTCTTTAAATTTATTTATTTATTTTTGGCTGAGTTGGGTCTTTGTCACTGCACGTGGGCTTTCTCTAGTTGCAGCCATGGGGGGCTACTCTTTGTTGCAGTGCGCGGGCTTCTCATTGTGGTGGCTTCTCTTGTTGCAGAGCACGGGCTCTATGTGTGCAGGCTCAGTAGTTGTGGTGCACGGGCTTAGTTGCTCCGTGACATGGGGGATCTTCCTGGACCAGGGCTCGAACCTGTGTCCCCTGCATTGGCAGGCGGATTCTTAACCACTGCGCCACCAGGGAAGACCCTATACTTCTTCCTTTCACATTGCTTTATATTATAGCTAGTTGCCTTCCCTCCAGATTGTATGCTTCTCAAGAGCAGCCACTGAATTTTATTCCATTCTGTATCCCTGTGACTCCATCCCACAGAGCTTCACACATAGTGGCCTCTCGATAAATGTTAGCAATTGAATGAATACTATTCAAATCCTACAATGTGGGTCATTGAGAGGCTGATTTTGAAGGCTGTATCATAGCTTCAGAATTCCTGATCTTTCTTCGCCCCAGCCAAAAGTTCAAAAGAAGATGGTTTAGTCACTGAAGAAGTAGCCTCTGGGAAGTCTGAAACGGAAACGCAGCTGTACTCCCATTTCATTTTGTTCCTGTGGTTTTTGTCTCACGGCCTTGACTTGAAATTTCAGTTGGAAACTTGAAATGCAATGAAAATAGTTTCTTCTGTGTCACCCAATAATAAGGCTATTGAAACCCTTCATTTTCACGTAAACATTTCTCTTGAAAATCTACTCTGCTAAAAAGTGGGGCTAATTCAACTGCCACCCATGCGGATGTAGTTGTGAGGATGACTTTAAATGGGACATTTTTAGACTCTCAATATGTCAACAAGTTAAGAGTTTCATTCATTTAAAAAATGTAAATAAATGCAGCTGCATCTGGCTATACGGACAATAAAAGTGAGATAGTGGTGGTGCTAAAGCAAGTGGGAAGATGCTCTGAATTGAGAGAGACGCCCAGCTTTGAGGCTAATTTATGGAGCATTAATGAATATATTTAGAAAACTCATGCAGCAAAACTCATACCTCCAGCTCATGTTCTTTTCACTCTGTGAGCTCGCGGAATTCATCCCGACAGCTTAAGAGCAACAAATAAAGAATGGGCTGCCTACCAAAACATCAAATGGTGAGAAAAGAAAGTCACGTTCATTAAACACGCATGTTGGAATTCTCCGTTACTATACTTAAAATAATTATATAACTTCATATATCCCATTAGAATCTTTTGTTGAGTTAAGCAGTGTTCAACTTTCAAAATCTAGATTTCCAGAAATCAACTTGAAATCTGTTTGTTTGAAGATATAATGCATTTTCTCCTAAAATGCCATTATAAATGCAACTAGGTACCCAGGCTGGCCCACTAAAGCCATTTAAGCTTAGAATATTGATGCCATATTGTATATTTGCAAGGAAAATTAGTAAAAAATATTTGCACTGCAATATTAGCATTTATGTAAGTAATTTAATCTCTCATCCTTGAAATTGATTAAGAAAGGTTTTCCTCTTTACTAAATGATATTGCCTGTGGAAAAATAGATTTCATTATAGGAGGATGAAAATAAGGTTGGTATTGTAGTGGAGAGTGAAGGGAAATTTGGACTCTTTCCCAGGCTTTCTAATTTGATGCTATTGGCTCTTGATGACATTACATTTCACTTCCAAATGTGGGGCCTTCCTTTTTCCTCATATGAATGTATCACTAGCACTACTTTAAACTTATCATTCATGATGGGGGTCATTTTTCTTTGACTCACAAATGGAAGAAAAAGGGGAAAAAAGGGAGGGATATTTTCCTGAGGTAACTGAACAAAAAATTACGTGAGAGGAAATGAGGAGAAGAGGCTCTTAAGAAGAGTATGTGTGGGCTTCCCTGGTGGTGCAGGGAAGCCGATGCAGGGGACACGGGTTCGTGCCCCGGTCCGGGAAGGTCCCACGTGCCGTGGAGCGGCTGGGCCCGTGAGCCATGGCTGCTGAGCCTGCGCGTCCGGAGCCTGTGCTCCGCAACGGGAGAGGCCACAGCAGTCAGAGGCCCGCGTACCGCAAAAAAAACAGAAAAAAACTATCTCAAGCATATTCCTAAAAAAAAAAAAAAAAAAAAAAAAAAAAAAGAGTATGTGTGCATATGAAAAACAAATTTCCCATATCGGTAAATTGAGCTGAGTCAGCAAAAATGAAAGGTTTCCCCCCCCGCCCCCCGCCGCCCTTAAAGAAGAAAAGAGCTATTCATTAAATTTGATGGTTCCCTGCCATGCTATTACCTCCTGAAAGTCAGGGACAAGCACAGAAAGGAAACAGCATGCCACTGGCTATTATTTTTAATGGGACATTCATACATCAGTTGTTTGTAACTGAGATTTACTGCTCTCTCTCGCTAACAACTTTAGATTTTACAATTGTGATTTATTTCTCTTTCATTTTTCATAAGGTAAACTACGGTATTCTCTTTTTTAAAAATTGTATCCATCTCTCACTCTCCCTAACCATTATCTCAGATCCAACTTGCTCCTCCTGTTTAGATAACACTTTTCTCAGACCTTTCTTCAGCCAAGAGTTCCGTGGCTTCCCATTTTCTTCACAAGTGGAAACTTTTCTGCCAGGTGTCCCGATTCTCCATAATAGGGCCTCCCCCTTCGTAGCCAAGTCCACGCCTCCTCCACTTCCCATCAGATCTTTCTGCTGTGATTTGGCCAGGATCTTTCCGGTTCTTTGACAATGCCACAACCATTCCAGCTTCTGTGCGTCATCAGCTCATGTTTCCCTTCCTGTAATTCATACTTTTTCCTCCCCTGGCCATCTACATTCCACCCACATGTAGGAAACAACGTTTGGGGGATCTAATTCTACTTATAATCATTTTAGGCACATGAGACCTTAGTAGTGATGTTTGAACTACATGACCCAGCCTTCCGAGTTACCCTCGATTGGACTAAGAGAGTATATCTGACCCCAGATGAAATGGTCAGATTCTCTGTCCCTGGAGTTTGGAAATGAAACTGAAAATCAGTATGAGTGTTTAGATCTGGAACGTGTAAACTTAGGAGCTGAGGGTCAACCACATCCTCTTTTGTGGAAGAGAGACTATGGAAACCTAATGGTAGAAAGAGAGAGTATGCAACACTTAGGGTTCTTGGTCGAAAACAACAGAAACCAACTCTAGTTAACTTAAGCAGAGAATATTTATTTCAAGGATATTATGTAGCTCCTAGAATCGATGGGAAGGCTGGAGGGCCAGGTTTGGAAAATAGACAGGGATCAGGGGAGACTAGGCAGTCAGAGACAGCCAAGGTGTCTGCCCAGAGACCATCTGGTTGGAATGCCACCCTAGGCTCCATGTCCTGTCTTGTCTCTTACAGGACAATATAGCAGCTGCAATGATCTTTCTAAAATTTAACTCAGATTATGACACTCTCCTGCTGTTGTATAATGAAGAATTTCTTTGTTCTTTGTCCCAGGCTCCTGGCATGGAGCTTCTAAAAACCCTTAAAATTTCCCAAGTGATAGAAATGCTGTTGTTATTCATGGTGGGTCTTGGATCATTTATCCTAATGAGTTGGCTCAGGTTGGGAGTCATTTGGACCATGAAGCTCTGGACACCAAGGCTTAGATGAGCATCTCTGGTTGGTAAACACATCCAAGGGCTGGGAGGGTGACACATCCTGATTCCCTGGGGACGCTCCCAGACCACACTCTGTGTGTCTCTTCATTTGGCTGGTCCCGATTTGTGTCTTTTATAATAAGACTTCAGGTGTAAGTCTGGTGCTTTCCTGATTTCTGTCAGTTGTTCTAGTGAATTATTGAACCTGAGGGAGTCATAGAAGCCCCTGAATTTTTAGCCAGCTATTCAGAAGCGTGGGTGGCCTCGGGACCCTTGAACTTGCGATTGGCATCTGAAGTAATGCCAGTCTTCTTGGGGGCTATGGTGTCTCTGCTGACCCTGGGGGTTGGTGTCAGAATTGTATTGCTGTATTCGACCTGCTTAGCACTTCCACATGACTTTTACTGAAGCAGAATGAAATAAATCTTCACTGTGGCCTTGCCAGCCTTGACCCCTGCTGCCTCTCCAGCCCCGTCTCCTGCTACTTTCCTCCACATTCACTGCACTTCAGCCACAATGGCCTTTTTTCTGTCCCTTATACACCCCAAGCCGGCTCCATTTCAGGGCCTTGCCCTTGCTGTTCCCTCTGCCTAGATTGCCTTTCCTCCAGATCTTTGCCTGGACTTCTCTGAGGGTGAAAGTGCTGTTGGTCTTGTTCACCTCTGTACCCAAGACCTAGAACAGTGACTTGATTGGTTGACTGATTGTAGACTCATAGATGACATAAGAGACCTGGTGAATCTGTTCATTGTGATTTTGCTACCTACAGGATCAAATCTGAGGTCTAATGTTTTAGCTAGATTGGCTCTGTGGCTATAAGACAAGAGGTTCTCTTTTGCTGTTATAGAAACTTTATGGTTCTCTAACCCTGACATTAGCTGAGATAGTAAAGCCCTGAGCTTGTCATTTTTTTTTTTTTCCTTCTGCAAACTCACCAGTGTGTTCAGAAGCAGCCAGCCCGTCCAGAGCCTTTGCGTTCATCATTCCCACCCAAATGGTCACTTATAGCCACGGGTCTCCTCAAGCCTAGCCTCCTAGAAGCGCTTCATCCCAAGCAGCCAGTGGTGATAATTTAAGTAACCGTTTGCCACTGTGTACCATGGAGACCAGTATTCCATTTCCCACTGGCGTTGAGGTAATCACGGCATTCAAGCCAAGTCAGCTCAGATAACCAATCCAGGTTCCTATCTTTGAGTCAGTTTCCTGGGGCTATTTTAGGCGCTGAGCCTGAGTTTAGCTGGGGAAGCAAAAAACCACTCTTTGTTTTTTCAGTGGAGGGAATTTCACCCAGGGAAATTGGTAACAAAGGGCTTGGAGCAGTGACAGAGCACAAAGCGGGAGGCTGAGTTGCTCATTCGAGGAGGGCACTCCACCTCTAGGGCTGGGTGCACAAAGAGAACACGCTGTTACCCAAGCCCGCGACCGCGTGCTGCTGCGGCTGCCGCTCTGGAACCGGCTGCCAGGGCAGGAACAGAGCAGGAGCCCAAGAGCCCTCCCTCGCTCCTGCCGCTGCGGCTGCCGCTGCCGCTGCTGCTTTTGTCACTGCTGTCACTGTTTCTGTTGCTCTTGCTGCCTCTGCCACCAGACCTTTCATCTACTTTCCAGTCTCCTCCCAGGGATTCCCACGGGCAGAACCAGCTGCCAAGGGAGTCTGGAAAATGTAGCCTCAGGCCTCTGGACCTGGAGGTGGAAAGGAAGTGGAACAGGGTGAGTGTTCGCTGAAGGCCACAGCTTCTACGTGGCACAGGCTCAAGGGTCACTCCCAGGCGAGCCTTCCTTGCCCACCCAGACCGGAGCAGACTTTCAAAACTTTCTGGACGTAACCCTCACAGAATTTCCTATAGTTTGTTATTGTATATTATATTGCATATGTACATAGATGTGTATGTATATTTCACATTTGTATGTATTTATATCAGTTTCTGTTTTCCCTGATAGATGATTCTGGAAGGCAGACCCTATGTAAGTTTTGCTCTCCAGTGTCTGCCGCGCCTACATATAATAGACACTCATAAACGTTTATGGAATAAATGAAGAGCTCCAAACACCCACACTTTACTGCTCGTACTTCATCATTCTCTCTCTTCTAGTCTTAATTCAGTTCCATCTATCATATTTCAAACCCCACAGTGAACTGTGAGACGATTAGTAAGAAAGTTTGCTGTTTAGAAGGGTTCTTATCACCTTTTTTTTAAAAAAAAATGCACATTTCACAACAATGTGACACTCCAGAGCATTTCAGTCCCTCCAGACTCCCTGCCACTCAGGGTAAACTTTCAAGTCTGTGTGTCCTTCTTCTTAGTCCAGCATCAGGCCTTGAAGATCTCAGGTGGCATTAAGTTTAGGGGCCAGGTTGGGAAACTAGGTGCTATCAGGGAGGGCATAACAGCAATAGATGTAAGAACAGACATCAGAAAGTCCCAGGCTGGGGGGGAGAGGGGAACAGAGGAGGGGAAGGGCCCTGTGGCATTGGATGAAGGTGTGAAGCAGGGAGCAACTTCCCCTGAATCAGCTTGAACGATGGGCCTCTGTAAGGCTAATATTTGGCTTCTACAACATGCATTAGTCTGCTAAGGCTGCCATAACCAAGTACCGTAGACTGAGTGGCTTAAACAATAGAAACGTATTTTCCTACAATTCTGGAGGCTGAAGTCCAAGACCAGGGTGCCAGCAGGGTTGGTTTCTTCTGAGGCCTCTCTTCTTGGCTTGCAGGTGGCCCCCTTCTCACTGTGTCCCCACGTGGTCACCCCTTGGTCCATGTGTGCATATATCTGTGTCCAGATTTCCTCTTCTTATAAGGATACCAGCCATATTGAGTTAGGGCTCACCCATATGACCTGTTTTTAACTTAATTACCTCTTTAAAGGTCCTCACTCTAGATACAGTCACATTCTGAGGTACTAGAGGTTAGGATTTCAACACATGAATTTTGGGGGAACACAATTCAGCCTATGACATCACACCACCACGCTTTCCTTCCTTCTTGCATATTTGCATATCTCTTTTATGGAAGCTTTTCTCAAACTGAAATCTCAATATATTCTTGTGCTTGGTATTCATTGAGTTTCTTGGATCTGTGGGGTTTATGAAGTTTTCAACAAATTTGGAAAACATTTTAAAAATACTTTTTCTGTCCCTCCGCCTCCTCTATTTTTGGATTCTAGTTATTAGGCTGCTTGAAGCTGTACTACAGGTACTTCATGTTCATGAATCTTTTCTTCTGCAATTTCTAATTTACTGTAAATCCCATCCAGGGTATTTTTCTTCTTCCAGTTTTATTAAGATATAATCGACATGCAGTGCTTAAGTATAAGGTGTCAACATAATGATATGATTTACACACATCATGAAGTGATTACCACAGTAAGTTTAGTGAACATCCATCAACTCAAATAGAAACAAAATTAAAGCAATAGAAAGAAATATTTTTCTTGGGATGAGGACTCCTAGGATTTACACTCTTAACAACTTTCATATATAACATACCACAGTGTTAATTATATTTATCATGTTGTATGTTAACTCCCTAGTACTTATTCATCTTATAACTGTAAGTGTGTCCCTTTTGACTGCGTTCACCTAATTCTTTCTCCCCCCAACCCCTACCTCCGGTAACCATAAATCTGATCACTTTTTCTGTGAGTTTGTTTGTTTGTTTTTTAAAGTATAATTGACCTACAACACTATGTTAGTTCCTGTTACACAACATAGTGATTTGATATTTCTATATATTTCAAACTGATCACCACAATAAGTCTGGTTATAATATGTCGCCATACAAAGATATTACATAGGGACTTCGCTAGTGGCGCAGTGGTTAAGAATCCGCCTGCCAATGCAGGGGACAAGGGATCGATCCCTGGTCCGGGAAGATCCCACATGCCGTGGAGCAACTAAGCCTGTGCACCACAACTACTGAGCCCATGAGCCACAACTACTGAGCCTGCCTGCCACAACTACTGAAGCCCGCATGCCTAGAGCCTGTGCTCTGCAACAAGAGAAGCCACTGCAATGAGAAGCCCACGTGCCGCGACGAAGAGTAGCCCCTGCTCACCGCAACTAGAGAAAGCCCGCGCACAGCAGTGAAGACCCAACCCAGCCATAAAAAAAAAAAAAAGAACCTGCTTATGCTTTTAAAAATATATATATATACATTACATAGCTATTGACTGTATTCCCCACAGTGTATATTTCATACTCATGACTCATTTATTTTGTCATCTAGGGTATTTTTAATCTCAGACATTGTAATTTTCATTTATAGACATTCACTTGTGATCTTTAATGTCTTCCGTGTCTATATTTAACAAGCTTAAAATTCCCTTTAATTGTTTGATCATATAAAATACACTTATAGCAAGTGTTTTGATATCCATGTTCACTAATTCTATCATCTTTGTCGTTTCTGCATCAGTTTCAGTTGATTTTTCTCCTTGTTATGGATTGTATTTTCCTGCTCCTTTGCATGCCTGGTAATTTTTGATTGGATACCAGACACTGAATTTTGCCTTGTTGGGTCCTGGATACTTTCGTGTTTCCGTTAAATATTATTGAACTTTGTTTTGAGATGTGCTTTTAGTATTTGTTAGGTGGGATCAGAGCAGCATTTAATCTAGGGATGATTTCCCCCAGTACTGACACAAAACCCTTCTGTATACTGAGGCACTGTGAATCATGAGGGCTTTCACTCTGGCTGGTAAGAGCAGGAACTATCCCTGTCACTGTCTAGGGTTTGTTCTTTCTAAGCCTTTTTTGTGATTCTTTTCCCAGTCTTATTCTTTTCTCACACATGAGCTTATCAGTGCTCAGCTGAAGGTTGGAAGAGGACCCTCTGCAGGTCTCTTAAGCTCTCTTTTCTGTGCAGCTCTTTCATCTTTGGTACTTTGTCCTGTGGAAACTAGCTACCTTGGCCTTCCTGTACGACCATATTTGTGTCCTCAACTCAAGGAGACCGTGGGGCTCTGCCTGGTTTTCCCTTTCTCCTTTCTGAGCCACAGCCTGGATACTCTCTTAAGACAATAAGGCGGGCCAATGTAGGACTCACGTTTGTTTTCTGTCTCTCAGGGATCACTGTCCTTAGTTGCCTGATGTCCAGTTTCTTGAAAACCATTTTATACAATATATTTTGTCTACTTTTTCTGGTTGGTTCAAGCAGAAAAAAAATAAATAAATCTGGTCTCTTTTACTCCGTCTTAGCTGGAACTGGAAGTCAAATTATCTACAGTTACCTTCTTATCTTTAAGTATTATATTTAAACTTACATGTCCTAGTCTATCAACTCCAAAAGTGAACCAGCATCTTAACTCTCCCAATGAAATGTGAAAACATTTGCACTCGCATAGCACCTCCCCCTTGCATCTCCCCCAATATATTATCATCAAATGATTATTATTTTAAAATTGTGTAGCTCTTCTTCCAAGATTTATAATGATGCCATCATGTTTCGTAACTGTATTTACCAGTTAAGATTCATTTCTATGTTTAACTGAATTCAGGTCATCACTAGTTTTTTTTTGATACTTTGGCTTCTCCCTGCATAAGTTCATTATTTTGACTGTGAAGTCCACTGTCGAAGGCAGAGTACTTGTGCCCTTTACCTTGGTGAATTTGCACTTGCTTATATTTTTAGCTTTTAGGCTAAGCACACCTAGAATGGATCAGTCTCTCCAAGTGGACTCATATTGACCAATTTCATGAGAGATTCATAAGAAATCTAGTATGCTATTTTGTTCATTTATAGTGAAAATTTTAACTCCTTTCAAGACCAAGATACTTACATTCTCTGGTCAGCGTATTGTGTCTCAATAGGGAAGTTTACGCAGCAGGTCAAATTTTTCCCAAAGCTTCTAAGTTCTTGTGTAATCACAGCAAGATAGTTGTGGGTGTGAGTTGCGCTTTTAAAATATTTAAAGACATCGGGTTCAGAGCACCTATCTCCACTGTAAATTTGTCCCCGTGGTGTGTACACAGGATCTGTGGCCCAAGGCATCATCTCCTTTCCTGGATATCTCGGGTGAGTGCCCACAGTTACCTCTGACTTTTGTTTAGTCTGTTTCATTGCTAATTTGATGCCTTCCGTATTTATACCATTTTGTCTGCTTCAACTTTGGATCTGTAACAATACCACAAGAATTTGCCTGTTTATACAGTGTTTGGTCCTAGCAATGCTTTATCTTTAAGATATTTTTTGGGTACATGTCAAACCTTATCCATTAAGTGCTGAGTGTTAGTTTTACTCTTTCCGTTTTGGAGGAACTTAGCGGTTGCCTCTCTGACAACGACCTCGTCTTTCTCGGAATGCCTGCCTGTTATTTGTTACTTGTTCCTGCCTTGTTCTGCTTGTTTCCTTTTGTAATAATGGTCTTATTGTTCCCAACTGTCCCTATCTTGAGAGATGTCCTATATGTATTGGAATTCTACTCGGTATTTAGCACAACATCTTATACAGAGAAGGTGTTCAATCGATACTTATCAATTGGAATAAAAAGATAGGTTCCCTGATCTCCTTCTGTTCTTTGTCATCTGAATGCCCAGATCTAGACTGATGCCCCATGTGTTCTTAAAAAAAGGGGATTTGGAAACCTATTTGAGTCCACTTAATATTACAAGGCATGGGCGACCCAAGCCACGGGGGAAGATAGAGGTGAGCGAGTGGGAAGGAAAAGGAGCTAGCGGTTCAAGAAGGAAAATACACATGAAAATGCCAAGACATGTAAATTGGGCATAAACGTCCAAGTTTTGTGAGTAGATTAATTATGATGCCTGTTCAGAGTATATCTGAGCAGCATTACTTAGTTATTGCCCATCCTAAATGCAGCCTAGAACCCAATTATTTCAGCTACAGTTTCTTGGTGGAGTGGAGTAACAGGCTTCTATTAGGGGCTGATCAGTTCTGCCCACGTTCCTATATGAAACAGTGTTCAGATGAAACCCAAAGGATTCCGATGCCAAAGAACAGTGAGATAATGCCCACTGTGTATGGCAAGAGACTGTAATCTCACCGGCCGTCGGTGAGGTCTGGCCTCAGGAATGCTGGCAGAGGGGGACGTGGGAGCATGGACACGCATCCTCATTCATCCACATCAGCTCTGGCCCTTCCCCTTGTTCACCCCTTTTCAAGGCTCTGCCCAGGGGTAATCACCTTCTGACTTACCTCTTCCACTCCAGGTGTGCTGGGTCAGGTGTGCTTGTCATGCATTCCGACACTACGCTGTGCTTCCTGATATTGTAGCCCTAAAACCACGGAACCATAATTGCCCGTTTACTGCTTTGTCCCTCTCAAGGGTGGGACTGTGTCTTATTCATCTCTGAATATAGTGCTGTTGGGCTGCACCCCACAGACCTGCCAGCCTTGTAATTGCCCAGCTGCAAGACCTAGGAAGCGCCTAGAGACAGCAACAGAGACGTCAGTGTTTTATTGGATAGGGAATCTTTCGATGTCTGAAGCAAGGTCCTGGAGCGACCGTGTATGGCGGACAGCAGGCAGGACCTGGTAGCAGTCTTGGCTACTTGGGGGTGGGGGTGTGTGGTGGAGAAGGGGGCTACCAGTTATAGTGGGAACTGATGTCAGGTTGGCTCATCAGTTACCAGGGAAACCAGCAGAGGGGCACATCCCTCACTGCCCCTCGGGTTGATGACCTGGGCAGATGTTTTCCCTTTGATAAACTATTGCAGTGGAGCTGTTCTGATCTAAAGATTAGAACAATCACTAGCTGGGCTGGGGGGGGCAGGATGTGGGCAGTTACGGATTAAGCTTTAGGATTAGGAGGGAAGGTCAGTCTTGTGAGTAGGGTGTAGGTGAAGCAGGGACTGGTCGGGCAAGGGATGTACAGAGACCAAGAGAACAGTCATCGCGAGTGGCCTGACCGTACAAATGCTTAGCACATAGTGATGTTGAAAGAGTTGTTCAAGGTGTACCTGTAGGAAGACCATTAGGGTTAGAGGATGAGCGGGTGACTCTGAGACACTAGCTCACCCAGCTGTTACAGGACAGACACACCCTTGATGACAGAGATGCTGAGGCTTTTCCAGCCCACAAATATGACATGTCTGGAATGCACCGGTAAGTGGAGTACAGACTGTCCTGGGATTTGGACCATCTTAGATACTCAGTTGGAGAGAGATGTGAAAGGTGTGCTTGCTTTTTGGGGACTCTCGTGAGCTTATTTGGCCCTTCTAGCCAGGTGGGCCTCTAGCCAGTTGGCTTGTTTCCAGCCACCTTTGCCTGGTGATGCTTCTCAGCCTGTAACATGCAGATTGGGTTTCTTCTCCCCTGGCAAGAATTCCTTGCTGTTCACTCCCACAGCCAAATATGGCCATCCAGTGCAGGATGGCCACATTGTGAGTTAGTTCGAGGTTTGGGGGACCCACCGCATTCACCAGGGTTTGCTCTCTTTAGATTGCGGGCATCTCTCCAGGCTGTTAGGACCCTCTGCTCCCATTGTCCTCCCACCAAAACCACTGCCAAAACTCTGCTCCCCTCTCAGAGGTAGCATTGCCAATGATTGGATGTGCATTCTTTCAGTCCTTTTTCTATGCATGTATACATGTAACATACCAAAATGGGGTTTGGATTTCTTTTCTTTCTTCTTTTTACAAATGAATTCATACTACAAATCCTTTGGTTCTAGGGTTTTTTTTCCTTCCTTCCTTCCTCTCTTCATCCCTCCCTCCCTTTCTTCTTTCCTTCCTTCCATCTTTTTCTTCTTCCACTTCGTTCCCTCCCTCCCTCGCCCCTTCCTTCCTTGCTTCCTCTCTCTCTCTCTTCCTTTCCCTCCTAATAAAATGGATGTTTATAAAGAATTATCTTGATCTTCTAAGGGTCTATAAAATACTTAATTTGAAAAAAAAAAAAATACTTAATTTGCATTCAAGTAATTGATACCTCTGTAGGAAGCATCCATTTGCCGCAGGTCAACTACGCAGTTTGTTGAGGATTAATTAATCAAGTAGTTTTGCAAAATTTCTCTTTTTTCTCTCGTAAGCATAAATAATCCACTGCAACGGGGCCAGAAAACCATTTCAGAGACAACAGGGCAAGAAGACTCCATTGTGAAAGTCCTGTTTGTGACCTGGATTTCTAGCTCTCTGCTCAATTCCTATGTGTCCCCTGGCCCTGAATACCCACTAGTGTTCTGCCTGGAAACATGCCCTGACCTTGTCTGGGAGAAACGTGGTTGAAGAAGTGTCTCTGCCTGCTTTTGTGCACATTCACCTTGGAACAACACAAACATGATTAAACACTGGGATGGGGTTCACATGGCAGATCCACATTTCTGTGAATAAATAACATTTAGTCAACATTTACTATATGCCAGCCACAGTTATAAGTGCTTTACACGTATTAACGCAGTTAATTCTCCCAATCTTTTAAAGTGGGTTCTATCATGCTCCTTGTTTTACAGATGAGGAAAATGAGGCTCAGAGAGGTTGAGCCACTTCCCTCAGGACACGCAATGAAGTATGAAGTAAAGATTTGAACCGGAGCAGTCTGACTCCAGATCCTGTACTCATAATCATGGAAAGTGTTGCCACCAAATGTAATTATGGTTTAATGAAGACCGACAACATTTCAGTCATTGTGTGAAGAACTTGGATCCGGTGATGCCTTTAATGGTCCTTTGCAGATTCAGGACAACACTGGCCAGGGCTGTTTAAAGATCCTAGGAACTCTTTCCTTTGGAGGTTCTATCCTATATCATTTAAAAAAATAAAATGCTACATGAAATGTAAATTTTTTTTGGCTGTAAATACTTGGAAGACCTTTAAGAAATAATTTTGCCTTTGAAGTAATCAGGCTATGAACAATTTACTTAATTCACAATTGGCTATGATTTCTCATTCATACTTGGAATTCTTGTGAAGAAAGAAAGCCTAACCTATAGATCTTTTTTTTTTTTTTTTTGCGGTACGTGGGCCTCTCACTGTTGTGGCCTCTCCCCTTGCGGAGCACAGGCTCTGGATGTGCAGGCTCAGCGGCCATGGCTCACAGGCCCAGCCGCTCCGTGGCATGTGGGATCTTCTTGGACTGGGGCACGAACCCGTGTCCCCTGCATCGGCAGGCAGACTCTCAACCACTGTGCCACCAGGGAAGCCCTATAGATCATTTTTAAGTGTAATGAAATTTTTATGAATATTAATTTAATAAATGAGGTTGACATATTACATTTTTTAGGCATTTAATTAAATATTTATTGCTTGTGGTCTTCCAGTGTTCTTTTCATAGTTTTGAGTGAGATGTGTGTGTGTGTGTGTGTGTGTATATAGATAGATATAGATATATAGTTATTTTTGGTGGTTTTTTTTACAGTCCTAAACCTTTCCCTTTCCTTTGAATGGACTTGTAGACCCAGCACTGTGGCTATGGGACCTAATGAACATGTTCATTCGTTCGTGCTCCTGGCCATACTCCACGTCTGCTTGTTCCCTACAGCTGACCGTAAGTAGGCAGAATAACTGACCCCCAACTCCAGGCGGCTGGCTGTAAGGCCCCTCCTACCCCAGATGCGTTACTCACTGGCCGCTGGTGGTGTTTTACAGGGACTCAGCTGAGATTGATGAGGAAGAGTGGCTGTACCTTACAGCAGGTACAGTATGTTGATGTTGCCACCAAGTGCTCCTTCATTCAGTTCTTCCAGTTTGTCGCCTGCAGTCACGGGGGCATTCACTTTCTTTCCTGGAATCATGAAGGGAGAAACTGCCATGCCTATAGCTAGGTTTTTCTGTCTTTTTGTATCACTTGCTCTTAGCTTTGTAATGGTGCATCTCTGCTTTACTATGTATTCTATCTGATAATCTGGAATAGCACAGTGGCTACGAACTGGCTTTGGGAATCAGACATCCTAATCATTATGGCCCACTTTGTGAACGGTCACGGAGGTGAGATGTCGGGGCGTGGGGGGGGAGTCTGTGAAAGGAGCTGAGCAAGGCCCGAGAACAACTTTTCTTACTTCACATTTTCATTTCGACCCAATGCTGTAATTTCGGAAAAATGGAGGTATCATTTTCAGCTTTTAAAGTCAGTTAATTACACTGCTGTGAACTGGTAAAGTAATTAACAAATGTTAACATTTGCATGTCATTTTAATTAAGAAATAAATGTCTTTGAATGAAAAAGTGCCTGCGAGCTTATCCATCAATTATCAGAGTAGGGAAAGTACCCTTTGCAAGGTGGCTCCAAAAGTACCTGGGGAAAATGAGCCATCAATCACTTTTTTGCTTGTACGAGTCATGGCGTTGTCCTTCCTTGCAGTTCAAACTGCCAGCCAGGTGAAGAGAGGGATCCCTTATCTGAGAGGAGAGGCAGAGTCACCTCGACTCTCTCTATCCTTTGCTTCCAAGGATGTTTCTGTTAATAACACCTTCTGTTTTCTACTTCTTTTATTAAAAAAGGCAGGGGGAACAATGCTTTGTCATCTCATGAAATTAACTTCGTAAGGTCGGATCTTAACAAACGGCACCGCGAAACCGAGGAAAGCTTCAAGTGAACTTTATTAGGGAGCGCTCCCGGGCGAGGTTCACTGGTCCGAGAGAACGGGGCGAGAGAAGTCGCGCCCAGTCCTGGGCGTGGGAGATTTTTATTGCGGTGTAAGGGAAGGGTGGTTTGCAGGGGGCGGGGGTGGGGTGGGGTTTGCTATACAGGGTAATTCCTTATTTGGTGAGAATACAGAAGGGCCAGGTGTTGGTTGGTCTGTTGTGGGGCGTAAGCCCACTTTCCGTTCCCGTCAGCCCCATTGTTTTCTGGGCAGGAAGTTAGAGTCTCTTGTTGATTCCCAGAACAGGTGAGGTCGTTATGTCCCAATGCCTCTCCTACCTCATACTGGTCGATGTTTTCCCTTACCCCCCCCACCCCCCGGGGCCTCCTTTCACCCGGGCCAACGGACCTTACAAACTTCTTTGTGATTGGCCTTCTATTTCTTATGCTTTGTTAGGGTTTTCACACAGTCCCTGCCAGATCATCAGGTGTACGCTTTCAGGGCCAGGAGCTAGGCCTATCTATATTACTCCTCTTTTGTAAAATTTTCATATTTTTTATTGTAAAAGAAACATTTTTTAAAGCTACGAAGTATAACACAATTAAGAAAAATGCATGAAAGATAATAATAAGGTTTGAAAAATTATTATACAGCCAATACTCGGGTCAAAAGTAGAGCCTTGCTAGCATCTCAAAACCTCATGCGTACCCTCTTCCTATTACCCCCACCCCCAACCTCCCTGAAGGTAATCACCATCTTGACTTTGATGGTTATCATGTCTTTGCTTTTCTTTTTTTTCAGTAGTTTTACCACATAAGTATGAATCCCTAAACACCAAATTTTAGTTTCACTTGTTTCTGAATTTGTATAATCCTAGAGTAGGTTTCACTCTGCCTTGTATTTGTGAAATTCATCCATTCAGTAACACCTGGGAACTTCTGTTGTTCCACATTCTCTCCAGCACTTGGCGTAATTAGTCTTTTTAGTTTTAAGCATTCAGGTGAGTGTTTAGTGATATCTCATTGTGGTTTTAATGTATATTCCCCTTGTGATTAATGATATTAGGAACCTTTTCATAAGTTTATTGGCTATTGGGATATCCTCTTTTGGGTAACACCTGTTCAAGTCTTTGGCCATTTTTTTCTACTGGGTTCTCTGTTGTTGCTTTTTAAAAATTTTAATTGACTTTAGTAGTTTTATTTATAGTCTGGTTATGAGCCCCTTATCAGTTACACGTGTTAAAGCTACCTTCTCCTGCTTTGGTTTGTCTTTTCATTCTCTTCTGCCTTCCAAAACAGAAGTTCTTAATTTTGATAAATAAAGGTTCTTAATTTTAATGTATTCAAATTAATCCTTCTTTTCCTATATCGTTTGTAGGTTTCCTTTCTTGGTCATAAATGCATTCTCTTGTATTATTTTTTTAAAGCTTAAATTTTTTTTGTCTTTCACATTTTTGGTCTTTTTTTTCATTCATATTTAGCTCTAAAATCCACCCAGAACTAATTTTTGTGAATGGTGTCAGAGGAACTTTCAATTTTTTCCCTTATGTATATCCAACTGACCCAGTACCTTTATTGAGAAGACTCTCTTTCCCCCTCTGCTGTTTATACTGAGGTCACGCTTCTTTTGAGCTGACTTCTGTCAGTGACTGAGCACAGAGAGGGTACTAAAGCCTCATTTCTGTCCCATGTGGGGTTCCGCTAATGGGGACCTTTGCTTAGAGGCTACCCATTGGTCAACTGAGATTTTTTCAGAGCTGCACTGTGGTCAGAGGTTCTTGCTACCCCGTCTTCCTTCCACCTCTCTCAGGTGTCAGACCTGCACGGTGGTCCAAAGGCTCTCCCTCCTCTGCCGCTCCCTCCCTCTTTATCCTTCACGTGCAGCTCCCCACTGGCCCTCTCTCCAGTCTGTATCTTGCATGTCTAATCCTGTTTTGGCATCTGTTTCTTGGAGGACCTGAAATGACACAGAGTGGGCAGATCCTAGGGTAAAAGGGAGTCATACTGTTGTGTCAAGATGACAAAAAGCTGGACTGAGTTCAGGGCAAAAGAGAGCAGATGATGAGGCTGGGTTGAAGGATTTTCTGAAAAAAGAGTGAATGGAGACTGTGCCGACAATGTGGAGGGCAAGGGAGGGGGTGGAGCTGAAGATGACTAAGACTGAGACTAAAGAAAGCATTGTGTCGTGGAGGTGGAGCTTATTTGAGGGAACCATCCATGACATTAGCTCCATGCTAATGAAGGGATTTTTTTTGTGATGAAAAAATTAATAGCAATGTTAAATTACATTTGTGTTGAGTTTTACTGTGTCTACTGAGTGCATTTGCACTTTATCTCATTTACTTACTCTTTAACAATAGGGGAGAAGAGGGAAACAAGTAAGGGAGGCCCTATTTGTCTCCCATTTCCTGTGGTCTTTACTGTCAGTCCTCCCGATCCAGACTCTTTCTTCACTCCTTTTTCCAAGGGCTGAAGATTCAATTGAAGAAATTGATCAGGTTAGGCCATTTCTAGTCCAGGTGAAAGGTCAAGGTAGTGTTAGCTCATGGCTAACATGTATGGTGGGAGAGATCTTAAGGCCATGTGGTGGTGGGAGATGAGGGTGGAGGGTCTGAGATATACATTGATTTGGCCGGGAGACCCCATATTTCATAATACTCAGGGATGGTGACTTCACACAGGAAGGTGAAATGTTGGCTTTTAGGGGTCATTGTCAAGAGGGGGAGAGAGACGTGATGGAAAGTGGAAAGTGTCAGTGAGAAGGAAAGACCATTATGAGTGGACTGGCAGAAGGACAATAATGTATTAAAACATTTAGATAGGGTTGCACAGTGTGTGTGTGTGTGTGTGTGTGTGTGTGTGTTCTAGCCTCAGGTAGGATAATGAAAAAAAGGATTAGGTGGAGAGAAGAGAAGCATGAAAGACGTGTGGAATCAGAAAGATTCCAAAGAACTTTAAGATCCTTAAGACTGGCAGTCATTGACGTAGGCTCAGTCAGCTACTCCATCTTAAGGAACTCCTGTGGCTGCTAGGCACCACTGGTAATACCGAGGCCGTCTCTGGGAAGAAAGCTAGACTTTGAGTTTCCTTTCCATTCTAGGATTGGACAGACAGGTATTTATTTAAAAGTGCCAGATGGTTCAAGGGAGTTTCTAACTTTATATTGTTGGGTACCAGGTTTCAATCTAAATTTGAGTTCTGGTTCTCTGCTTTCCTGTTAGCCCTGGATTGAGAATAGCCTCTCATTTACCAGCCATCTGGTCCCTCCAAGTCTCTCCTGCTGGTGGTGTCTCCAAATATCTTCCCAGAGAGAGGACAGAATCTCCAACAAAATCTATGAGGTAAATACATGTTTTTTCCACAAGGGGATCCTGGGGAGGAATAGGTCCCCACGTTGAAAGGGTCCTTGTGACGTGATTCATGTTGCTGTTTGATTCGATAGGGTGGGCTCCTTTGAGCAGTCACGTGTTGAGCTGTGCCCTACGTGGGTTCGTCCATTTCTGTGCTTCTAGATCTTCGGTTTCCTGAAAGTTCCTTTTCCAAACCAGCAGGCTCTGGTGCTAATTATCCATCATATAGCATCAATAAACATTTTTTATAAATGCCTGCTACATGCAAGGCACTGGTGGCAAAAAGGGGTAGAAGAAACAGTCACACGGGTGTTTGGAACATATCATTTGTTTTCTAAGATGACAAAAATAGAGAGCAATTTAGCTTTAACGATAACAATAATTACTTTTAGGAAAATAATCCATTATTATCTCCATCAGGACCATGTCTGGATAGAAGAGGTAAGGCTGTCACCAGGGTTTGTAGAGACCTTGAGACAAATTACACAATTAATTTTCTCTGCTTTCCACTCTCAACCCCTGGCCCGAACACCCCAGCATTTTTATCCTGGTGAGATCAGGTCAAAATGAATGTCAAGGGCTAATTGGAAGAGGATGAGAAGTAAAAAAAAAATGGACCCATGGGACTGGAGGGGCTGAATAGAATTGAATGGAGGCGTTAACACTTGGTTTGCTATGGGAAGTCTGGACCTTAGAGGCTGTGGGTGGAGGTGTGAGCCTCAGGCCCTTTCTTCTATGCACCAGATGGCAGAGCTACCTCACCGCACTCTGCCTGCTGCCTGGTCCATGCACCTGGGTGGCACTGGCCTGCTCTGTCTCACACCTCTGTCTGCCAGGAGGAGTAATTATAGTTGAAACAAATGTATTGCAATACCTGGATGGATACAGCTCAATTGACTCCTGACAGGTCTCTGGCTAAGAGAGCCTGCAGCAGCTGTGGTACTAGAAGAGCTGGTGGGGAGCAGGGTTGGGGGGGTGGGAAAGTTTAGGACTAAACATGTGATGGGCAGACATCGCCCCACTTTCTAGTCCTCTTCAGTCTCACCTTACAAATGCCCCTAAGGCTGTGTGTGAGCAGATTTCAAAATGAAAAAAGTCCAGTTTCTTCAATTCAGCAGAGGTTTTCTCAATACTAACAGGCAGGCTGTCTAACTCTTACCCATTTCCCAACACAGACTTTGAGTGCTGGGAGGCTTTTCTTGAAATACAGCAGGGGAGTTTCCAGGAGTCGTAGACCTGAGGGTGTGGATGGGAAGGTCCACACTGCAAATGTTTTTCTCTTGCAAAAATTTTAAACCAGTCTTGTAATTGTGGTTTCAGTGTGTACTGTCCAACTGCGTTCCCTGAGTCACTGTCATGTCCCAGCCAGACCTCCCGACCTGCATCTTCCCTGCAGCCAAGTGTGTCATTGTTGCCAGAGTGCCGTAGAGCTGAGGTGTACAGATCATGCCATCTGCTCTTAAGGGCTAAGGCTGTACATTTCCTGGGCTTGTCCAGTGGGCCTTACCCCAGGGAGAGCGTGACCCTAGCTCTGCCCTTCTTGTGTTCTTTGCTCCAGGCCCTCTCATCTATTCAGGGAGCCTTCCGGATACTCTACTTGCTTCCGAAGTCTCCACACCCGCAGCCCCCCATCTTGGGGCTTTCTCCCCTTTCTTCTCACCTGGCTCCCACCCCACTGTGTCAGGCTAACTCGTACCCCTGTTTAGAGCCCAAGGTTAATGTTGATCCCCCTGGGAAGGCCGAGCCTGCAAACCTGGGACCGTGTGCTCCCATGGCATCCCCTGCTTCTCCTCTTACGCCGTTTATCACTCACTTCCTCTCTCTTTCTCCTGCTAAGCTGTGTTCTCCGCGAGGCAGGGACTGTGCTGATGTTTCCGAGCACAAAGCCTGGCATGCGCTAGGCTCTCAGGGATGAAGCGAAGGGACGAACCGTCTTGGTTGTCATCTGCTTCCCTCACCCAGCTGACATCTGGCCAGCTCCCCTTCCTTTCTTCCTCTCGCTGGTTCACTTACCCCCTCTTGCAGACCACCAGTGAAAACACAGTCCTGGCCTGGCTTGGTTTTTTTGTGTTCCTCCTGATTCTCATTAACTTAGAAATCCTCTTGCTTGTCTCTGTGTCATACCTGGATGCCATTTGTCTGAAGTCTGGATGAAATAATGAAACCTTGTTTATGTTGTTTGTTTGTTTTCCCAAGCGGCTTCAAGGTTACAGAAGGAGAAAAGCAAAACTGTGGGGAGAAGACCAATGTCAGAGGCTTTATTACTAAAATGTTGCTATTACCTGCAGCTCTCTTTGGTTTGGGGCTCTTTTGCATGACAGATATTTTCAAAATGATTTAGGGATTTAAAACATGTGAGCTGCAGTATAATCCATGAGCAGGCATGGAGCAAGCCTTTAGCTTTTCTCCTTTCCTGCCTGTTATATACCGTGTAGCGATGTGGATGACCAGGTGAGACAGTCTCACTGATGTGAGACAATGTGCTGGCTTGCAGGCATCCATTGTGCCTCGATTTTCATTTATTCCACCATTGGGCTGTGGCTTCTCTCATAATGATTTCACAAAAGGACTGTTTTCTAGTCAGAAAGAGATCTAAAGAGCTGGGAGAAAGGATGAAACACTTTTAGATGCTTATTTTTAGTAACATTGGAATAAATAACTAGATTGTAAGATGGGGAACCGGGAGTGGGAGGACTTGTTTGTTCCTGTCTTTGAATAGATCTGGAATGTGAGCTTGTAGTCTTCTTCAATCTACCAACAAGTACTGGAGTTGCGAGAAAGCCGCTATTTAGTTTTGTTCAAATTTGTTCTCAAATATTTACAGTGAAACAAGAATTAGAAGAATGGGCACCTAGCATATGCCAGCCACTGTGCTGTGTATTTTACCGAGTCATCATCTCATTTAATTGTTCTGCTTAAATACTGAGTAGCTTCAAAGAGTATTCATAAAATACATGTTATGTGTAAAGAACTATAGTAGAGCGAACACCTGTGTTCAGCTTTACCTTTGAAATCCCCTGTGTGCGTCCTCCTCCTTCCTCAGATGTAGCCATTCTCCTTTGAACTTTTGCCATTCTGGTAGGTGTGAAATGGTATCTCGTTGTGGTTTTAATTTTATTTTTCCCTGATTACGAATGAGGTTGAGCACAATTTCATTTGACTATGGCTATTTATATTTCTTCTTCTGCAAAGAGCTAGTTCAGATCTTTTGCCAACCCTTTTCTATTGGGATCTGTATCTTTTTATTATAGATTTGTAGGAATTCTTTGCATATTTTAGGTACTACCTGCTATAGACTGAATGTTTGTGTCCCTTCAAAATTCAGATGTTGAAACCTAATCACCAGTATGATGGTGATCGCAGGTGGGGCCTTTGGGAGGTGATTAGGTCATGAGGCTGGAACCCTCATGAACGGGATTAAAAAGAGGTAAGAGAGAGAGCCCCTGTCCTTTTCATCATGTGAGGGTACAGGGAGACAATGGCTGGCTAGGACTAGGAAGTGGACTCCTACCAGACACTGAGTCTACAGGGACCTGAGCCTTGCACTTTTCAGCCTCAAGAACTGTGAGAAATAATTTTTTTTTTTTTTTGCGGTACACGGGTCTCTCACTGTTGTGGCCTCTTCCGTTGCGGAGCACAGGCTCCGGACGCGCAGGCTCACGAGCCCAGCCGCTTCGCGGCATGTGGGATCTTCGCGGACCAGGGCATGAACCCGTGTCCCCTGCATCGGCAGGCGGACTCTCAACCACCGCGCCACCAGGGAAGCTCGCCCTTTGTATTTTTAATTTGCTGTGTCTACTCTCAGCTGTGCCTAGTGTCCTGCCTTTTTGACCCTCCTGGAGAGTAAGCCTCTCATCTTCAGCCAAGGCAGGGCTGAGGGAATGAGGGGGTGGGGGTCTAACTGTATCTTAAATAGACTTTCAGTCAAACCCCTTGTGTTTAGCTTCTCCATTCCCAGAGGTACATGGAGATGATTTAGGATTCAGCTTTCTTAACATCAGTCACTGCTCATCCATCTGCTTTCCAGTTTCCAGTATTGTGCTACTATCATCTTTATCCCATTATCTTTGTTCCAGGATATTAACCTTCCTATAAATCCCCTTTCCATTCTCTGTGCGGTTTTTGTTTTGTTTTGTTTTGTTTTGTTTTTTGCGGCACGCAGGCCTCTCACTGTTGTGGCCTCTCCCGTTGCGGAGCACAGGCTCCAGACGCGCAGGCTCAGAGGCCATGGCTCACGGACCTAGCCGCTCTGCGGCACGTGGGATCTACCCAGACCGGGGCACGAACCCGTGTCCCCTGCATTGGCAGGCGGACTCTCAACCACTGCGCCACCAGGGAAGCCCCATTTTGTGGGGTTTTTGATGGAGCAGAGCCTAATGAGTGTGTATAGTCTGCTGTCTTAACCAGAGTCCTAAAATTTCTTGAAATAAAAAAGGCATCATCATAGGGAAAAGATTGGAAATCATTGCTCCAGCTCTTACTCCTTTCTACCCCTCATTTAAAAACCTTTTACGGGCTTCCCCGGTGGCACAGCGGTTGAGAGTCTGCCTGCCGATGCAGGGGACAGGGGTTCGTGCCCTGGGCCGGGAAGATCCCACATGCCGCGGAGCGGCTGGGCCCGTGAGCCGTGGCCGCTGAGCCTGCGCGTCCGGAGCCTGTGCTCCGCAACGGGAGAGGCCACAGCAGTGAGAGGCCCGCGTGCCGCAAAAAAAAAAAAAAAAAAAAAACCTTTTACTTTTGTGTCCTACTGTCACAAGTGTCCACTATCTGCTAGTTAATCGGACAATATATTTTGACTAATTGACTGGTGCAAATAATAATCAGACATGTAAATTACTCATTGCTTTTGAGACTATAATATGAAGAACCCAAAACCTGTTGATTACCTCCTAATGTGAAGATGGAAGAGAAGTAAATTGTACTTCTCTTTTGAAACAGTCTACTGTATATGGTTTGCATCATGGGAAAAATAATTATCATTCTTATGAGCCCATTATGTTGTTATTGAATGGCTGGCTTTTTAAAGGTGACATGCATTATTTTTCTATTCTTAAAAGATGAGTTAAGGTCACATTTAGCTCATCTGCTTTGCTAAGGCTCTTTAGGGATAAAATTTGAGTCATTCTAAGCCTGGAATTTGAGAGACAGACTGTTCATATCCAAATTACAATGAGATAAGGAGAACTCCGGGAAGCCTGGTGAGGAGGTAGCTGAAGCTGCATGTTCTGGATGCCTTTTCACATTCCTGGATTCAGATGGGATATGCTAAGATGTAACATTAAACATTTGTCCATACAGAGGATTGGTTCAAGATGGCGGAGTAGAAGGCTGTGCATTCACTCCTTGCGAGAGCACTGAAATCACAACTAACTGCTGAACAATCATTGACAGGAAGACACTGGAATTCACCAAAACAGTACCCCACATCCAAAGACAAAGGAGAAGCTGCAATGAGACGGTAGGAGGGGCGCAATCACAATATAATCAAATCCCATAACCGCTGGGTGGGCGGCTCACAGGCTGGAGAACACTTATACCACAGAAGTCCACCCACTGGAGTGAAGGTCCTGAGTCCCACGTCAGGCTTCCCAACCTGGGGGTCCAGCAGTGGGAGGAGGAATTCCCAGAGAATCAGACTTTGAAGGCTAGTGGGATTTGATTGCAGGACTTCAACAGGACTTGGGGAAACAGAGACTCCCCTCTTGGAGGGCACATACAAAGTAGTGTGTGTATCAGGACCCAGGGGGAAGGAGCAGTGACCCCATAGGAGACTGAACCAGACCTACCTGCTAGTGTTGGAGGGTCTCCTTCAGAGGCGGGGGGTGGCTGTAGCTCACCATGGGGACAAGGACACTGGTAGCAGAAGTTTTGGGAAGTACTCCTTGGCATGAGCCCTGCTGGAGTCCACCATTAGCCACACCAAAGAGCTGTAGCCTCCAGTGCTGGGTTGCCTCAGGCCAAACAACCAACAAGGAGGGAACTCAGCCCCACCCATCAGCAGACAAGAGGATTAAAGTTTTATTGAGCTTTGCCCACCAGAGCAACACTCAGCTCTACCCACCACCAGTCCCTCCCATCAGGAAGCTTGCATGAGCCTTTTCCATAGCCTCATCCACCAGAGGACAGACAGCAGAGGCAAGAAGAACTACAGTCCTGAAGCCTGTGGAATGAAAACCACATTCACAGAATGATACACAAAATGAAAAGGCAGAGGACTGTGTACCAGATGAAGGAACAGGATAAAACCCCAGAAAAACAACTAAATGAAGTGGAGATAGGCAACCTTCCAGGAAAAGAATTCAGAATAATGATAGTGAAGATGATCCAGGACCTCAGAAAAAGAATGGAGGCAAAGATCAAGAAGATGCAAGAAATGTTTAACAAAGACCTAGAAGAATTAAAGAACCAGTAAATAGAGGTGAGCAATGCAATAACTGAAATGAAAAATACACTAGAAGGAATCAATAGCAGAATAACTGAGTCAGAAGAAGGGATAAGTGACCTGGAAGACAGAATAGTGGAAGTCACTGCTGCAGAACAGAATAAAGAAAAGAGAATGATAAGAAATTAAGACAACCTAAGAGACCTCTGGGACAACATTAAATGCAACAACATTCGAATTATAGGGGTCCCAGAAGGAGAAGAAAGAGAAAAAGGACCCAAGAAACTATTTGAAGAGATTATAGTTGAAAACTTCCCTAACGTGGGAAAGGAAATAGCCACCGAAGTCTAGGGAATGCAGAGTCCCAGGCAGGATGCACCCAAGGAGAGACACACCAAGACACATAGTAATCAAATTGACAAGAATTAAAGACAAAGAAAAATTATTAAAAGCAACAAGGGAAAAATGACAAATAACATACAAGGGAACTCCCATAAGGTTAACACCTGATTTCTCAGCAGAAATTCTACAAGCCAGAAGGGAGTGGCACAATGTATTTACAGTGATGAAGGGGAAGAACTTACAACCAAGATTACTCTACCCAGCAAGGATCTCATTCAGATTTGATGGAGAAATCAAAAGCTTTACAGACAAGCAAAAGCTAAGAGAATTCAGCACCACCAAACCAGCTCTACAACAAATGCTAAAGGAACTTCTCTAAGTGGGAAACACAAGGAAAGAAAAAGAACTTCAAAAACAAACCCAAAACAATTAAGAATATGGTAATAGGAACATACATATTGATAATTACCTTAAATGTAAATGGATTAAATGCTCCAACCAAAAAACACAGGCTCGCTGAATAGGTACAAAAACAAGACCCATATATATGCTGTCTACAAGAGACCCACTTCAGACCTAGGGACACATACAGACTGAAAGTGAAGGGATGGAAAAAGATATTCCATGCAAATGGAAATCAAAAGAAAGCTGGAGTAACGATACTCATAACAGATAAAATAGACTTTAAAATAAAGAATGTTACAAGAGACAAGGAAGGATACTACATAATGATCAAGGGATCAATCCAGGAAGAAGATATAGTAATTTAAAATATATATGCACCCAACATAGGAGCACCTTAATACAGAAGAGAAATGCTAACAGCTATAAAAGAGGAAATTGACAGTAACACAGTAATAGTGGGGGAGATTAACACCTCACTCACACCAATAGACAGATGGTCCACACAGAAAATTAATATGCAAACACAAGCTTTAAATGACACAATAGATCAAATAGATTTGATATTTATCGGACATTCCATCTGAAAACAGCAGATTACACTTTCTTCTCAAGTGCACACAGAACATTCTCCAGGATAGATCACATCTTGGGTCACAGATCAAGGCTCGGTAAATTTAAGAAAATTGAAATCATATCAAGCATCTTTTCTGACCACAACACTATGAGATTAGAAATAAATTACAGGGAAAAAAAAGTAAAAAACACAAACACATGGAGGCTAAACAATACGTTACTAAGTAACCAAGAGATCACTGAAGAAATCAAAGAGGAAATCCAAAAATACCTAGAGACAAATGACAATGAAAACATGATCCAAAACCTATGGGATGCAGCAAAAGCAGTTCTAAGAGGGAAGTTTATAGCAATACAAGGCTACCTCAAGAAACAAGAAAAATCTCAAATAAGCAATCTAACCTTACACCTAAAGGAACTAGAGAAAGAACAAACAAAATTCAATGTTAGTAGAAGGAAAGAAATCATAAAGATCAGAGCAGAAATAAACGAAATAGAAACAAAGAAAACAATAGCAAAGATCAGTAAAACTAAAAGCTGGTTCTTTGAGAAGATAAACAAAATTGATAAACCTTTAGCCAGACTCATCAAGAAAAAGAGGGAGAGGACTCAAATCAATAAAATTAGAAAGGGAAAAGGAGAAGTTACAACAGACACTGCAGAAATACAAAGCATCCTAAGAGATTATTCAAGCAACTCTATGCCAATAAAATGGACAAGCTGGAGGAAATGGACAAATTCTTAGAAAAGTATAACCTTCCAAGACTGATCCAGGAAGAAATAGAAAATATGAACAGACTAAATCACAAGTAATGAAATTGAAACTGTGATTAAAAATCTTCCAGCAAACAGAAGTCCAGGACGAGATGGCTTATAGGTGAATTCTGTCAAACATTTAGAGAAGAGCTAACACCCATCCTTTTCAAATTCTTCCAAAAAATTGCAGAAGGAATACTCCCAAACTCATTCTACAAGGCTACCATCACCTTGATACCAAAACCAGATAAAGATACTACAAAAAAAGAAAATTAGAGACCAATATCACTGATGAATATAGATGCAAAAATCCTCAACAAAATACTACCAAACAGAATCCGACAGCACATTAAAAGGGTCATACACCATGATCAAGTGGGATTTATTCCAGGGATGCAAGGATTTTTCAGTATACACAAACCAATCAATGTGATACACTATATTAACAAACTGAAGAATTCAAACCATATGATCACCTCAATTTCACAGGCTCCGGACACACAGGCTCAGCGGCCATGGCTCACGGGCCTAGCCACTCAGCGGCATGTGGGATCCTCCTGGACTGGCACTGAACCCATGTCCCCTGCATCAGCAGGCGGACTCTCAACCATTGCGCCACCAGGGAAGCCCCAGAAAAAGCTTTTGACAAAAATTCAACACCCATTTATGATAAAACTCTCCAGAATGTGGGCATAGAGGGAACCTACCTCAACATAATAAAGGCCATATATGACAAACCCATGGCAAACATCATTCTCAATGGTGAAAAACTGAAAGCATTTCCTCTAAGATCAGGAACAAGACAAGGATGTCCACTCTCACCACTACCATTCAACATGGTTTTCAAAGTCCTACCCACAGCAATCAGAGAAGAAATAGAAATAAAAGAAATACAAATTGGCAAAGAAGTAAAGCTGTCACTTTTTGCAGATGACATGATACTATACATAGATAATCCTAAAGACGCCACCAGGAAACTACTAGAGCTAATCAATGAATTTGGTAAAGTTGCAGGGTACAAAATTAATGCACAGAAATCTCTTGCATTCCTATACACTAACAACAAAAGATCAGAAAGAGAAATTAAGGAAACAATCCCATTCACCACTGCAACAACAACAACAAAATAACTAGGAATAAACCTACCTAAGGAGGTAAAAGACCTGTACTCAGGAAAATATAAGACACTGATGAAAGAAATTAAAGATGACACAAACAGATGGAGAGATATACCATGTTCTTGAATTGGAAGAATCAATATTGTGAAAATGACTATACTACCCAAAGCACGCTACAGATTCAGTGCAATCCCTGTCAAATTACCAATGGCATTTTTTACAGAACTAGAACAAAAAAACTCTTAAAATTTGTACTGAGGCACAAAAGACCCCAAATAACCAAAGCATTCTTCAGGGAAAAAATCAGAGCCAGAGGAATCAAACTCCTTGACTTCAGACTATACTACAAAGCTACAGTAATTAAGACAATATGGTGCTGGCACAAAAACAGAAATATAGATCAATGGAACAGGATAGAAAGCCCACAGATAAACCCACGCACCTGTGATCAACTAATCTATGACAAAGGTGGCAAGAATATACAATGGAAAAAAGACAGTCTCTTCAATAAGTGGTGCTGGGAAAACTGGACAGCTACATGTAAAAGAATGAAATTAGAACACTCCCTGACACCATACACAAAAATAAACTCAAAATGGATTAATACCTAAATGTAAGATGGGACACTATAAAACTCTTAGAGGAAAACATAGGAAGAACACTGTTTGACATAAATCACAGCAAGATCTTTTTTGACCCACCTCCTAGAGTAATGGAAACAAAACCAAAAATAAACACATGGGACCTAATGAAACTTAAAAGCTTTTGCACAGCAAAGGAAACTATAAACAAGATGAAAAGGTAACCCTCAGAATGGGAGAAAATATTTGGAAACTAATCAACGGACAAAGGATTTATCTCCAAAATATATTAACAGCTCATGCAGCTCAGTATTAAAAAAACAAACAACCCAATCCAAAAATGGGCTGAAGACCTAAATAGACATTTCTCCAAAGAAGGCGTACAGCGTGACCAAACAGCACATGAAAAGATGCTCAACATCACTAATCATTAGAGAAATGCAAATCAAAACTACAATGAGGTATCACCTCACACTGGTTAGAATGGGCAACATCAGAAAATCTACAAACAACAAATGCTGGAGAGGGTGTGGAGGAAAGGGAACACTCTTGCACTGTTGGTGGGAATGTAAGTTGGTACAGCCACTATGGAGAACAGTGTGGAGGTTCCCTATAAAGATAGAACTACCATATGACCCAGCAGTCCCACTACTGGGCATATACCCACAGAAAACCATATTTCAAAAAGACACATGCACCCCCATGTTCATTGCAGCACTATTTACAATAGCCAGGTCATGGAAGCAACCTAAATGCCCTTCGACAGATAAATGGATAAAGAAGATGTGGTACATATATACAATGGTATATTACTCAGCCATAAAAAGGAACGAAACTGGGTCATTTGCAGAGACGAGGATGGATGTAGAGACTGTCATACAGAGTTAAGTAAATCAGAAAGAAAAAAACAAATATCGTATATTAATGCACATATGTGGAATCTAGAAAAATGATACAGATGAATAGGTTTGAAGGGCAGAAATAGAGACAGAGATGTAGAGAACAAATGCTTGGACACCAAGGTGGGAAAGCAGGAGGGGGGTGGGTGTGGTGGGATGAACTGGGAGATTGAGATTGACATATATACAGTAATATGTATAAAATAGATAACTAATAAGAACCTGCTGTATAAAATAAAATAAAATAAAGTTCAAAAAAACGCAATTAAGAAAACCGTTTATCCATACAGATGATGGGGTGGTGTGCACAAAAAATGGTTGAAGACTGTTGACAAAAATTGGGCAAAGCAGATGTGGGAGGATTGCGGGAGCTGGTTCTTCTCCAAATGATCTTTGCATTTTCATTTGTAAAGTTAGCATACCATTTGGCTTTGATATGCTGAGGGCCTGGGGTTTTTTTTACCCTCTGTCTGTGCCTCTCCAGCTGTGACTGAGTTTATTTCTTTTAACTGCTATTTAGAGTTGATAGATAGCCATAGATAGCCAGGTCTCAAATGTGTTAGTGTATTAACATAAAGTTTTAGAGGCAAGTATTTTCTTATTATGATAGTGACAGATGTAGCTGGGCTTTTCTTTCATAGGTTTGGCTGTGATAAGTATGTTACATAAAGATAGAAAAAAACAAAACATATATAGTTTTTCTCCCTAATGTAGCTACTGACTAGTTTTAATCTAAAATAGTGGTGGTGGATATTGAAATATCTGGGGTGGTGGCGTATGTGCAACATACCTGGATGAATCACCACAGAATTTTCTTCTCACATATATATATGATGAAATGGAAGAAACTTTATTCACCCGAATTCCTCTTGGAGAGGAGTATGTGTTTAGAAGAAATATTTTGTGAAGCCGGTTGAGGTCAGGGTAGGGGACCCCAAATGACCTGCTCAGAAATCAGGAGGTATTCCAAATGCCTTCTAAGGGGGCTGAGTCTTGCTAACCAGAAGCTTTGTTTTTTCTGATTACTGAGATGGTCAGGTCTGCAAGCTTAGACGTTAGGAGCAGCTCTTAACAATAGAAGGAATAAGAATTGGACTTTGCTTTTCATTTATCTATTTATTATTTCAAACCTCTTTATTAAATCTTTCTCCCTTTGTCACTCAGCCATGTGACTTCAACTGATGTATTGCTGGGGTACACGGCATGTGCCCAGGGTAACAGAAGCTTCGGAATAAACATAGCACATCTGCCTGAGGGATTAGTGGTCTCCATAAATTGTGGAGAATTCAAAACTCACATGCATTTTAAATTTTTTAATATTTATTTATTTATTTGGCTGTGCTGGGTCTTAGTTTCTGCTTGCGAGATCTTCGTTGTGGCATGTGGGATCTTTTTTTTTTTTTTTTTAGTTGCGGCATGCAGGATCTTTAGTTGTGGCATGTGGGATCTAATTCCCTGACCAGGGATTGAACCCCTGCATTGGGAGCACAGAGTCTTAACCACTGGACCACCAGGGAAGTCCCAAAACACACATACATTTTAAAAACATTAAATTTTAAAGAAATTGCTCTGGGTCCCTTGAGTCTCTGCACCTAGACACACCCCGCTCCATCACATCATGTACTTACCTTCCCCAGGCCCACACAAAGTGCTATAAGAATTCAGAGGACAGAGAGAACATTTCTGGCAGTGGACAGAGTCCTGAGTGAGCACAGAGGCTTTATGGAATCTGGACATGAGGTGAGTCTCAAAGGACTGGGAATATTTGTTAGGGAGCAATTGATGGATGTGTGTTGGGGTGGGTGTCCTCACCGGGGGACATGCCAGATGAGGGGGTGGCAGGAGTCCCAGCTCAAGGGTTGAAATGCCAGACAGAGAGTAGACCTATTTGGCTAAACTGTGAGAGAGTGAGAGGTAAGATCAGAAATGCATATGGGATCAGTGGGTGGGAGCCAAGTATCAACGGTCCTGTTCATTATTGGAATTTCTGATGATTTTGGACATTATCAAAGAGATGCTCTAGGGCGGTTAACAGAGAGATGGTATGCAATGGTGGAGGCTGAGTTAAGAGGCCAGGTTGTTTGGTTAGTGATTCCTAATCAGAGATTCCTAATTCAGAATCTGCTGTGGAACATTTCTAACTATCTATGTGGAGTCACCCACCATTGGAGTTTCTGATTCAGGAGGTCTGGTGTGAAGCCCAAGAAAGCTGTATTTGTAAAAAGCTTTCCAATGAATTTTGTTGCATTCCCCAGTTAAAAAACCCTGGGATGGGAGGTGATTATATCGGGGAGGAAGAAATTTTCCTCTACCCTCTAGGTTCTTCTGGCTACTCTAAGAATTAAATTGACATGACACATGTATTAACAGAAGAAAATCAAACAAAGTTTAATAACATGTATACATGGGAGAGACCCAGGAGAACTGGATAACTGCCAGAATGGCTGAAGCCCTCACCTTAAACACTGTCTTCAGCTAAAGAGAAAAGAGGGTGTTGAGCATGGGGAGAGTCAGTTATTGGAAAGCCAGTTACCAGGAAAAGCACAATAAACAAGGAGAGAATATTCTGCAGATTTAAGTCTTCTCTACTGATAAGTTTCTAGAAATTTGGTCATTCTCCCCTTCCTGGTACAGTGGTGGGTGATACCCTTACAAATGGAGTTTTCCCTTGCAAATGGAAATATTTCTTACAAAAGAGTGATTCCTACTTGGTTTTCAGAGTTTTTCCCAAGTCTGCTGTTTCTTAGAAAATAACCAGCTTAAAATAATATTCCAAAGAAACACATTTTGGGGTGGCAAATTCTGCTCCCTTACGATTGCCATGTCCTACTTTTAAAAAAAATTTTTATTGGAGTACAGTTGATTTACAAAGTTGTGTTAGTTTCAGGTGTACAGCAAAGTGAATCAGTTACACATATACATATAGCCACTCTTTTAGATTCTTTTCCCATATAGGGCATTACAGAGTATTGAGAAGAGTTCCCTGTGCTAGACAGTAGGTCCCTACTAGTTATCTATTTTATATATAGCAGTGAGTCTATGTCAATGCCAATCTCCCAGCAATACCCTACTTTTAATGTAATGGAACTTGGACATAGGGTGGTAGCAATGGCAATGGAAAAAGGTTCAATTTGAAAGACTTAGCAAAAGAATAAGGAGGACGTGAATTGGTATTAGACCACTCCCTGCTCCAATGTATGTGATGTCCTGAGCCATTTCCCACTATGAAATAAAATTCATAGTTTATGGCAAGACAAAAAAATTTAAACATAAATATATTTTCTTTGTCCTTTGGCCTCCTCTCTCCCCTCCACTGTGCATTGTGTGTCTGCATTACGCATCAACCAAGCCTACCCATTGGCCCAAATACCTGCTCAACCATAAAGAGCAACGTTCTCCCAGGACCAAGAAGACAACTCCTTAAAAGGTAACATTTCTTCTCGATCTTGTAATGAACCGTGGTGACCCATGACCCACTACTTGCTTTGTACATTTAGATCTGGATGGTGTAAACTGTCAATAATACGTACGTCATTGAATACACAGCCCTCTGTCTCAAAAAACTTATATAAGTGTGCTCTGACCTCTGACAGGCAGAAAAGTTCTCAGAGCTTTCTGAGAGGCTGTGCCCATGTTATAATCCTCAATGTCTTGAATAAAATTTTCCATTTCTTTTTTGTTGTTGGTACTTAGCTCATTTATTTTGTTTTTTGTTTTTGTTTGAATAGGTAATCACAACAATTTAATAATAAAAGTACTATAATAATTATAAACAAAGCCTAACATTTACCAGGGTTTTTTTTAAAATTTTTATTGGAGTATAGTTGATTTACAATGTTGTGTTAGCTCCTGCTATACAGCAAAGTGAATCAGTCATGCATATACATATATCCACTCTTTCTCAGATTCTTTTCCCATATAGGTCATTACAGAGTATTGAGAAGAGTTCCCTGTGCTATACAGTAGGTCCTTATTAGTTATCTATTTTATATATAGTAGTGTATATATGTCTATCCCAATCTCCCAGTTTATCCCTGTCCCCACATTTCCCCCCTGGAAACTGTAAGTTTGTTTTCAAATTTTCCATTTCTTTCTTAGATCAACTGATTAATTTTTTCATCGACATCACTATCTATGTATCTTTCAGATTAGAACACGCTAGTTTTTCCAAATCACTTGTGGCTGCATTAGCCTCACCTATAACTCTTTCCTTGGAAGTAATTCTGCAGAATACGTATTTCTTTGAGATCTTGGTGGGCAACTTTTAAAAAGGATATTTTTGCACACTGATATTGCTTACATCATTCTTAATGTTTCAAAAGCATTTTATTATAATTTCCAGCTTCTTTTTTGTCCCATTCTCTCCTTTATTTATTTATTTATTTCCTTGTTGGTTATCTATTTTATTTTATATTTTTAAAACTTTTTAATATGGGAATTTTCAAATACATATACAAAAGTAGAGAGAATCATGAACCCACATACCCATCACCCAAATTTAACAGTTATCAACATTTTGCCATTCATCTTCATCTGTCCCTCACCTCAATTCTTTCTCTCTCCTGGAATTTTTGTTGTTGTTAGTTTCTGCTTTATAACAAATGAATCAGCTATACATATACACGTATCCCCATATCTCCTCCCTCCTGCGTCTCCCTCCCACCCTCCCTATCCCATCCCTCTAGGTGGTCACAAAGCACCGAGCTGATCTCCCTGTGCCATGCGGCTGCTTCCCACCAGCTATCTATTTTACACTTGGTAGTGTATATGTGTCCATGCCACTCTCTCACTTTTTCCCAGCCCTAGGAAATGAATACTGTGTGCAGCAGCGGGGTAGTGCCGGCATGTGGGCTTGTGCTCTGGCTGCCTGTGCCAAGGCGTGCGCCCTATGGGATTTGGCATTTACACGGGCCTGCGTGGGAATATAGACAGGCTGAAGGAGCCAGAAATAAAGAAGAGTCAGGGATTGGGACAAGGGAGGCTGTGGAGGAGGGCTGGAGACCCAGGACGCCAGCCCTCGTGGGGAGCGTAGCACCCCAGAACACTGAGAGCGATCAGCCACGGCAGTGGACAGGAAATTTTTCCTGGGGTAGGAAATCGGTGTCCAGAGGAGACCAGAAACACCTCAGTAGAGGACAGGGGACAGCATGTGGGCTGGATGCCAACAGGATAGGAAGTTTCCCCCTGCACCCTGGGGCCACCTTGAGAAGGAAGTGGGTGTGCAGCCAGAGTTCCTTTGGAAAGGGGAAGAGAGCTGATAGGGAATTTGAACTTGGAAAGTGAGTGAATCTTTACGTGAAAGAAATGTTTCTAATCTAGAAGAGCCTGAGTTATTTTTTATTGGAAAATTTAAGATTTGTGTATGTGTGTTGTCATTGGGGATTGAGCACAAGGTAAGACTATAAGAAATATTTAGAGAAAATGTTTCTGGTTTCTGCATATTTGAGTTTTATGTAAATGTCAACTTCAATCCCAATCCACCCCTGAACACATATTCTATTGTGTTTTTCTCCCAGTGTTTCTTTCCTCCACTGAACTGTAAACTCCTCCTAGGTAGAGATGATGTGATACATCTTTGGATATCTGTGTCTCCAAGACCTAATGGTACAATTATGACACAAAGTATGTCCTCATTAAATATTTGTTGAATGAATGGAAAACTTCAAAATGATTAAGTAAAATTTTCTTTTATTTTTCCTCAATATATTTTTGTCAAGTTTTAGTTTTTCATTATTTTTCCAGTTTTATGGAGATACAACTGATATATGGCATTGTATTAATTTTTTTAAAAATTTATTTACTTATTTTTGGCTGCATTGGGTCTTCATTGCTGCGTGCAGGCTTCTTCTAGTAGTGGCGAGCAGGGGCTACTCTTCATTGTGGCACGTGGGCTTCTCATTGTTGTGGCTTCTTGTTGCAGAGCACGGGCTCTAGGCGTGTGGGCTTCAGTAGTTGTGGCACACGGGCTCAGTAGTTGTGGCTTGCAGGCTCTAGAGTGCAGGCTCAGTAGTTGTGGTGCACGGGCTTAGTTGCTCTGCGGCATGTGGGATCTTCCCGGACCAGGGCTCAAACCCGTGTCCCCTGCATTGGCAGGCGGATTCTTAACCACTGCTCCACCAGGGAAGTCCCTGACACAATACAAAAAGTATTAGTTTTAGATGTGTACCATAATGATTTGCTATCTGTATATATTGTGAACTGATCACCACAGTAAGTCTAGTTAACATCAATCAACCTCACATAGTTACAAATTTTTTTTATTGTGATGAGAACTTTTAAGATCTATTCTCTTAGCAAATTTCATATATAAAATACAGTATTGTTAACTACATATAATCACCATGCTGTACATTACGTCCCCAGAACTGATTTGTCTTATAACTGTAAGTTTTAACCTCTTGACCACCTTCACCCATTTTTTTCAGGTTTTAATGAGTGTCCAGATTTTCTTAGAGCCCTTGCCTTGGAACTGCCCACTGCAAGAGTATGAAGTCTGGGGAGCAGGCTCAGGGTCCAGGCGGAGCCAGGAGGATGGCAGTGGCTCTAGATATGATGTCTGAGTGTGAATTCCCATTTAGGATTTCTCTAAGCACAAGAGTCATGGCTCTGTGGCAGGGTGTCCTACACCTGTGAATAAATCAGGGATGGAAAAGAGGAATTTTTCCAAAACAGCGCGAAGTTTCTGGTAAGAGCTTTGCTGCTACTTAAGAAATATTTAAAACTTCCACAAGTGTAAATTAATGCAGATGTAAATAACCATTCAGACAACCAGGAATTTGACAAGCAGAGGTGTCTGCCAACATGTCCTGAGTAATTAACTCGATTTTTGCACTTTCTTTCTTTTGCTGGCAGCACTAGGCAACACTTACTTATTTCTTAGCTCTGACTGGATGCTGCCGATTCTAGGAGTTAAAAAAAGATTTTGGATTTTATTGTCCAACTTCTCAGACTATGGAACCTACTGTGAGAGTAAAGGCTGACCCTAGAAACTTCTGTTCTCGATTCTGAAGCTGGTTTAGCATTAAGCCTTGGGCCAAGCCACTAGCTTCTCCCTGACCCTTTTTTTTTTTTTTTGGAGCCATTTCACACGCGATCATTCTATCGATCAATTTTCCAGATCTCCGTGGGAACTGATTAAAGAGGGTGAGCTCTGGTGATGAAAGCGGCTGAGTGAGCACAATCATTGCTGTTCAGAAAACTTGAAAATGCCGAAACTTCCTTTTCTAAGTTTGGATCTGCTTTTGCCTCACCTTTGCCTGGACATTAGAACATCTAAATAATTCTCAGGGGCAGAAGCTCAGTGCGTTGCTATTCACAGGCTCTGCCACAGGTCACTGAATTCCCAGCATCTCTGTGCTCATTTCTTGTTCAAGGGCACTTTGAAGGTATAACTGGTCATTGTTTAGTCTCCTCAGATGAGATGGACTATCTGGGGTTAAAGGAAAAATAAGTTACATCCCTTCTATGTGCGGGCAAAGCTGATTTTTGTCCTGTGAACTGCAGGCTGCAGCTTCTTTTTGAAGCTGACTCTTGGAGGGTTTGGCCAAGGGCTGATTTTTTGGATTTTTTTTTTTTTTCCAACAGTTGGCCACTTATCTCTGATGGCTGCTCTGTAGCTTAAAGTGATATTTCTGCCCCAAACTCAAGTTTCAGGGATGAGAAAAGATTTTTAACCCAGAATACACACACAGCTGGCCAGCTCCAGGGAAGGACTCCTTGGTCAGAGCGAGAGAGCTCCTTTGGGTGTTCTTTGAGTCTCTTCGGCCCTCACCTCCACACGTCAGTGTGGCACTGAGAGAGGAGAGTGAGGGCCCTGAGGGCGGGGCTGGGGCTTTCCAGCAGCACCCAAATGGGGGCTTGGTGGGGACCAAGTGGGACCTTATTGTTTTGCTTGGAGTTTTGCGAATTACCAGTATATCGGCATATTTGCTTTTAAATGTGAACACAGTACTTGGCATGTGGTCGACCATGAATAAATGTTTGTTAAACAAATGGAAAAATAATTGATGCCCCAATTCCACCGCTGATCATATGAAAGATTTTTGGGTTATCGGTTCCTTGGGGTGGTTTTACCACTAACTTCCTCGCTTCTCACGGTAACTGCTCTCCGTCTTAATCTTGAACCTGAGGCTGTACCTATGCCACAGAGTCTTCCTTTCCATGGCTTTGACTCTTTCCCACCATCTCCCCTCCCAGGTGATGGGTCCTGGCTGAATTTGTGACAGCAGTGTCTGGAGGCTGGTGGGACTCCTGGGGCTATTACGCATTACATTTTGCTGTAAGATTTATAGGGGTCTTGGCCGCAGAAACAGCTCCTTCCCTAGAGTTGCATGTACAGAAACATGATGTGGAAGTCAATTGGAAAGGCAGACTCTAACTTCTCTTCAACCTGCTTTTATTTAATCCGGGTCAGTGTTCAAGGCAGCAAACCTACTTTTCTAATTAAGCTTCCCTTCTCACTTTTATTAATAAACTCACAGCAAAGCTAATCTGTTCAGTGGGGTCCTGCACCCCATCACCTCCATATATCCCACCCACCTGTTCCTCCAAGTGTCGCTAAAGGGTCAACTCCTCCATCAAGTTTCCCCTCTCTCCCAGCCACCACCCCCTCTGAACTGTGAAGTCATTTATGACCTGCATTACCCCGGTACAGTTAGTCCAGTCCCTTTGTGAAGTGTGGGATTTGGGAAATCTGTGGTCAGGTTGCCTGGCTTTGAATCCCGACCCGTCCATCTACTAGCTGTGTGTTGCTGGCAAAGTTACCTAACTTCTCTGTACCTCTGGAACTTACAGATGGCATCTGGGAGGAGCTTGGTCTCACTGGGGGAGATGGGCTCCTTGGAGGCCTGTTCCCGAGGATCAGGAGAGAACACAGACTAATCAGGTCCAACTGTTTTGGTACCTGCTCCCTGCTCTGCACACCAGGACATAAAGGTTGGCACAGTCTCAGCTGCAGATCTTCCATTTTTATAGACCCCTGGCACTGTAAAATGTAAAGCAGGGGCTTCCCTGGTGGCACAGTGGTTGAGAGTCCACCTGCCGATGCGGGGGACATGGGTTAGTGCCCCGGTTGTGGAGGATCCCACGTGCCGCGGAGCGGCTGGGCCCGCGCGCTGGGCCTGCGCGTCCGGAGCCTGTGATCTGCAATGGGAGAGGCCACAACAGTGAGAGGCCCGCGTACAACAAAAAAAAAAAAAAAGAAAAAAATGTAAAGCAGCCCATTTTTACTCCCAGACGCGTAGCTGCCAGGTTTCCGCAGTCTCTCTCCAGGAAGCCAGCATCCCTCGGCTTCCACCTATGACGTACAGTGAGGGGGCTTTAGAGTCAGAGCTGGACGTGGAGCCTAGCAGGCTCTGCTACTTACTGTGTGACCTTAGGCAAGGGCCTTACCTCTCTGAGTCTCAGTTTTCTCATTGGTAAAATGGAGATGATAAATCTCCACAGTGCAGAGTGTGGGAATGAGAGGAGAGAGTGAATGTCAAGTGCTTGCCCAGGATCTGGCCCCCAGTAAGCACCCAGCATTCGGATTCATTTTTTTTCCTATTTTTAAATTTATTTTTAATATCTTTATTGGAGTATAATTGCTTTACAATGGTGTCGTATTTTCTGCCGTATAACACAGTGAATCAGCTATACATATACATATATCCCCATTTCTCCTCCCTCTAGCGTCTCCCTCCACCCTCCCTATCCCACCCCTCTAGGTGGTCACAAAGCAACGAGCTGATCTCCCTGTGCTATGTGGCTGCTTCCCACTAGCTATCTATTTTACATTTGGTAGTGTATATATGTCCATGCCACTCTCTCACTTCGTCCCAGCTTACCCTTCCCCCTCCCTGTGTCCTCAAGTCCATTCTCTATTTCTGCATCTTTATTCCTGTCCTGCCCCTAGGTTCTTCAGAACCTTTTTTTTTTTTTAGATTCCATATATATGTGTTTTAGCATATGGTATTTGTTTTTCTTTTGCTGACTTCACTCTGTATGACAGTCTCTAAGTCCATCCACCCCATGACAAATAACTCAATTTCATTTCTTTTTATGGCTAACTAATATTCCGTTGTATATATGTGTCACATCTTCTTAATCCATTCATCTGTCGATGGACACTTAGGTTGCTTCCATGTCCTGCTGATATGATTCTGAATGAGATCCTTGCTGGGTTGAGTAATCTTGGTTGTAGGTTTTTCCCTTTCATCACTTTCAATATGTCCTGCCGCTCCCTTCCGGCTTGTAGAGTTTCCGCTGAAAGATCAGCTGTTGACCTTATGGGGATTCCCTTGTGTGGTATTTATCCCTTGCTGCTTTTAATATTTTTCCTTTGTATTTAATTTTTGATAGTTTGATTAATATGTGTGTTGGTGTGTTTCTCCTTAGATTTATCCTATATGGAACTCTCTGTGCTTCCTGGACTTGATTGACTATTTCCTTTCCCATATTAGGGAAGTTTTCAATTATAATCTCTTCAAATATTTTCTCAGTCTCTTTTTTTTTTCTTTTCTTCTTCTGGGACCCCTATAATTCTAATGTTGGTGCATTTAATGTCCCCAGAGGTCTCTGAGAGTATCCTCAGTACTTTTCATTCTTTTTTCTTTATTCTGCTCTGCAGTAGTTACTTCCACTATTTTATCTTCCAGGTTACTTATCTGTTCTTCTGCCTCAGTTATCCTGCTATTGATTCCTTCTAGAGAATTTTTAATTTCCT
>NW_020173971.1:1043683-1126462 GCF_003031525.2 Neophocaena asiaeorientalis asiaeorientalis | reverse complement strand
CCCTTCTAGAGTATTTTTAATTTCATTTATTGTGTTGTTCATCATTGTTTGTTTTCTGTTTAGTTCTTCTAGGTCCTTGTTGAATGTTTCTTGCATTTTGTCCATTCTATTTCCAAGATTTTGGATCATCTTTGCTATCATTATTCTGAAGTCTTTTTCAGGTAGACTGCCTAGTTCCTCTTCATTTGTTTGGTCTGGTGGGTTTTTACCTTCTCCTTCATCTGCTGTGTATTTCTCTGTCTTCTCTTTTTGCTTAACTTACTGTGTTTGGGGCCTCCTTTTTGCAGTATGCAGGTTCGTAGTTGCTGTTGTTTTTTGTGTCTGCACCCAGTGGGTAAGGTTGGTTCAGTGGGTTGTGTAGGTTTCCTGGTGGAGGAGACTGTTGCCTGTGTTCTGGTGGATGAGGCTGGATCTTGTGTTTCTGGTGGGCAGGACCGCGTCTGGTGGCATGTTTTGTGGTGTCTGTGAACTTATTATGATTTTATGCAACCTCTCTGCTAATGGGTGCAGTTGTGTTCCTGTCTTGCTTGTTGTTTGGCATAGTGTGTCCAGCACTGTTGCTCACTTGTCGTTGAATGGAGCTGGGTCTTAGCGTTGAGATGGAGACCTCTGGGAGAGCTTTTGCCATGTGATATTACATGGGGCTGGGAGGTCTCTGGTGGACCAATGTCCTGAACTGAGCTCTCCCACCTCAGAGACTCAGGCCTCACACCCAGCCGGAGCACCAAGACTCTGTCAGTCAGTCGTCTCAGAAGAAAAGGGAGAAAAAACAAGAAAGACAGAAAGAATAAAATAATAAAGTAATTAAAATAAAAAGTATTATTAAAAATAAAAATGCATTTTAAAAAAAACAAAGAGAAGAGCAACCAAACTAAAAAACAAATCCACCAATGATAATAAGTGCTAAAAACTGTACAAAAGAAAACAAAACAATAAAACAGACAGACAGAACCCTAGGACAAATGGTAAAAGCAATGGTGTACAGACAAAATCACACAAAGAAGCATACACAGAGACACTCACAAAAAGAGGAAAAGGAAAAAATATATATATATTAAAAGAAAAGGAAGAGAGCAACCAAATCAATAAACAAATCTACCAATGATAATAAGCTCTAAATACTAAACTAAGATAAACATAAAACCAGAAACAAATTAGATGCAGAAAGCAAACCCCAAGTCTATAGTTGCTCCCAAAGTCCATTGCCTCAATTTTGGGATGATTTGTTGTCTGTTCAGGTATTCCACAGATGCAGGTACATCAAGTTGACTGTGGAGATTTAATCCGCTGCTGCTGAGGCTGCTGGGAGGGATTTCCCTTTCTCTTCTTTGTTCGCACAGCTCCTGGGGTTCAGCTTTGGATTTGGCCCCGCCTCTGCGTGTAGGTCGCCTGAGGGCATCTGTTCTTTGCTCAGACAAGATGGGGTTATAGGAGCAGCTGATTAGGGGGCTCTGGCTCACTTAGGCAGGGGGGAAGGAGGAGTACGGATGCGGGGCGAGCCTGCGGCGGCAGAGGCCAGTGTGACATTTCAACAATCTGAGGCACGCCGTGTGTTCTCCCAGTGAAGTTGTTCCTGGATCATGGGACCCTGGCAGCGGCAGGCTGCACAGTCTCCTGGGAGGGGAGGTGTGGATAGTGAACTGTGCTTGCACACAGGCTTCTTTGTGGCTACAGCAGCAGCCTTAGCGTTTCATGCTTGTGTCTGGTGTCTGCGCTGATAGCCGTGCTGCCGCGGCTTGCACCCATCTCTGGAGCTCATTTAGGCGGTGCTCTGAATCCCCTCTCCTCACGCACCCCAAAACGACAGTTTCTTGCCTCTTAGGCAGTCCCAGAGCTCTCCCTGAGCTCCTTCCTGGCTAGCTGTGGTGCACTAGCCCCCTTTAGGCTGTGTTCACGCAGCCAACCCGTCTTCTCCCTGGGATCTAACCTCCGAAGCCCGAGCCTCAGCTCCCAGCCCCCGCCCACCCCAGCAGGTGAGCAGACAAGCCTCTCGGGCTGGTGAGTGCTGGTCGGTAGGCACCGATCCTCTGTGCGGGGAAACTCTCCGCTTTGCCCTCCACACCCCTGTTGCTGCGCTCTCTTCTGTGGCACTGAAGCTCCCCCCCACCCCATCTCTGCCAGTGAAGGGGCTTCCTAGTGTGTGGAAACCTTTACTCCTTCACAGCTCCTTCCCACTGGTGCAGGTCCTGTCCCTATTCTTTTGTCTCTGTTTTTTCTTTTTTCTTTTGCCCTACCCAGATATGTGGGGAGTTTCTTGCATTTTGGGAAGTCTGAGGTCTTCTGCTAGCATTCAGTAAGTGTTCTGTAGGAGTTGTTCCACATGTAGATGTATTTTTGATGTATTTGTGGGGAGGAAGGTGATTTCCACGTCTTTCTCCTCCACCGTCTTGAAGGTCCCTTTCCAGGATTCTTAATAACCACTATTTATCCATACTTCCGCAGAACACATAAACGGTTGCTGTTGTTAAATGGTGGGGTCATTGTGACATCTGGTGCTCATTCAGATGACGCTTCAAGGACTTGTTTTGTTCAAATGTGATAGAACTTCCTTCATTCCAAATGCGTGTGTGTGTGTGTGTGCATGTATGTATACAGACACTCTGATCTTTATAATGATTTCAGATAATCTTTACGAGAACTGAGAAAATGGAATAATTGACTCACAGTGTTTTTGTTCCCAATGAAATTATTTTATTTTATTTATTTGTGTGTGTGTGTGTGTTTTATTTTAGTTTTTTAAACTTTTTATTTAATATTGGAGTAGAGCCGATTAACAATGTTGTGATAGTTTCAGGTGCACAGCAAAGTGACTCAGCCATACATATACGTGTATCCATTCTCCCTCAGACTTCCCTCCCATCCAGGCTGCCACATAACATTGAGCAGAGTTTCCTGTGCTATACAGTAGGTCCTTGTTGGTTATCAATTTTATTTTAATTTAAAAAAATTTGGCTTCATTGGGTCTTCATTGCTGCATGTGGGGTTTCTCTAGCTGCAGTGAGTGGGGGCTACTCTTTGTTGTGGTGCGTGCTCTTCTCACTGTGGTGGCTTCTCTTGTTGCAGAGCACGGGCTCTAGGCATGCGGGCTTCAGTAGTTGCAGCACGTGGGCTCAGCAGTTGTGGCTCGTGGGCTCTATGGCACGTGGGCTTCCATAGTTCTGGTGCACGGGCTTAGTTGCCCCACGGCATGTGGGATCTTCCCAGACCAGGGATCTAACCTGTGTCCCCTCCGTTGGCAGGCAGACTCTTAACCACTGGCACCACCAGGGAAGTCCCTATCCATTTTAAATATAGCAGTGCGTACATGTCAATCCCAAACTCCCTAACTATCCCTTCCCCCCACCCTTTCCCCCTGCTAACCATAAGTTTGTTCTCTAAGTCTGTGGTGACTCACAGCTTTTAAAAACAGAAATGCTGGTAGAGCACAGAGGTGTGGAAAAGCTCAAGGAGAAGAGATGGGACTCTCAGAGCACGTTAAAGAAAGGAAAGGAAATCATGGCAGTAATATTTAGACTCCATAAAATTAGATTCAACATTAATCTTGTGAGTTACAGACTCATAAGCTGTGGGGCTAAACTTAGTAGCCTCAGATTTTCTGCAGGACTCCTGAAATTGTTATTAAGGGTGGCATGCCTGCTCACAGCATGTGGGAAGCATGGGAATATATTTCACAACTGACAGAAATGCTCAGAGCCTCAAGTCTCCTCTCTGAATTAGCAAACAGAAAAAAAGTAACGGCATTACAGACTTATCATGTTAATAATAACGCCTGCCCTGTATGTGAAGGCATCCACTTCTGTGCTTTAAGAGGATAAAGGGCCAGACTCCAGCATGTACCATGAACCTCTTCCTGAAAGCTCTACAGTTTAAGACAATTTCGCCTGACACAACAGCTGCCTCTTAAGTGGTATTGTTAAAATAGACGTTATATATCCAGGTGTGGAAGGAGCCAGGACCCAGAACTAAATGGGGTGTTTCTAACAAAGGCTCATTGTTTGCCATCTGTTTACAGTGCCTGTTTAACATTGCTAATAATAGCAAAATCACAATTTCCACAGAAGGCAGCGTTGGCAGGAAGATGACACTTAGAGGAGTTCAGAACATAAGCAGGGAGCTGCCTCCCATTCCTCTGCTTCCCTAACCCCCGGACCCTCTGAAATGGTCAGTTTTGGGGTTCAAGTCCCTCCCTGGTCCCCCTCTGTCCCTCTCCCCACCATTCTTTTGTGAAAATGTGGCTTCTGTGAAAGGCTGGGTCCTGTCTGCACAGGCCAAGCTGGCTTATAGCTGGTGTTCATGTCAGAACTGAAACACATCTGCAGGGCGTGGAGAGATGACGTAAGTAATTTGACTAAAGTCACACAGCTTGCAAGTGGAAATTTAAGCTCAAAGCTTCCCGACTAGTTTGTCATCTGATTCAATTCAGTGAAAAATACTCCTATTGAACACATTCTATGTCCAAAGCCTTGTCCTAGGAGCCTGTACAGGTATTTGCACTCCTCTGTTGAGGTTCTTATCGTAGATGGCTCTGTGCATCTCCGTTAGATTCTGAGTTCCTTACAGGCATGGATTGTGCCATGTTTATTGGGCTTGCAGAGTAGTAAGTGCTCTTAGGTAAGTAAGTAAGAGGTAGATATGGTCCATCTGCAGGTTGCTCATCATCAGTGGGGCAGACTAGTTTAAGTCAACTACCATACCACTCAGACCGATAACTGCATCCATCCATCTGTACACATCCATTTCTTGAACACTTACTGGATTAAGTGATACAAGCTTCCAGTTATAAAATAACAAGTCAGGGTGATAGATATACAGCGCAAGGAATGTAGTCAATAATATCAAAATAACTTTGGCGACAGACGGTTACTAGACATCACGGTGATCAATTCACAGTGTATATAACTGTTGAATCAGCGTGTTGTACACCTGAAAATAATATCATATTGTATGTCAACTATACTTCAATAAAAATTTTTTCTAAATTCTTTTTGCATTACAGCATTACAAACTGTTCATTGATATCAAAAATTCTTTCAGTTTTAGCCTCAGTTCCCAGATCATCAGAGATATTGTTTAATTCTCTTTTTTTATTTGATGTATGGTATTGTTGTGGACTGAACTGTGTCCCCCACTAATTCATATGTTGAAGCCGTAACCCCCAATGCTTGGAGATCGGGACTATAAGGAGGTAATGCAAATTAAGTGAGGTCATAATGGTGGGTCCTTAATCCGATAGGAGTGGTGTCCTTATAAGAAGAGGAAGAGACACAGATTCCTTTCCCTCTTCCTCTCCCTCTCCATCCGTGTGTGCACAGAAGAAAGGTCATGTAAAGACATGGTGAGAGGGCGATCATCTGCAAGCCAGAGAGAGAGCTCTCACCAGAAACTAAACTTTCTGGTACTTTGATCTTGAACCTCTAGCTTCCAGAACTGTGAGAAAATAAATTTCTGTTGTTTAAGCCACCCAGTCCATGATATTTTGTTATGGCAGCTGGAGCAGACTAATACAATAATAAATACAAAGCTTCAAGAAAAAAATTTACAGTGAATTATTGACTTTACATCTTTCATTGTATCATCCAGGGGTAATTGAATACAGTGACTTAGTGCCAAATTAAAAACATTTAAAAACATTTCTAAAATTTTGGCTGAAATACCAGACTTTCTCCCTAACATACAGGCACTAGCACCATCTGAACAAAAAGTTTCCATGAAAATATATCTCACTGACACCATTTTTCTTAAACATTGACAATAAAGTTTGGTCATTATGTCAAGTATTATTCCTTCCAACTCCACAAGATCAACAAAATTTCTCATTTTAAAATAAAATTTTAATATGCTTTTATATGAAACAGTTGAAGGTTCATAGAAAGTGAATATTTTACTCTTTTGATTTATAACTTTTAAATTAAGTTGTTTTCTCATTTCAGTAGATATATATTTTCCAACAAGTGGGAACATAAATCTAGAATGTAATGTATTCTTATATAGGTACTAGCCTTTTGAAAATGGCTATTGAATATTTCGTGTTTGGAAATGCTTGATTGTGTTTAAGCACATGCTGGCTAGTGCTAACCTTTTAAAAGTTACTTTCTTAATATTTTTAACCATTTAATCAACATTTTGCTAAACTTAGAAGATTTTGTTCTTTCAAATACATTATTGTGTGAAACTGATCTTTTGATTGTTTTTCTCAGTGATAATTACAACTCTCTTTTATTGAACCATGAGCTTTGGCAAAATGTGATTGCCACTCTGATGAATATCTAAATCTTTTAACAGTCAACTCAGAGCACCATTTGCGTCCCATATTTATATCCCTAGCACTGATGAGACACTTGTATTTTTGTTAAAATAATCTAATTATTTTACGTTAAAGAAATAAAAAGTATTGTGTGCATTTGCACTGATTCTTGCACACTGTAAAAATGTTCAGGTCGTTTGGATTTCCACACAGTAAATATTCTAGGCTATACTTCATTATTTTTTTTTTTTTTTTTTTTTTTTTTTTTGCGGTACGCGGGCCTCTCACTGCTGTGGCCTCTCCCGTTGCGGAGCACACGCTCCGGACGCGCAGGCTCAGCGGCCATGGCTCACGGGCCTAGCCGCTCCGCGGCATGTGGGATCTTCCCGGACCGGGGCACGAACCCACGTCCCCTGCATCGGCAGGCGGACTCTCAACCACTGCGCCACCAGGGAAGCCCTATACTTCATTATTAATATTGCTTGTTCTTTTCAGGCTCAGAAGATTGAGTTGTATGATATTTAAATGGAACATTAAAAAATGTATCCATGTTGGTTTTCTCTTTAGTCTGTGGGTTTGTTTTTAATATTTTATTTATAAATTCTTAAGTTTATAAATATTGAAACACTACATTTACCACTTACACAAGCATTACAATGCACAAATACAAGTAAAGTGACAACTATTTAGAATCAGTGGCAACCACATGACTTCAATATAGTGATAAACCAGGATGTCAATAGCACGGTGTGCTCTGTGATAAATAAGCATCCAAGAGGCCCGTTTATCAATGATCCTTGTGACATCCTATGGCAACTGGCCCAAATGAATGAGTTTAATTTAGAATTTTTAATTATTTATTAATTTTCCTGTTTGCTGCAGCAACTGTAATACTTACCAACTGGAACAGAAATCTTTCAAGAGTATCACAATCACTGCAGTTATACCAGTGAGGGAATAGGAAGTTCAGGGCTGGTGGGGTGGCCCAGTTATGATGCCAATGGTATTTCCTCCCTCTGTCTTTTTGGCTTCTCCATTCTTAATGTGTTGATTTCCTTCTCATGATCACAAGATGGCTGGTGTGCCTCCAGGCATCAGGTTTGCATTCCAGGTAAAAAGAAGTATATATCTCACAGGTTCAAGCTGTGTCACATGGCCACTCCTACCTGCACAGTGGCTAGGAAAAAAAAAAAAATCAAGGAATTGGCTTTTCAATGTCTACAGTAGCTGAAACAATGTAGGTTGGCAGCATATTATGATTTATAAGAAATATATCAATATATTTGGTCATTCAAATGTCCACCATCTTAGCTCTGCTCCCAAAACCCCTGAAATGTCCTGAGTGATAAGAGCAGTGGGAGCATCTTTTGTGATAATATTTGGTCTCTTGTCCTCAGTTCCTGAAATCACTTCAGAGTCAGAAAGGTGAAATGGTGTCTCGTTATTCATAACAAGCCCCTTTCCACCACAACTGGGTTTATGTTAATGGTGTGACTCCTGGAAAGCACATAAGGATGGGGGCTAGTTGTGCAGGGAATCAACCATGAATAGAGGGTTGGAACTTTTAGTCCCACTCCCTGATTTCTGGGAAGGGGAGAGGGGATAGAGGTTGACTCTGTTACCAATGATTTAATCCATCATGCTTGTGTAATGAAGCCTCCACAACAGTCTAAGAGGACAAGATTTGGAGAGTTTCCATGTTGCTGAACCAGAACCCATCACTGTAGGTGGTGCATCCCAAACTCCACGGGGACAGATGTTCCTGTGTTCAGGACATTTTCAGATTTTGTCCTGCGTATCTCTGGATCTGGCTGTTCATTCGTATCCTTTAATATCCTTTGTAATAAACTGGTAATCTACTATGTAGACTAGATTGCTAAGTACTGTGAACCATTCTAGCAAATTAATCAAACCCAAGGAAGGAGTCCTTGGAACCTCCAAATCAACAGCCAGCCAGCAGAAGCACAGGTAACAACCTGGTCTTGTGATTGGCATCTGAATTGGAGGACTGGCTTATGAGACTGAGCCCTTAACCTGTAGAATCTGATACTATCTCCAGGTAGACAGTGTCAGGATCGAGTTGAATTGTAGGTCACCAGCTGGTTTCTGAGGGGTGCGTGGTGATGTGGGAAAATCCTCCACATTGGAATTGGGTGCAGAACACTTTAGCTGGTCACTCAACATCTATTTCTAATCACTTTATTCCTTGTCTTCCTACACTGTGTCATAGCCACTTTTTTTTTTTTTTTAAGACACTGCCTGGTGAAAGAGTTATTAATTACCTCAGCAGTTAGACTGGGAACCTTGTGGATCCCTAACGATGCCCACAACATATGGGTACTAAACAACAGTTGTTGAATAAATAGTAACTGCCTGGGGTTCTTATTTTCTGAAATTCTATCACTGCAGTCACCTTTACTGAGATACCATTCTATAACCAATAAAACTAAATAAAGCATGGCTGGGGAAAGGGCAAGAAAAATAGAGGCTGTGATATGGATGGAGACTTGAAAGTCAGAGTGGTAGGATAATGAAAATTTCTTCTGATGTAGAGACTTCTGCTGCTGGTAATGCTGGGCTAGATAATTCAGACCAATCCTCCGACTGAACACAATTTTAAAAGCTGGATGAAATATAAAAACATCTTCTTAAAAGCACCAAAGACTCAACAAGGGAGTAAGAAATTACTGGGGTCAAGTTCTGAGAGTGGTTGGGAATCCAGAAACATCAGCCTAGCACTTGGGGTCAATTTTGCCCTAGAGGCATTTGCTAATCTAGAACAGGTGGCTGAGAGGCTGCTTTTAGTGCTTTGCAGGGTTGGAGCAAAAGTCAGAGTCCAAGGACCACCAAGACTTGGGACTTGAAAACCCACTCGCTTTGGCTTGGGATCCAAAAGGACTGTTGCATGTGAATAAGAGTGAACCATAAAAAAACCAGCCCTTACACAGACCACAGTCAATGGGTAGCCCACAAATCTCAATCCCTGAAATTGGATTGAGGTAATTCTAGAGTGTTCATTTCCCCTAGACACTTGGTAAATGAAGTAGAAATTTTTCTTTGGAGGAAGATAACCATCTCAGACCTCAAATTTCCACAAGAACTTTTAAAAACAATGTTTGACATACAATAAAAAATTACTAGACAGATGAGGTGCTAGGACTCCGGAAGCAAGAACCGGCAGAAACAAATGACAACAGATCAGCCTTAAAGGGACTCCAAATATTGAATGGTCAAATTTCCCTTTGAGATTATAGTATCGTTTTGGTGTTACAAAAATTTATGCAGTATAATTACAACAATTAAAAGAAATAATTGATATCAAGTAAAAAGCAAAAATAGAGCTAGAAAGAAATATACCAACCACTTTTGTGTTAGTGGTGTCTGAGGGTGGTAAATTATAGCGTTTGCTTCATCTTTTCCCATCTCTGTATTTGCAAATTTTCCTTAATGAAACTTTATACTTGGAGACATACTTTGGTGAAAGATAAAGTGGCAACAAATACAACACAGAGCAGGGCTGAAATCACAGGTATGCAACCTCTACAGTTGCGGGGCGTGGGGCGGGGGAAGTCCTGTACTCAGAAGGGCCTCACCCCTGGTTTAAAACTCTGACGGTTGCTATCTTGAAATTCTTTATATATCAATACATTTAAACAAGAAGCCCCACATTTTCATTTCGCGCTTGGCGGTGCAATGGAGACCTAGAGGCAATTACATGTTGACCCTTATGCAGATAAGGAAACCGAGATTTAAAGAGGTTTAGAAAGTTGCTCTTAGAACGGAGTCTGACTGCAAAAGCACATGCTCTTGACACTTTAGACCAACACCAATACACACAGAGTCACTGCTGCCGCCTTTCCGGCCCACAATAGTCCTCAAAGTCTAGTTTCCTCATTCCCAAGGTCAGACGGCGGGGGAGGGTGGAGGCGGCGAGTGAAAGACGCTCATGCAGAATTCTTCAGGGATGCGCTGCAAACGCAGCCCGGAGTATTAAATCCACAGCTCGGGAAAACCCATCCGAACAACCCTGGGTTCCAAGAGCTTGTCCTGTGTGCCCAACCAACACGCTTCCAACTGCCTCGGCGCCACATTTCTCACTGCCGAGCAAGTGGCGAGATACGGAGCGGCTCCTGCAACCTTTACGTACGAGGTACACACATACCCTTCCGCAGCTTCCCGCCTCCTCCAGACGCACGTGTTTAAAGAGTCCCTGCTCCTCCCCACCCAGCACCACCTCGGCGCGGCCGTCCTGCCCCGCCTACGCCGCTGGCTCCAAGTTTCCTCGGAGAGGCCCGCTGGCGCAACCGCAGCGGCGGCGGCGACCGGGATCCTGCCTGCGCTTGGCCGCCCACCTTTCCCCAGCCTCGGCCGCCTCAGTCTCCGCCCGCCGAGGAGGGCGTGCTCGGCGGAGCCGGAGCCGAGAGGGAGGGGATCCCCGGCTGCGCGTCTTCACTTCTCGCAGTGGCACAGGCGGCGGCAGCAGCAGGTGGAGCGAGCTTCCGCGGCGAGCGGCTCTTGGCCCGAGATCCACTCCAGCTGCCCGGGCGGGAGCAGGCCCGCTGGGCTGGAGCCCGTGCCCGGCCCGGTCCAACCCCTCGTTTCCGGGGAACTTGTATTACCGAGGCCGGTGGGCCGGGGGCCGCAGCAGGGGCCGGGCGCGCACAAGAGCGCAGGGCAGCCGTGGAATCCGCGTCCGGGGCGCAGGACCAAGGGGACCTGGCTCTTCCCGGCTACCTGAAGACCTGTTCTCCAGGGACTTGGGAGCAGCTCGGGGTCTGCCCGGGCACCTCGCTGGACGCTCTCGGTTGGCTCCTGGCTGGCGCGGGAGAGTCCCGAGCGGCGCTGTCGGCTCTCCTGTGTGGCTTAGGCGCGGAAGGCAGGGGGCTCTTCCTTGGGATTCCGGGGCCACGGGAGCTGTTCACGCGGTCCTCCGTGGAGTCCTCGCAGCCCTCGCCGTGTTGTCTCGAGAAGCTCGCCGGTTGACGCTAATCTGCAGGAGCTCTCTACTGATTTGGTTTCTTCCTCGATTTGGGGACAGTTCCCGCCAACGACGCCCGACGCACTTATTTTCGCAAACAAGCAGGAGTCCCGGGTCGCCAGAGCCTGCGGGAATCCTGGCCCCGTTCGCGGACCCTCAAGGCGCTTTCCGCTTGGCGTACCTTTTTTGCCCCCCTTTTGAGGGAGTGCGGTCCTTGAGGGGGACAACGGCTTCCTAGGCGCTGCTTTGTGTGTGGTGGGGTTGGAGTGCGGGCGGCCCCCGGCCGGCCATGGCCTTCACTTTCGCTGCTTTCTGCTACATGCTGTCGCTGGTGCTGTGCGCTGCGCTCATCTTTTTCGCCATCTGGCACGTGAGTAACCGGCAGCGGCTTCTAACTCTTTCCTTTCGCCCCCAAACGCGCCCCTGGCGACCTCCTTCCTCAGGTTCCCGAAGATGCCACCTCACTTTATCCACATTGCGAGTGTGGACGGATGGGAGGCCGGCTGCGGCGCACCCGAGGTTAGACTCTCTGCCGCTCTGTTGTCCCAGGGCGGGAGACGGTTCGCGGCAATCCTGAGGCCGGGGGCGCCTTCGGTGCCCTGGCTACTGGCTGTAGGCGGAGAGACCGCCGGTTTCCGGGGCAGAGCACCCTTGCCAGGGCCTGGCCTTGTGTCCCAGACCCCGGGGACTAGCGTCTACAGCCCCATCTACCCCCTTACTTCCCCGGCCGCCTCCTCTGCTGCCCGCGGGAGGCGAAGGAGAAGTGCCACTGTCGGCCCGGCAATTAGTCAAGTAACTATAACAAGTAAACATTTAAAATGTCAGTATCTGTGGTGGGTTGCATTTAGACATAATTGGAGACAAAGTGGAAACACGACGGGAGCGCCTTGTAAGAGGAAGTAGGGAGAGGCAGGGCCCGGGGAGCGGAGTGGACGGGAACCAGGTGATGGGGTTTGGCAAGGAAGGCAGCGGGCGGTGAGGACGAGAGAAAAGCCAGGAGAAGGCAAGGGAGACTGGGGAAAGACGGGCGTGAATGAGGCTGTGCAGGGTGGTCACGTAGAGAGAGGCGAAGGAGGGCGAGTTTCCTCCTTTGCCTTCCTGGGGTGCGAGACAACCAAGTCCCGAAAGACTTTGCAGGTGGCACATCCCCACTTGGCCAGGTGCGCAGCATCTCCAGCGGGCACAGACTTGCGTGCTGCCCTTCCTGGGGCTACACCAGGTTGAGGGCAGTCTTGGTGAGTCCTGGTTCTGCAGGGGTGGTGTGGGAATAGTGGACAGAGTGCTTCTGAAGAGAGGGAGAGAGGAGTGCGGAATGCTGATTCTCTCATAAAGACAGCACAACATTGGCCAAGTCAGTTGAACTCCCAGAACTTGGTCCTCTGAGGTTGTTTAAGCTCCCTGGCTTCACCCTCAGAAATTTGGTGGGAAGAATGGTTAAGGTCACACGTTTTAGAAGGAGAAGCACCTCAGTGCATCTTCCTGCCCAGCAAGTCAGGCGGCAGGGAAGGATCCCAAGATGAATTCCTGGACAAGGCTCTCTGGCAGGGAGGAGGGGGAACCCCGGGAGGAGGAAGACTTCTAATTATGTCACCTTAGGGAAGACATCTCAAAAGTGAGAAAGTTGACCTGGATGATCTCCAAGCCTCCCCTGATGTCTAAGATGGTGTAAGTCTGTGAATCAGTTGCCTTAGGAATCTGGGGGTGAGAGAGAAGGAATTCAGACATGGGAATTTCGGGACTGATCAAAAATGCTGCGAGTGAGAAGTGATGGGATTTTGCACCATCTCTTCCTCTGCACGGGAGGGTGGGTCTAATCTGCAGTGGAGAACTGAGCCTTGAAGTTGTTGGCAGTTGTTAAGGGAAAACAAACCTTTACCTAACTTAGAATGAACAAGGGGTGCAGAGCAGATCATGCCCAAGCAGTGCTAGTGGACCTCTACTAATGTGTTCGAAAGGAGCTTTCTGTGCTTCTTTGGATTTGGTAAGGTGTTTGAAATGTAGAAGGCTAACTACCTCTCTTCTTCAGAAATACTTTATTTGCTGTTTCTTTATGTTTTTGCCTTGGCCAGAGAGTGGCAGGTACCAGGGAGCTCCATCCAACTGTCAGGCTTGGAGTTCTCTGAATTAGCCCTTGAAGCCAAGCAGGTAACCAGAAAGAATAATTTTCTCTCACTCGGGAAGACAATAAATAATTCAAGAGCAGGTTAATTAAATAGGTGGTTTGTGCACCTGGTTGACTAACAGACATTTGACTCAAAATCAGGCATTGCTGTGATCCCATCGTTGGCCTCTACTCTTCAGGTTTCCAACACTCACCCCCTTGTCTAGGGGTAGCTGAATGCAGTCAGATTCCAAGTCTGGGTCAGGTCCTGACCTCATCCCTGACCTGGCAAGATTCCAGTTTCTAATGATGAAAAGAATTCGTGCTCTTTGAATTCAAATTGCGGTAACAACTCCTAAGTCTCAGCCCCTTTTCCTTTCCTAGTCTTTTCCTTCTCCCTGTGTCCAAATCAAACATCTCAAAGCCCTACTGCGTTGCTTTGGTTGCTGAACATTGAAAGGGGAAATCTGAGACACATCGACACAATCTGTGTACGCATTGTATGTGTGGGTGTTGGTTATAGGCGGGTAATTATTTCAACCAAAATTTATGTTGGTCTGTGTTAGACTCTGTGTTTGCTTTCTTTTCAGCTTCTATTCCTTGTATATTTCTCGATCTGACGAACCATATTGATTGCTTACTCTATATTGACATCCCAAATAGTGAATTGGGCACTTCACAGTATATAGCAGTTAAAAGACCCACCCCACTGCCATGTCTGGGTTGTAAGATAAGAGGTTAGCACTTTTTCTTATTTAATGGTACACACCTACTTAGGGATAGTAAGAGTAGTTACTATTTATTGAGTGTCTGTAGTAGGCCAGTCTCAGGCATTTACAGAGGACCCCTCAGATGTACCTCCAACTGTTTACCTGCCTCTTCCTCCCACTGGAGGTCTGGAAACAAGGATGGATGTGGCTGGCTGTAGCACAACATTTCTTTCCAGTCTTGGTTTTTACTTTGAAAATTTATCTGCATTTGTTTTCAAATGAGAAGATTTCAAATTACCAATTTATTTTATATGAGCCACTGTCTTTGAGTACATTTGTCACATTTGGAAGATGCAGAATAAAACCGAGGGTTTTGGTTTTTTGTTGTGTGTGTGTGTGGCTTTTCATACCATCAGGCACATGGCCCCTTACTGCCCAGGCAGCCTTTTCATCCTCACAACTGACATTTTACAGATGAAGAAACTGTATCAGAGAGGTTATGAAACTTGTCCAAGCTTGCACAGCTGGGATGTATTAGATCTGAGATTTTAGCTGAGTCTGAGACTCTTATGCCCGTGTCCTTTTTTTTAACCCTAGTCACTGCCTTTGGATTGTTTAACTTTGATAATAGTGAATAATGTTTCTATCCAAAGGATTACCTTTCTCTGTATAAATGAAATATTTGGAGTTGGAATTTCTGATTGGAGTTGAAACAAGAAGAAGATGACACCAAACATACTATCTATCCTTTTTAAAAAGAGGAAATTCTGTTTCATTTTTTTAAAAATTATTTTTCTGCTTATAAAATTCTACAGGTTCATTGCCCCAAATTTTGAAAGTACAGGGACATAATAAAGGAACAAAATCACTACTAATCTTACCATCCAGAAGAGATTTGGGTGTCTCTTTTTCCAAATATGGTGTATACGTGTATCTTAAAACATTGCATACTGGATGTTTAGAAGAAAAAAAAAGTGTTCTAAAGGGTTTCAGATGTGAAGTGATGTCTGCTTCCAGCCAGTATAAAATGAACAGTGTTTATTAGTAAGAGCCCTCTCAGCTCCAGCTTGGTTGAGCCTGTTTGCAGACTGTCTCTTTTATATAAAGACAGATGAAACCATTCTTTGGAAAGATCAAAGATTCATACCAGTTATTTCAGGTTAAAAGAAATTTTTTTTAAATATCTAGAGTCACTTTTTAAAACTCTGAGTTTTGACAACATACAAATAAAATTAATTCCCAATAATATTTCATTGGATTCCCAGCAGCATTTGCTACTGGAGAGTTTTAACGGGGCCCTGACAGATGATGACAAGTAGTACGTACTGAGGGACAGTTTTGCTAGGTGAAATGTCTTTATGGTTGATCCTTTCAGCCAGTTCTAGCCTGTCAGAGATTCAGTCATAGGGAACTGAGTAAACCTCTCAGTTTCTCAGATTATCCCTCTGGAAACAAAAAATGGGTTTACATAAATGATAGGACGCCTGGGGTTGGCGACAGCTTGTCCCTTGAGGACCTACTTTGGCCTATTCATATGATGCTGAGCTCTTAGCCATGTCTTACCTGGTCTCCACTTTATGTTCTGTCTGAGGCATCCCCATACCCCCCACCCCCGCCGGTATCTCACTTTGACATGTGATGTTTGCACCTCCTGCCTCCCCGATTCCCCTCGTCTCTGGTGCCTCCACCTCGTTCTCCACTGCCTCATAGCTAGCACAGGAGGCTGCTCCACGAGAGCAGGGACCCTTTCTGCTCACCATGGTTTCTCCGGAGGCTGGAACTGTGTCTGCCATGTAGAAGGGGCTCGGTAAATCCTCATACAACTTAATGATGAGGCTGGCAATATTCTTAATTTGGCATAGAAAGAGAGGCAAACAGGAGACATTCTTACATATGCTAAAATACAGCCAAAATATAAAACACTAAAAGAGATAGCTAAACCAAGATTAAGCTTTTAGACTCTCATAGAGCCACCAACGTTTCTGTGCAAAGTGTCGGAGGCATTTAACGACTTGGTTGGGACAATCCCTGCTACAGGGCACAGGGACTGCAGACTAAGGGTGGGATCTCAGGATATCTTATGGGACAATGTCCACATCAGTTTGGTGTTGTGGGGGGGGCCCTGTCATGGAGTGGTGTCTACCTACCCCTGCCGCCAGTCTCCCACTCTTGCCGTCTCACAGCCCCAACTCCATAGGTAGATTCTATTGCCTCCTGGAAATGTGCATTTTATTCCTCTTTGCAAAAGGAAAGACTTCTACCCTCTTGAATCTAAATTCTGCACAGTTTTTTCACTGTCTCACTCACATCTCACCATCGTCAACTCTGCTCACTCCAGCCTCCCACAGACTCCCGAGACAGCTCACATGGCTCTCTTGCTCTTGTGCACATATGACCTTGCATGAGGACACACTTTCACATGTGTGTGCCTGGGCTGTCTACGTGCAGGAGAAGCAGATGGAGGGCAGGGCCCTTACCTGTCCACGTTATGCATTTGCAGAACTTAGGAGGACACAGTGACCACGTGGGGAGCGCATGGCTGGTGGTTCTCAGACTGGCCGTGAAAGGAGGAGTGAACGTCCCATCTTTGGTAGCCTTGTTTGGCTTGGGAACTCAGAACTCACCCTTCAAAGAAACGAGGGAGCCTGCGGCTCTGGGCTGTGGTGGCTGGCTGTGGGAGCAGTGCCTGGGAACTGGCCCGGCTGGGTGGCTGTCCGGCTGGGTGCTGTGGATGCTGGGTGCACTGGCAGCTGCTCCTACCATCTGCTCCGAGACTCAACTCGGAAGGGAGAGTCAGCGCAGTACAGCCTCTGGGATGCAGCGGCCAGGGTCAGGGCCGGGTGCCACTGTCAGAGACAATGGCTTCGCCCTCCGGGGCTGGCCACCACCACAGGCCTCGGCACTCCTGTCTGTGACGGGGTGCTGAGAACAGAACCTTCATCACCACCTGACTCCGAGGCCATTGTCATAAATGAACAAGTCCATTGCTCTAGCTAAAGGGTTTGTAAGGGCCTCAGTTACATACAGGCCTAGAGAGACAGAGGTTGTGCAGACGCTAATTCAGCGTGTGTTGAATTGGACTGGGTGTTCCTGTCCAGTCTCCATCAGTTAATTACTCTAGCCCAGGTTGAGACTCAGCCTACCTGGTCAAGCAGTCTGTTTTCTCTAGTTCTATCCTGTTGCTGCCTTTTGCTCAACCTTCTCTGTGTTGCCCTGGTTACCTGAGAGAGAAAGTGATTTCACCTAGCCCCGCAGTTTCTACTTTGGGCTGTCTCTGGCTCCTCTAGTTTTTCAAATTGATTAAAAAAATTTTTTTTTAATTGGGTAAAGTAGACATAACATCAAATTGACCATTTTAACTCAGTTTTAAGCGTACGGGTCAGTGGCATTAAGTACATTCACATGGGCGTGCAGCCATCACTACCATCCCTCTCCAGAACTTTCTCATCATCCCAAACTAAAACTCCATATCCATTAAACAATAACTCCTCATTCCCCCTTCCCCTCAGCCCCCGGCAACCACCTTTCTACCTTCCGTCTTTAGGAATTTGACTACTCTATGTACCTTATATAAGTGGATTTATACAGTATTTGTCCTTTATGTCTGGCTTATTTTACTTAGCATAACGTCCTGATTGTTCATCCATGTTGTATCATGTGACAGCAATTCATACCTTTTAAGGTTGAAAATATTCTGTTGTATGTATGTACCACATTTTGTTTATCCATTCATCTGTTGGTTCCACCTTTTGGCTGTTTTTGTGAATAGTGCCGCTGTGAACATGGGTGTGCAAAATATCTCTGTGATACCCTGTTTTTCATGTTTTTGGTGTATATACCCACAAGTGGAAATGCAGGATCAAATCGTAATTCTGTGTTTAATTTTTGGTGGCTCCTCTGATTTTACAAGCAGGAACTCTCTTGGTGCCTGGTCTTTGCTGCACCAGCTCTGCCCTTTGTTGACCCTCTGGCCCCTGTGCGTTGCTTCTCTCTGTGTTCCTCTAGGATGGACCAACAGTAGGGTCCCAAACATCCCATGTTTATTTGCTTGCTTAAATATCTGGTCTGTTTGGCTACATCACTCTGGAATCCTCAGGTCTTTCAGGTGAATAAAATAGTTACAGAATCTTTCTTCAAGTCTTAGCATTGGGTCCTAGCTGTCAGAAGTTATAAATGCTCCTTAAACAGATTTTACCGGAGACAAATCTTGCGGTTTGCCGTCATCCCTTGACCACAGTCATTTCTTCCAAGGGATTTCATCAGGAAGAGCTAAAAGTGTTTTCCAGGATTTTAGGCCTGTGAATGTTTTGGGTATGTGAGAACTGAGAAATGTACCTGACATTGAGAACGAAGGGCTCTTGTGCAAAAATTCGTTGTTGTTGTTCATTTAAACCATTGCATTTCAGCTCTTGAATCAGTGGGAGGCCCAAAGGCCCAGCACTTCATTTGGTGGCTGCCAGGGAGGGGGACAGGCAACCTTACCTGGGCCACAGAGGAGTCAAAGACTCAAGTTCGGGCTTCCCTGGTGGCTCAGTGGTTGGGAGTCCGCCTGCCGATGCAGGGGACACGGGTTCGTGCCCCGGTCCGGGAAGATCCCACATGCCGCGGAGCGGCTGGGCCCGTGAGCCATGGCCGCTGGGCCTGCGCGTCCAGAGCCTGTGCTCCGCAACGGGAGAGGCCACAACAGTGAGAGGCCCGCGTACTGAAAGAAAAAAAAAAAAAAAGACTCAAGTTCATTTCTGCTCCTAAGCTGGGGACTGCTGGGGCTTGGAAGTGAAGCAGGTTTGAGCTCACAGGGAGACAGTTTGGAGGATGGCTTCATTTCCTAGTCTCTTTAATCTGCCTTGGGTCACAAAAGTGGTTTTAAAAGACAAACCAGATTTGTAAAAATGTCATTCACACACACGTGCACACAATTAACACCACAACGAAAAATACTCCCCAGCAATGCAAATCCCACACTTTCCTGGCCATGAACTTTGGGAGGATGGAATTAGCTTTTCTCCGTCTCTCTGGGGTCAGGGTGGGTGTAGGAGGTGGGGCATCCCTGTGTGTCCATTTGCAGTCCACACGGTTGGGGTTGAATGCCTTAGTGGGAGCAGTTAACTATGCACACGTACCCAACCAGTGTCTGCTTCTCACCACCCAGAGGCTCGGGGCCAAGGGCCCCCACCTGTGTCTGCATAGTCCGCCCTTGAGTACAACCAACACCTGGGACTTCTGGTGAGCTGAGGCCGTATTTCTGTGATGCCGTCTGGCCAGATGGAGCCATGGCCTCTTGTCCTTTGCAGTGTCTGTAAAAGCTGTAGGTCTGTACTCAGGACATGTTTCCAGCTGAATGACACACTGATCACTTTTCTCCGGATGCCTTTCCTTTCTAGCCAGGAAGAAACTGCAGGCCAGGCCACTGTGAATCCAAGGTTCATCCCCCTCTCTCCGTTCCTTAGCTTTCCCATTCACGTTCTTTTCCGGTTTTGGCTTCCCATTTGTATTGTTTCCTTCCCTGGCCAGCGGCCTGCACCCAGAGCTCCGCTCCCGGGCTGCCCGGCAGGTGCTCCAGGCTGGCTGGCATCTGCGGTTGTTGGTGAGTCCCTGGCATTAGGGATCCCAGGCCTTGACGGCTCTCTTTCCTTCCTTCCTTTTCCCCTTTTTCTACTGCTTCCTTTTCTTCCTTTTCCTCTGCATATATCTTAGCTCTGCCGGAGGCCACACAATATTACTTAGCCCAGCTGGAGGGCCTGAGCGCTGGGAAGTTAGCTGACACCACCTCCCTCCCCCAAGGCATCTAGAACTGTGGGCTGATATTTCCAGAACATTAGTTTTAGGTATCTTTTCTGTTTTTGTGTTCACATGGTCCATTTTGATGATGGAATAAAGCTCTCCTGCTGAAGAAAAATGCAGGGGAGGAGAGCAGAGTCTTGGAGCTGACTTCCTTTTTTTTTTTTTTCCTTATTGGCAACTGATTCATGAACCCTAAAAAAAGAGTTGATAGCAACATAGCCAGCTAGCGATAGCAGCCCAGATGGTCCCCTATATAATAGAGACATTTGTATCTTGGATAAAAAAAATATTTAAATGTGTTCTGTGAACCTTATTGAGAAAGGAATTAGCAACAACTGCATTCAAGGGCTGTGGGTATGGAAATAGCCAAAAGATTCTAGTCCCCCTGAATGCAAAAATGAAGAAATGGAAATTGCGAGGTGTCAGGCTGAGATATGGGGGACTCCAGTGCGGGGAAGATGGGTTTGGAACACATGGCACTGCTCTTGTCTGTCGGCCTGAGGTAACCCACCCTCGGGTGTGTCAGGGGAGAGGGGTCCAGTCCGGTCGTGTGTGTGTGGAGGTGGAGCTACGTGTCCGGTCTGTGTCCACCCAGGCATACTGCCAGCTGTGGAGGCTTCACAGCAGCTGTAGGCAGACCAGGGCCAAAGAGAACAGGTTGGTGCCAACGGTCTCTAAATTTTACATCGAAGAGATACACAGATGCTGCTTCCCATCTTCCTTTCTCCGTTCACTGGGAGATGGTACAGGCCCAGTGAATCCCACGGGCCTGTCTGAAATCTTCATAGAACTTTTATCCTCCTTGTCCTATATCCTAAGTGGGCCATTGCGGGGGGCTTGGAGATTCTTGAGAGGCGTTCTGAATTGGGTGGCGTCAAGCTTACGTTGGCCACTTTGGAGGATGGAGGGGGAGGTGATTAGTAACAGTCACTGAACTGGAGTGTGTGAGGGGCAGTGCGTGGGGAAAGCCGGCCTCTTAGAGCACGTGGAGTCACTGTCTGGAGTTAGGAGCAGGGACCAGAGGCTGAGAGCGTAAAGCCGCTTCGTCATTACCGGACTGTGACTTATCCCGCGATAACTTTGCTTGGAGGTTCTGGAGAGTGATGAGGAAATTGAGCTGAGACCAACCAAGCATATGTGCTGACTGGAGAAAAATGACTGGAGAAAAATGTGTTTGGGCTTGACATCCTTTTCTCTCATTGGTTGGCAGTTTTAGAAGCAAAAGGCCTGCCCTAGAAAGGGGCTGACAGCTAATGAGGCCGATGAGCTGCTGCTGCAGCGGCTCTCAGCAAGCTGCTTGGGGCTTTAGACGAGTCCCTGCATCTCCCTGGGCCTTTTGTTTTCGTGTGTGTAAAATGAAGTCGCTGAGCCAAGTGATCCCTAAGCTCCTGTCCAGTTCCAGACTCTGTGGTTCTTGCACTGCCTGCTGTATGCATCTCATCCAGTGCTTGCTGCGTGCATCTTGTATTTCTCTTCCTTTTCTCTTGTCATAGCTTTTCTTTTCCAATGGCCTCCCTGGGCATTCGGTGTCAGATTTCTGTGTAGGGAATGTACTGATTAAGGTTCTTAGAAATCAGTGCAGGCCACCTTAATCAAAGAAGGAATTATGGAAATAGAATTGGAGTGCTCCTAGAAGGATGGAAAGCCTGGGAAACAAGACTTGCAGCAACAGGATAACCTTGATTTTGATTGCTGCCCACTCTGTCTTCTGTCCCTCATTCTCCTTCTAAGGATGGAGAGTCTTACGGGCTGAGCCTGGGTCAGTGCCCCCTGTGGGTTGTACCGAGTGGTGGGTAGAAGTAAGACAGGGATCTCCAGGCCTCCCCGGTGGAAAGACAGGCCCCTGGGTTTACCCTCCCACCAGGACTGTGCTCAAAAGGAGAGAGGTAATTCTCCAGAGGAAATCAGACCGGTGTAGGAAGGGGGCATGGATGTTGAGTGACCAAAAAAAATGACAGATGTTCACTACTTGAGCTCTTCAGTTTAACTGTCACCTCCCCTGTAATCGGAGAAAGCAAAATTTTCTCTAAAGCGAAGGTTAACTTGTTACCACAGGCCCTGTGATGTGTTTTCCCAAGGGAGTTGCTGGAAAAGATCTTATTTATCTTCATTCTCAGCTTGATGAGGAACAGCTGTGCTCTGGCCAGGAGGATGGACTTACTGGACTCCTGGTCCTGAGTGTGTTTCCCCCACTTGAGTGATGACTGCCCACTGCCCTTTGTAAAGTCTCCATCTTCCAATCCTTAAAACATTCCATGGAGGCAAGGTGATGGAGCCTGCAGCTTTTACAGAGGCCACTGGATGACAGCTTTGTAGGAATTTAGCAAAGTGCGTGCTAACCTAGAAGGTGGAACAGCAGTTGTGTGAATCAAGAATAAGAAAAAATGGTGTCTTGCCAGTTTGGTGTCCTCCAGGCTATTTAGCCCCAAATTCTAGAGCGTACATGGTAAAGTGAAACCTAGCTCTTCCTTTTCCTCTTGGAAAAGCAAACCCGTACCCTCAAATTCCCTCCTCTTTCTGAGAAAGTCCCCCACTGCCCCTCATCTAGACTGTGCTGAGCAGATCTGCTCAATTTCCATTCCCTGCTTCATACAGAGCCCGGGGCAGGGGGGCTCCCTCCCAAGCCCTGTCTGAACCACTTAATATGACCCCTCTGCATTCCTACCAGGAGTCACTCTCTTATAATTAGCAAAGTTGGCAACTTCCACCACTGTACAGAGTAAGTTATTTTGCTTACTTTGACAACTGAGGCAGCATCAGTTGTCTCCCGAGGGGAGAGGTGATGTTACGGCTCAGAGCTATGCCGTGTGCTGGCACCTCTGTTAAAATTAGCTCCTCCGTCATTCCAGGGTTGTCATGAAGGAACCAAAATGAAGTTTGGTGTGGCAGGATTATTAAAGCCAAGGGAGAAATGACTCTAGGACCAGCATGGTGTTTTCAAGAGGTCAGTCCCACTGAGCCACAGGGAGGCCATCGAAGTGCTGGGCCTGAGACATTGACCTTGGAGAGAGAACGCCGGCAGCACCACACAGAGAACTGGTTGCTGGAGCTGCTTCTTAGTCCATGTAGTCCCTCAGTTTTTCAGTTTTTCCTTTCTTATATCAAAACACCAAGTGGAGGGCTTCCCTGGTGGCGCAGTGGTTGAGAGTCCGCCTGCCGATGCAGGGGACAGGGGTTCATGCCCCAGTCTGGGAAGATCCCACATGCCGTGGAGCGGCTGGGCCCATGAGTCATGGCCGCTGAGCCTGCGCGTCTGGAGCCTGTGCTCCGCAACAGGAGAGGCCCCAACAGTGAGAGGCCCGCGTACCGCAAAAAAAACAAAAACAAAAAAAACCCACCAAGTGGAATATCTTTTTCAAGAAAAAAAAAAATCGATAAAACAAATGAAAACCCAAGCTAGTAAAGCGTCTGGGGTCCAGGCTCAGTCAGCTGTTAGGGAGCGTGGGTTGCTGTGCCTTGGCCCGTGGCACCCTGCACTCTACTTCTTCTGGAAATGAGGCCGAGTTGGATGGGTTAGCTTTACGGTTTGCTGATTTGTTTTCTTTTTATTGACTTACATTGCTGACAGAGGACAGAGTCATATAATCGTATAGTCCTGGAATCCCGACACGTAAGGCGACCTAAGATCATCTGGTCTGTCTTCACGTCTGGAATGAGGTACTTGAACCCAGAGAGGCGAGGTCATGGCCAAGCCCAGAGCAAACCTCTAGGTTTCCAAATTCCCCTGCCAGTTGCTTCCTCCAGTCCAGAGGGGTTTCATCAGGCAACTTGTCACGTTTTACAGCTACTGAAATAAAGAATAAAAATGTATCTCCTTGACCGTCCCAGCTGTGCAGACTAAATCCTCATACTTCCCCAACAACTCGCTATCGGATTTTGTGACATTTGGTTGTTTTCTAGATGGAGCTAAAGAGAACAATGTTGGTTGAATTAAGAAAAGAGGGACATGTAATATTCCGGCAATCCCCATATTTAATTTGTTGCACAACTCTGAGGAAGATGTGCGTTGAGGGTTGTTTTAAAATTTTCGTTTATTTACAATGCTTTATCTTTGAGAGGTGCCTTCTCCCCTCGTGGACAGAGGTTTCCATTTGCGAGGCCCGGACACGTGGGTAGTCCAGATTCAGGGTCCTGATTCAGGACGTGTGCAGCGCCTGGTGCCCATCCCCAAACCACGTGACATGTCAATTCACCTCTCTTTGGGTTGCAGTGTCTTTGCTCTTCAAACAAGTGGGTCTTTTCTTCTTCCTGGTGTCCTGACTTGGGGGTCACCTTCTTTCCTGCAGCTTTTGTGCAAGATGTTTTGGTCACACATCTTCAGGGTCAGGTTTCGCACTGGCCCCCCGCCCCAGCCCCTTGCCTTGAGAAGAGCCACACCGTTCCTCCCTTTTGTCATGGTATCTGTCCTCTGACTCAGCCTTAAAGGACACAAGGTCATAAGCTAGGCGACGGCTGGCTTGTTGCTCACACTGTGGCTGTGTAACCACCACCCTCTCAGCTGGGTGTGGACAGCGCTACGGCGGTGTGTCCTCCACCACTAGATTTTCAGTTGATCCCTTTGGCCAGTGAACACCCACCCTCGGCACCCCGACTCCCAATCCCTCCCAGGTGCTCCCCTCCCTGCCAGCAGCGCGTGCGACCCTTGCCTTGCAGAGGACAGTCAGATGCGCTTGTGATTTCGATGCTTTGCCAATGGATGAATAAGAAAGACATACAAAGGAAGTGGCATTTCCGGTTTAGTATAGTGACTCCAAGATAGAAACCCCGCTTTGGAGTGAGATGGGAAGAATGCTTCGCAGCCACGTCTGGGGAGAAGGTGCCAACCTGCCAGTGGACGAGGCAGGGCTAACCTGCGCCTTGGACCCGGGACCCGCGAGCGTTGGCCCCGCTCCCTGAGCTTTACGGTCGCTCCGGGTGATGCTGAACCGCCCGGGAGACGGCGGGCGGTGTCTGCAGAGGATGAAGGCGAAGAGTTGGAAGCCACAGGGAGATGCTGGAGGGACACAGGATGGTGATGGCGCTTCAGCCCAGCCCCTGCCTCCAGGCTGGGCAGGGCCCGCCTTTTGTGGAACCTCTGCGAGGCTCCGCGGCCCACCTCTGCACTCTGTCCGCCAGGATGCTCATCCCAACGGTCAGGTGGATTCTCTTCGCCTGTTGTGGACCCTTCTTCCCTGTGTCACGTCAGGCCTGACGTTCTGAATCTGGGCTCTAGAACTCTCCTCCCGTTTGTCTTTCCAGACTTCATCACCCACATTCCACTGCTCTGGGCCTCACCTTCCTGCTCTGTGAAAGGAGGTGGCCGGGCTAGTGTCACCCCGAGATGTTATTTCTCAGAAGGGTAGGGGCCGGGACTCTGTATTTTTAGAAAGCTCCCAGGTGATTGAGACACGCAGGCAGCGTTAGGAAGTGGCGGGCACTGGACCGGGGATCTCCCCAACGGTCCATGGCTCTTTTGAATCTTATTTGCGAATGATTCCTTTCCAGGACACCACGTTAAATAAAGTTAATCACCTGGTCGTTCCTTTACTCTCAGTTTGGTTCCACATGTGTACCTCTAGCGTGTGATCCTTTTATTGCAGTTCTATTTTCTATTTATCCGTACAGTATTTCCATTTTTTCCTTCTCCAGGAAGCTTCCTATGATTTGCTCCCTACTCACTGGTTTCTCTTTTGATTCAGGGCTCCCGTACGCCCTCAAGGAGGTGTATCTATCTCACAACAGAGAGCAGTCCTTACTGTTTTGATGAGGAAGTGTGTTCTCTTGGTTGTTTGGTCTGTGAATTTTCATTCCCCCCCTAACTAGGTGGACCCCTGACTGTTCTCGCCTCCCAGCAAGGAGCCTGGTTGTCAGTAATCAGAGGCCCAGTAAACACGATTGATCTTTGACCTCTGTCTTCTACGGCAGCGGTCCCTAAACATTTTGGCACCAGGGACCGGTTTCGTGGAAGACAGTTTTTCCACAGACGGGGGGTGGGGGGGCGGGTAGGGGAAGGGAGTGGCTCAGGCGGTAATGCGAGCGCTGGGGAGCAATGGGGGGCGGCAAATGAAGCTTCCCTCACCTGCCCACCGCTCCCCTCCTGCTGTGCGGCCCGGTTCCTAACAGGCCGCGGACTGGTACCACTCCGTGGCCCGGGGCTTGGGGACCCCTGTTCTATGGGACATTGACGGCGCTGCTTCACTCTTTCCTTGAAGTGGACTTTCAAATACAAGAAGCCCCTTTATCTGATGCTTCTGTGCTTCAGACCTCGGGTCCACTTGTCCCCTCCTCCCCCAACACCGCCCCAGCTTCAGGCCCAGCTGGCTCGAGTAGGAGGGGGTCAGGGCGGAAGAGGAGTGGCATCGGCTGCCCGCCTTTTGGCCTGCAGTTTCCTTTGGCTCCCCGTCGTGTGGGAGTGCAGGCCGGAACACCTCTGCTTGGTGACAACGGTCTTCCTACATCACGGCCTCAGCCCACCTCTCTGGGCCGTGGTTTTCCCATCTGTAAAGTGAGGGCGTGGGCATGGTGACAGCTGAAGCCCCTTTCTGTTCTTAGGAGAGGCCCCACTCACGGCCCGGTGCCCTTAACAGCAGGTACCCGCAGAAGCGGTTGATGAGAGCTGCTCACAAAAGTCCTTTCTTTGCAAAGGATGTTGGTGTCAAGTCTGTCAGGGGAAGCCACGTGTGCGCTCTGGTGGTTCAGACTCTCGGGGCCCTTTGTGTCTTTTGGTTCCTGTGATGATCTGAATAATTTATTTCCTCTCAGCATCCCCACTGTCTTTTCCACCTCTTCTCTGCTCGTTAGTGTCTGTGCCCTGAGTGGGCAAGGCCCAGAGGGGCAAGGGAAGTGAGGATGAATTGGTGGAGCGGGGGCGGCACTGGGCCCAGGGACAAGAGGTTTGGGTGATGAGGGAGGACCTCTGCCACCATCTGCTGAGATGCCCTGTGTGCTGTCACTCGAGGGATGGTGAGTGGTCGTTAAGGGGCAGGACTGTTAGGGGTGTGCCGAAGACCACTGCTTGTCGCTTCCTAAGCGGTGGGTCCAAAGGTGAAGGAAGAAGGAACACTCGATTGTGAAGAGGAGTTGGAGGTGACACGTTTCCCTTGAAACAGTTGACGTTCCACCATGATGACACTGAATTATTGTACTTTGCATTTGCTATATTTGCTTCCTTGAGCAGGCAAGTGCAATCCCCCAGGGCCCCCGAGGCTTATCTTCAGTGCAATTGGGATACGAAGATGCTGCACTTAGAGTCTTCGAGGCGCGGTGTGGTGGTGACAGAGCTGCTGAGGGGAGCGGCCCGGGCATCACCCCGGGCTGACTTGAAGGGCGGCACCTGCTGCGTGGAAGGCGGTTTAGCCCCACCTGTAGGGCAGGCCTGCAGTGCCTTCGGGAGGAAAACAGAAGGTTCCCTTGCCAGGGAATGCGCCTCCCTGCTCACCAGTCATTTCCCGGGGATGTGCCCAACATGACCATGTATGACCCAGCCGGGAATCCCCCCTCCATCCATCCCGAGCTGGCCTCTCTGAAGTCCTGCTTTTATTCAGCGATGCTGTCCTTTCCCAGGCACGCTGGAGACCCTGAGAGAGCTCTTCCTTGCCTCTCCATCCCCCAACCCTGTGTGCGGAGAAGCAGGGCCTTGCGGTACCTTCCAGTCTTTGCTTCCCCTTGCAGCCACCAGCTCAGCCCAGGACCCCAATTTCTTAGGCCCCGAAGGAAGCCAGGAGCCACCAGCTCTGTGACTAATCAACGTCATGACGTCCGAGTGGAACATTGCCGAGAGCACGGTTTCCACAGGCGTGGCCTCTGCTCCTGCAGATTGAACTGGATTCCAGGGTCTATCTCAGCAGTGGTGCGTTTCTCAAACGAAGGACAGCCAGCTCTCAGAGGCTGTGGGCCTCTCGCCACAAACACACTTCCTTTTTCCTCTGTCACGTTCTCTTTGTCGTGTTCTAGCATCTCTCTCATAGGATGGGGATATTGGCCTCTCCCCACCTCCAACAATTCCTGAAGCTGCCAGGCCCCCACTTTCCTTCCGCATCAATAGTTAATGGAAACTAAATGGGCTGTCATTTGTGAGACTCCTGGGGCAGTGGTTTTTGATTTGTCAAGACAGTTGAAGGAGCGGTCACATCTAAATCACTTGCACGTCACCTGAGATTAGGACCGTGAACCGTCGCGTCTTGTGTGCTCTCTTCCCCCCTGTTCTGTTTCCTCTGATGATGATGGTTAATTGACGAGAATGGAACACTGAATTGTCTTTGTAGAACCGGTGAAAGCTATAGGTTCCGTTCCTCCTGCATCTTGCTGTAGTTTCATTTAGGGTATCCCCTACAGGTATGCTCAAACTTGAGTATGCATGTGAATCACCGGGAAACTTTCACAAAGTTCAGATTAATTCCTGCCCTTGGGGATTAAGGCTTGGGTGGGTGGGCTGGTCATACTCAGTTTGGGCATAGAGATTGGTTAGAGAATGATCTTTTACATGGATTGCTATTCTGTGCATGGATGGGGAGGCTATTAGCTACGATGATAGCTAATCTTGATTGAATACTTAGTCCACCAGGCACTGCCCTAACTGTAGTGACTCATTTAATCCTTACAGTGTCCTCTTGTGCAGATCCTGTTGTTAGCTCTAGTTTGCAGAGGAGTAGACGGAAGCACAGAAAAAGTGCCCGTGGTCACACAGGTAGTGCATGGCCAAGCCAGGAGTGATTCCAGGCGGTCCGATCCCAGAGTATGGCTCCTTTCCATGTGTTACCCCACCTCTTTGCTCTGCTGTAGCTTTTGAGTAACAGTTTCAAGCTCTCTGTGCTCTGTAGGTAGAGATTTTTGTGTGTGTTTTTTTTTAAAGAGAATGATTGGTATTTGATTTCTCATAGTCCTAGAACTGCACGTACATGTGAGTAGCTCTGATGAGAGAAAACCCAAAGATGGTTGGGTCCTCCATCTCGAAATAGAAAGCCTGACCCCTACTCAATACTCTGTAATGACCTATACGGGAAAAGAAAAAAGAGTAGATTTATGTATATGTATAACAGAGTCACTTTGCTGTACACCTGAAACTAACACAACATTGTAAATCAACTCTACTCCAATAACTAAAAACAAAAAGGAAGCCTGACCCTGTGAGGTTGAAGATAGGGGGTTAGGCAGAAGAAGAAGTTGGGACATTGTTAACGGACGCTGCTGTGAGTCATAAACTCTTTTCTAAGAGAGTTCTTGGCAATGCATCTGGACATAAAAGTCAAGATGCAGCCCTTCTCCAAGACCCCCAAAGGGTCCCTATTTCTGCCTGTGTCAGCCAGCTACGACCTGGCAGCTTGGATACATCTGCAGGCCTTCTGTGGTCCTGGTGGCTCTAGGCAGGCGTTTGGAGAGTGTGCGTTTTGGTTTTAGCTCTTAGATTCCTGTCCTCAAATGCATATAGTCATTCCACAATTATCAAGTACCTACCAAGGATCCTGGGCCTCAGGAATAAGGGAGGAACAAAATATGGCCGGCCCTGAAGGAGATAGCAGTCTACAGGAGAAAATGCCCACAGTGTGAGCAATTGCACTGTGGCGTGCTGGTTGCTGTCTCCACAGAGCATCTTATTTGCAGTACCTTTTGGATATTGGTTCCAGCCGCATCTACGTGGAGGCTCATTCACACTTAAGGAAACTGGAGAAGATGCAATAGATGTTAAATATAACCACACTGGTCCTGCTTTGACCCCTGCAGGCCCGTCACCTTGATGGGAGTGACTGAGGCAGGACAGCGGGGCCAGGAGGCAGGACCAGGTGAGGCAGGAGGCCAGGCAGCCTCCTTGCTGTGGTCCCGATGTTCGGGGCACCTGGGGTGAGAATCCAGCCCAGGCGAGGCAACTCCAGCGTCTCCAAAGCTGGGAGGTGGCTACAGGTGCAACCCTGCTGAATCTGGTGGGGCGTTTGAACTGGGGTAGAGGCTGAGTGACCCTGGGGGCCTCTTAGACTGGACATTCTCCGTGAAGGCGGTGCTGAGTCTGCCTTGCTTTAACCATTACCCCAGCGCCTGCATGTACCAGGCACTCAACATTTGCTTGGTGACTGAATGTGTAGAAGAGACTGTAAGTATCTCTACTGGATAATTTCACATCCAAGGTGGTCGGTAGCTATGGAGCTAGATTACGGCTTATCGGAGAGAGTGGGTTTGGACTAGATGGTGTCTGAGGGACCTTTCAGCTCTAACGTGCTGCCCGGCATACAGCAGCATGCATTTGTTGAAACAAATTCTGCAGTTCTCTGGAGGAAAAAAGCATCCACATAACCCTTCCCCGTTTATCTTTGTTCTCATCCGTCCTTCGTTAAGTTTCTCCTGGCTGCTGCAACGGGACGACTGTCCTTCATCCCGCAGACAGCTGACCGTTCCAAACAGCCGCGTCTTCAATTTGAGACCCAGTTTTTTCTCTAATTCGCTGTAATGCTCATCCCCTGCCACTAGGGGGCCGAGGCCTTCCGGATCAGCCTCCAGTTCAAAGGTCTGGGAAACTGGACAGTAGGCAAAGGCCAGTCCTGAGGACTCAGCAGTAGATGCGTAAGCGGCCAGGCGCCTGCACGTCTGAGCTGGGGGCGTAGGGGGACGGCGATGGCTCCAGTGCCAGCAGCCCCTGGGCAGTGGTGGCCGAGGTCTCTGTGTGGCTAAGGGAGGTGGGACTGTGTTAGACCCCGTGTGGGCTGTGCCCACGGGGGTGACAGCGGCTGCCTCGCCACTTTGAGCCTTGAGCAGTATGAAACTGCTCTCTTTCTCTGGGAGGGCGGGGCTTCTTTTATTTTAAAGGGGCAGAAATACTCAGAAGGAATATTTCTTTCCTTTACGGAGGAAAATGGTATGCTTGCTCTCTGTGCCTCCCTAACGTGTTTGAAGCTTCTTGCTGTCTCGTCTCCCCCGCTCCCCCCATGCCCCGCCTCTCCTTTGCTGCTTTGGCTCACCCCTCTCCTCCTCTCTCCTGCATTACTCTCTTGGGTTTTGCCTTCTTTGGTGTCTGGCCATTTCTGGGTGCTGCTCTGGGTACTCAAGCCCAGCTCTAGAAGGGAAATCCAAAAAGGAGTGACCAAGAGACTGGGCGTGGCCTCCCATCCCTGGCTCCCTGCCTGTTACGGAACTTGCCATGGAGGATGCAAAGCCAGCGGTGCCGAGCGTTTTCAACCTGCTCTGCAGTCAGGGCTGCGCAGCTCACCCAGGAACATGTGTGTGACACGGCCTCCGTGCTCCTGATGTGTCCGTTTCCAGAGCACGGAGGGTAGTGACGTTTAGGCCCTGGTCCAATTTGGGCTGTTGACACATCGAGGGGTCCTAGTCTGGAAGCCTCTGCTATGGCAGCATGTACAGCAACCATTATGGGCACCGAATGTTTACATCTATCTTAGCTTGAAAATCTAAGGAAAAGCAGATCCAAAAGCCAATCGTTTCCACCACGCCACCCCCCGCCACGCACCCCCAAATGGAGGAGTTTATGTTGTAGCGTATATATTCTCTTTCCCCAGCCATACCTTCCCTGAAAGAGTTAATAAGGGCTGAAATGACCAACCGGCAGGAAGCAGCGGGGGGAGATGCGAGGAAAGGATGGACCATGTTTAATTCATGGATCAGATCATCTCTTGCCCTTGGCAATGTGCGGGATATTTTCAGCCCTGAGCTGGGCAGCCCTTTAGGGAAACGAGTTGTATTTAATTCTATTCATATTTATTAAGCACTCGGTTGTCAGTCACTTGTGTTTGGACTTACAAGAGACATAAAGTGTAAGATAAAGGCCTAGTCCTCAGAGATCTTGGAGTCTAAGATAATAAGTATAAGATAGGGCCGCTGAGGTCTATGATGGAGGTTCAAAGTGAGGTCACCTCTGATTGGGGGTATCACGGAGAGGTGACATTTATATGGGCCTGAGCACTCTGGCAGATGGAGAGGAGGAGAAAGATGGAGGGATTAGTCCAAATGGTTGGGACGCATTTGGGGAGCTCTTACGTAGTCTGGCCTGGCATGTCCATGGAGTATGAACTTCAAGGAGGGAATGTTGAGGTGAAACAGGAGTGCCTGGGCCCGGGAACCAGGAGTGGGCAGAAGCTGGCTAAGCATTTGCTGGCAGAGACTTGGTTCTATGTGGCCAAGGCTGTGGCAGGAAGTTCTCACCCAAGACTGAAGTGATAACAAGAACCAAAGCAGTGAGCTGGGTCAGAAACCCTAGGAGAAACTGAAGCTCAAAAACTTGGGAGACCCTAAAAGAAATGCACCGGCAAGCCATGAAAAGGCTTGAAGGAAACCTGACTGCATATTACTGTGTGGAAGAAGCTAATCTGAAAAGGCCATGTACTGTGTGATTCCAACTCTATGACATTCTGGAAAAGGCAAAACTGTGGAGACATAAAAACATCAGTGGTTGCTAGGGGTTGAGGGAGGGATGAATACGCAGAGCACAGAGGATTTTTAGGGCAGAGAAACTCTCTGTGTGATACTATAATGTGGATATACGCCATTATACATTTGTCCAAACCCATAGAATGTACAACACCAAGCGTGACCCTTAATGTAACTGTGCGCTTTCGGTGATTATGACGTGTCGGTGTAGGTTATCAACTGCGACAAATGTACCACTCTGGTGGAGGATGTTGTTAATGGGGGAAGCTGTGCGTATGTAGGGATAGGGCGTAGCGGGGGAAACCTCTGCGTCTTCCACTCCGTTTTGCCGTGAACCTAGAGCTGCTCTAACAGATCAAGTCTTAAACGACTTGGGAGAATATGCGTTAACCTCAGTTCTGGAGAGGACAAAGGCTGGCATGGGGCTGAGACTCCGTGAGCCAAGAGGGTGTGGCTTGGTGGCAGAGTGGTCAACAAGAAAGCAGGTTGGATGCAAGTAGGGTGGTGGAGAGAAGAGGAGACATCCTAGGAGATGGTCAGATCATCAGCCGGTGAACCCAGATCGGTGTAATGAGCAGGTAGAGGGTCTGGGTGGGTGAGACTGGCTTAAGTGACCAGTGGCACGTGGATGATGAGACTGGCTTAAGTGACCAGTGGCAGGTGGATGAGAAAAGAGTTAAAAATAGATGGAGTCTCTGAGCCCCTCTTAGGGGTGCCGCTTACAGAAATGGGAGGAGCTTTTGGAGAGGTGTGTTCATGAGTTCTTTTCTGGGCATGTTGTGTTTGAGGTTTTGGAGGACGCTGGTGAGGAAACTTCAGGTCTGGAGCTGGGGAGAGAGTGAAGCTGTCCAGCTAGGAGTTATCAGTCTAGCCATGATAGTGGAACTTGTGGGAAGGGATGAGTTCACCAAAGGAAAGAGCATGGAGAGAGAATGTTTTCCATTCTTTTCCTCATTCATCTAATGTTTGTGTAGCACCAGGAACTGTAATAGACAATCGTCATTATTCAGAGTCATCTAGGAGCCGAGAGCACTGTTTGGGCTTGGGGAGAAGTTTGCTTATTAAGGTGATGTTGGAGCTAGTGACGCAGGAATATCTGAATTTTTTGTCACTTCTACCCTGGGATGTTTCTGAATGAGATGTGGTTATAAGGAACGAGAAAGCACTCTGGGAAACGAGGATTCACTTCATCACGGCCCAGGCCAGTGCTCAGGACTCTCCCCAGTGCAGGGAGCTCCAGCAAAGCTGCACGGGGGCTCACGGCTCGTATTTAATGCCGAACTGGGAATCTCTACCTCCTCTTAGCTCAAATCCAAATTTGATCACCAGCTAGCGTCCACACCCACAGGGCGCGATGGAGAGCTAAGATGGCAGGGCGTTTGGCTCAGGAGAGAGGAACGTCTTGTGAGGGCTTAGTGAGCTTTTCGTGCACGGGGACCTTGCCCACCAGTAAGCAGGGCACTCAGGTTCTGCAGTCAGGCTGGTAATTGTTCCTTCCTCGGTGGGAGGAGCGAGGAGGTTCTCAGCCCTTCTACACGCATGGGCTCCAACCACCACTACAAAATGCTCTACAGAAATAGCAGGAAATAGCAGGCCCAGAACTGCGATTTGTCCTGAGTTGTGAATAACCCACTGTCCCTTGTTCCTTGAGTTTCTTCCTTTGGGAATCCCTGCCCTCCGCAGCCAGCCCGTAAGTGGTGGGGCTTCCCTTAATTATTGTGCCCACAGATTGTGGTAGAAAGATGCCCCAAAGATGTCCACGCCCCATCCTTGGAAACTGTGACTGTGTTACCTCACGTAGCAAGAGGGACTTTGCAGATGTGATTAAGTTAAGGACACCGAGGTGGGGGAATATCTGAGTGAGCCCAGTGTAATCACAAAGGTCCTTTTAAGAGGGAGACGGGAGGGTCAGAGTCAGAGAAGGAGATGTGATGATAGAAGCAGAGGTCAGAGGGATGCCATCGCTGGCTGAGGCCCACAGCCAGGGAATGCGGGCGGCTCTAGAAGCTGGGAGAGAGAAGGAAACAGATTTTCCCCTAGAGCCTGCAGGACTGTTGACGCTTGATTTTAGCCCCTTGTGACCCATTTTAGAATTCTGACCTGCAGGACTGTAAAATAATAAATATTTGTTGTTTTAAACCACTGTGCTTGTGGTAATTTGATACAGCAGCTATAGGGAACCAATACACCAGTATCTACCTGATTTCCAATATATACCTACATATAGGTGCTCAATTAAATTTATTGGATGAATAATTTAACTCTAAAGCCCAAGGTAGTGCTCTTGACAGTATTTTCCCGAATCTGCTTGGCTTCATTTGGGTAGGTAGAAACTTGGGGGAAACTGCCCAAGCCAGGAAATCCCCAGGGGCTGCTCCTTTGTTAATTGCAAAATGATCAGTTCTCTAGTCCAGGCCGCCCAACGGAGCGGAGCGTCTGCTGAGCGGCCCTGTGAGGGCTGATTTGATCGCCTCCGCTCTGTCTTACGCTTCACTGCTTCCACACTCTCTCCATCGCAAATCCAAATCCAGGAGATTCCCAGTGAGTTCAGAGAGCCAGGTGGAGTGATAGCTGCACGTGGACGTTGTCCTTGACGAAATCTTAGCAGTCTTGGAATTGGCAGGAATTTAGAGTGAGCAAGGTGTGACAGAGAGTGGAGTCAGATGGGCGTTTGTCTCAGGAGAGAGGAACAGTGTGTAAGGGCTTGTTGAACGCGTGTGCTTCCTACTCTCAAGGTGCTCATACAGGCCAGTGGCTGTTGTCTGTAATGATCTACGGAAGAGCTCTTGTGTTGGGGCGACAGCTGAAGCTCTGCTTTGCACACAACCTAAGTATCCTGAAAGAGGTGAATTCCCCAACGCTGGGCCTGGGGCCCTGCTGGCCACACCCTCAACCAGCTTCTGAGGCCAAGGAACCATTCTGGGCTGGGCTGGGGGGGCTGGGGCTGGGGAGGGAGGATGGAGAGCTGGGAAGTGGGGGGAGCCTCCCCCAGAGGACTTTCTGGAGTGTGGAACAGGCACTCCTTGCTTAAGTGGCGCTTTTCAATGCGATAGCTGCGTCTCAGGACCCAGACCAAGCAGGGAGGCTAGTTGGACACATACTTCCAAGAAGTTGCAGAAACTAAGCAATTTGATTTAAAAAGCTTGGAATTAGGCCTCTTGAGACCCACGTGTAAATTTGCACAAGTAAGTGCCAGAGCCATGTGGCCTGGCCCGGCTCCCTGGCTCCGGACGGCGCCCCTGACCCTGTTGCCCCGTGTGTGGCTCTGTTTTTGGCTCTCGGACTCTGGGCTGTCGTGTTGGCGAAATGTGGGCAGGAGTGGGCGGTAGAGGGAAGGACTGTGCCAACGGCCACAGCAAGGAAAATTCATTCAGTGCATTGGTGTGCTGTTCTACACAGCTTTCTATTCACAAGGTTTTAGAGGCCTTATAAACTCTCTGCTTGGAAGTGAGAAGTTAGGAGAAGATTTGTCAGAACCCAACTCCTGACATGGTGATTGAAGAGAAGGCTCCTTGGCTGTCTGGTGGAGCCGCCATTGCTGCTGCCGGAACTCAGGCAGGGCTCCCCCGAGCTTGGTTTAAGACCTGGGCTCCCTCCTCCCACAAAGGTGAGGAGGTAGGTATGACCCGCCTGCCTGTGTTCAGTATAGACACTGGCCTGATGGGGTCTTCTGGCCCAAGTCAGAGAGAGAGAAGAGGATGGTATATCACACACATGCACGCACACACGTCAACACTGAGTCCAGTGCAGTGGGCAGCTGCCTCTATGATGCGGTTTATTTGGTTGGAAGGAAGGACTTCGGAATGACAATACAGTTAGAAAAGCAGGAGAATAAAAACAATTAACAGTAAAATAGCTTTGAAGAGTATTTTTCTGATTATATGAATAATTCATATTTATTATAAAAATGCAAATAATACAGGAATGGTATAAGGCAACCACCTAGTGATAACCTCTATTAACGTTGTGGTGACTATACTTTCATCTCTCTTTTTATGGATAAGCATAACATAATTTTACATAGATGAAATTAGATGGAATTATGTCATAAATTCTATAATTTTTACCACCACTTTACATATTTTTAATATTTATTTATTTATTTTTGGCTGTGTAGGGTCTTCATTGTGGCGCACGGGCTTCTCTCTAGTCGTGGCACGCAGGCTTCTCTCTAGTCGTGGTGCCCGGGCTCCAGTAGTTGTGGCGCGCGGGCTTAGTTGCTCCACGGCATGCGGGATCTTAGTTCCCCACCCAGGGATTGAACCCACATCCCCTGCATTAGAAGGCGGATACTGAACCACTGGACCACCAGGGAAGTCCCTTTACCACCACTTTAAAAAGTTCTGTTTTTTGTTGCTGTTCTTGTTCGACTGTTCCCTCCACCTGTGGACACTTGTCTTCCCCTCCCATATTCAAGGTCACCAGTGTTGGCAGCCTGGTGAACATCCTTCATATATTTCTTCATGGTCATGTAATCATATACAAACACAAATGCTCTTTAAGGGTGTGTCTTGGTATTGGTTTTAAATTTTTCTGCACCTTGCCTGTCTCACTGAACTCAATGAAGTCCCTCTCAGTACACCAGTATAGATCCAGCTCAGGGCTGCATCAGAAGCCATGGATTGGATGCATCACTGCTTAGGCAGTAATTCTCTTATTGATGAGCACTTACTGTGTCTCCAATTTTTTTTTTTGCCATGTCAAACAGTGCTTGGACATCTAGTCTTACTTAGTGGTGCCTTTATTTCAATAAGCCAGAACCCCAGAAGCAGGACTGCTGGGTGAAAGGTGCGTATATTTTCCTTCACAAGAGGTGTTATCACATTGCCTTTCAAAGGCTGTGTCCCTTCACATTCTCACCAGTAGTGGGTGGGGCTTCGTTTTTCTCTGCTTCCCCGATATCAGTTGACTTATCACAATTAAATTTCTTTTCCATCTGATAGGTATCAAGTAATATCTCGTTGTTACCTTCATTTGCATTCCTTCGCCTATCAGTGAGGTTGAGAAACTTCCATAACGTTATTGACCCGTTGGCTATTCCTGCAAAGAAGTACTGCATGGAAGTTTGACCTGTAATTTCTGGGTTTTGGGCGGATGGAAGGTAATTGGCCTGTGACCTCACCCAGACTTTTCTTCCCTGTGTTGTGCCTAGAGCTAAAGGCTTGGTCGAAAGGGAGCAGGCAGATGGTGTCTGTGTTGAAGCAGATCAACAACGGGGAATGGGGGAACTTTAATGCCTGGACTGGGACTCCACATAGGGTGGCGGGAAATAATGCGGCCCCAGTCCCCGAGGGGATGCTGGGTGGTCTGTGCACAAAAGCCAACAGGTTTGATGAGTTTAGCAGCAGCAGGGAGGCTGCTGAAAGTCAGGTTGGCACAAGTATCCATTCCAGGTAATCAGTCCTTTTGCAGTCAGCTGGACCCTAGCCAGTTGCTTGGTATAGGAGGAAAGGGGGTGGGGTAAGGGGAACAGACTCAAGGCCCCTAGGAGAGGGGTAGACAAGGGCTAAGCAGTGCTGGGGCCCTGACAAGTACATTCCTTATTCAGCAAGCAAGTGCTATACTGGGCGGGGTGGCTGAGGAAGGATCCTGGTTGTACAAACCACATCCACATAGAAAGAGCATGAAAGACAGCAGAGATGCCCCACAGGGTTACCTCTGGACTTCCTTTAGAAACCAAACCCAGGGAAGCAAAACTAAGTCTAGTCTGCAGCAACTGGTGGGCCTGGGGCTGCTAATGTGTTTCCTGTTCCTGGTGAGGATGGCCCAGGTCATGGGCTTCTGTTCTGCACCCAGACCTATCCAGGCAGGTCTCAGCAGCTCTGGCTGTGCAGGAGTAGAGAGGGCAGAGGTAGTGGAAATGAGGCAGAAGCAGGAGTCATCAGAAATTTCCTTCACCAATGGTGAGGGCCGACACAAGGAAAGGAAAACATTTTGTACCAACCCAGTTGAGTGGCCACTTTTTAATAGCTAAAATAAATTGTGGATTAGGTTACATATTACTTCTAAATCATTTTTTGGCTAATTGTATTTCAAACTGGGAAGACCTCATCCTTAGAAGCGACCGTATCTTATTACACATTGCATCTGCAGTTGTTTTTCTTCCTTAAGTTATGGGTCTGCATTTCTCAGACCAGTATTTTACATGAGGAGCAGTTGGGTTTCGAGTATCTCTACCTTATATCGATCACTTGAACATACTTCTCTCAGGAAGGAATCTGTTAAAGAAAATATAAGACTGTCTTAGGCTTTCACTCTGTGGATGGTGAAGCTCTATGAACGCAACAGAAACTCAGTTACTGTTGCTTTGTAACATTGTTGCAAGTCAGTGTAGACTCCAGAGGCCTCCTACTAGGTCAGCTATCCGTTTTGAACAAAGTAAGGCAGCTGTGTTCCAGCCCCTCTTCCTTCTTTAACCTAAGCTTAAAGATTAGAAGTTGCTTTTAGATAATTTAGGTGCATGTCTCCTTGCTCTGGAGCTTGTCTTTTTTTTTTTTTTAATAGGATTTTCTATATGCTGATCATACAGTTTTTTTCTTTTTTAACTTCGGTCATAAGCTAAGAACGATTGCAATAGACACTTATTTTAGCCATTGTGTGAAGCCTAGTTCTAAAACCAGCAGCAGCAGATGTCCTGCAAAATTTAATTGGTTACATCCAATAACTCCATATAGCAGGTTACTTCCTTTAGTTACTTTGAGACACACTTTGCATGTAACTCATCCTGAAGAATTCATTAGGAAGCTGTGTTGTTCAAAGCCAGCTCTTTCCAAGAAAGCTGCCAACCCATTCCCTTATGTGTCTAGCCAACCGTGAAAAAGCACCTCTAAATTACCCCCTGCTCACTTGACTGAGGAAGTAGCGTTTGTTTTTATTTTCTAGGACAGTCAATCAGTCGTATGTGATGGAAATAAAGATAAATACCAACCCCCCCCCCAAAAAGCCAGCTGTTTCACATGAGTCTTACTGAGATCAAACAAACAAACAAACACACCCCTCTCTCTGCTGAGCAACTGGTAACTAGTAGTACTTGCTTTGAAATTTCTCCAGGCCAAAATGGTTCCATTCTTTTCCCGTCGCGGAGCACAGGCTCCGGACGCGCAGGCTCAGCCGCTCTGCGGCATGTGGGAACTTCCCGGACAGGGGCACGAACCCGCGTCCCCTGCATCGGCAGGCGGACTCTCAACCACTGCGCCACCAGGGAAGCCCAAAATGGTTCCATTCTGTGCACTATATAGAATGTTGAGGACTTGTTCAGTCATCTATTCACATACTGGAATGTATCCAGAGTATTTATTTATTTGTTTGGTTTGGTACCAAATTACTTTATTTGAAGGAATGGTACTAAGAAAAGAACTTAAGTAGATGTTTTGTTATTAGAGTATTTATTTGTTTAATTTTTCGTTAGACCTGGCCTAACCTTCATGCCTCTGGTTGGCTCTGTATTGGTCAGGGTCCCAGTAGAAGACATATGACACATTCAGAGGAGGGTTTAATGAAAGGACTATTTACAGAGGAGGGGCTGGGGTAAGAAACCAACAGGGATGGTGAAGCACCAGGGTCTAGCAGAAGGGGAAGCTGGTGCTCCCCTAGGTCTGGAGAGGCAAGAGGGCGGCAGTTACCAGAACTTCACGAGAGTTATGGGGTTGGGGGTGCCTCCTGATGGGCCTGTGGCCTCAGGTGGAGGAACAGAGACACTGCCAAGCCAAGGTCCAGCAGGAAGGGACCCGGGGCATAAGTGCCCTGCTGGTGGCTCCTAGTGGCCTGACGTAATGAGAAGCCAGAGGGCAAGGAAGGCCAGGTGGTACATTTCTCAAGAGACTGAGCATAGGGTGGAGGAGGGTGGAACGGGATCTGGAGGGGCAAATGGAGACTTTTCAGCATAGCTTACCTTCAGGTGGAAGGAAAATGGACATCCAGGCAGGAGAGAGGAGCCTGGTTAGACTCCTCATTTTCGCAAATCATTGTCAGGGTCACTGGCGGCCACTGGAGCTCCATGTGGTAGGAGCAGCACAGATCACCTGCAGTTGAGGTCTCTGCTGAAACCCAACCTCTTTCTGCGTGTTCTCCAACTGTTCAGATGCCTTGTTGGGAGACAGATTAGTAGAAGACTATTTGCAGCACATTCAAAATCTGGGTGCTGTTGTCCTGCCTCCATAAAATGTTTTTCCTGAGTCACATTTTGTGTTGACTTCTCAGCCATCATTGAAGGTGGTGCCAAGGAAAAGTCTAATACCTGTTGCTGTGTTCCTGTTACTTGTGTGTGTCCTCTACTGTGGTTAAAATAGTGCGGTAAATAATTTTCAGATGTGAGTGTTGGGGATAGTTTGTTTCCTCCGAAGAACCTTTTTCTTTCTGGACATTGAGAACTACGTGTCTGATTTCTCTTCCTACTTTAGCTTCTGGGAAGCTTAGATCCAAATTTTCAAACCAACTTATTTGGCTTCCTTTGGGAGGCGAGAGAGAGAGAGAGAGAGAGAGAGAGAGAGATTCCTTCTCTCAACTATGGGTGAATTCAGTTAATCACTTAGGGGGTCTGGAGGAGAACGATCTGGATGGAGGTTTTGAATCCTGGGACCTGCCTCTTGATGGATGGACATGTTACTGCCCTCAGGGAACTACCCTCCTGAATGCTTGAGTCCCCCAGGGCTCCATCTTTGGTGCGGAGATAATTTGTCCTTAAGCACAAACAAATCCACTTAGGAAGACTAGCGTGGGGTAGGAGAAAGACATCCCCCACTTTGTCTGTAAGAAGCATTGGGTGGGTGGTGTGATCAACTAATGAAATATTTATACAGATATTTTGAGAAGTTTAAAATGTTCCATGCTTGTTCATGCACTCATTTAATGTTTATTGCATACACTGGGCCAAGGATACAAAGATGGGCAAACTCGTTCATTCATCTTTTTTTTTTTTTTGCGGTACGCGGGCCTCTCACTGTTGTGGCCTCTCCCGTTGCGGAGCACAGGCTCCGGACGCGCAGGCTCAGTGGCCATGGCTCAAGGGCCCAGCCACTCCGCGCGGCATGTGGGATCTTCCCAGACCGGGGCACGAACCTGCGTCCTCTGCATCGGCAGGCGGACTCTCAACCACTGCGCCACCAGGGAAGCCCCATTCATCTTTTTAATAGATATTTATTGAGTAACTACTGTCTGCCTGGTCCTGATCCAAGAGCTGAGGATGCAGCCATATAAGGAAAAACTGAGGGTTTTCCCTTTCTGTTGTGTTTCCTTTACTGCTTCACTTCTGGTCACCAAGTGTGTGGAGGTTTTTTCCCCACATCAAGAAATCAGCTTGGGTGTCCTACAATTTAACTCAATTCTAACACCGTCTGCATGGAGACAGTGTCAGATCCCACAGTTGAAGGGCTCAGTCCCACAGGACGGCTGCCCATTTCAGATATCAACTGTAAGTGGTAGGTCCCCACTTTCCATACAACTTCTGGCTACAAACTGGAGGTTCCCACGATCCCCTCCTCAGTTCCGATTAATTTGCCTCAGCGGCTCACTGAGAACTCAGGGAAACACTTCTTACGTTTACCAGGTTATTAAAGGATATGATAAAAGATACAGATGAACGGCCAGATGAAGAGATACATAAGGCGAGGTCTGGGAGGGTCCTGAGCACAGGCACTTCTCTCCTCATGGACTTGGGGTGCATCCTCCTCCCAGTGTGGATGTCTTCACGAACCTGTGAGCTCTCCAAAGCCTATACTCTTGGGATCTTATGGAAGCTTCCTCTTATGGGCAGCATCAATCATTTACTCACTTCCAGCCCCTCACCCCTCTCCGGAGAATGGGGAGCTGAAAGTTCCAAACTTCTAATCATGACTTGGTCTTTCTGGTGACCAGCCCCCATCCAGGAGACCACCCAGAGTTGCCTCAGTAGGACGAAAGATGTTCCTGCTCCCTTAGGAATTTGTAACAGTTTTAGGAACTCTGTGCCAAGAACAGGGGCAGAGAACAATATATCTATTTTCTATTGTCTCACAGTAGTGATGAACGAAACGGTGTCTCCTCTCGCAGAGCATTGCATCCTGAAATCCCACTCATAACCCAATGGGATCCTCTGCATATATTCTTTGCATATGTGGTATGTGCCAGGACTCACTTTTGAGATCAAAGCTATGTTTCCAATTAGGGTTACTATGTTAAAGATGCTTGTATTTGCAAAGAGATTTACAGCTTTTTTCCCATTCTCCCTACACCATGGAATGGTATCTACAGGTGAGAGTTAAAGACTTAGTGATAAACCTGAGGACTGTCTGTAGTTCCTGAGAAGGCTAATGTGCTGGGCTTTTATTGTCTGAAGGGTGCTGCAGGTCATGTGACGTGATAACATTCTCCAAGTCTCACACAGCACATTAGAGCTGGAGCGATGGTCAGGTAGTTCTCAGCTGGCCCTGGCAACGCTATCCTCCAGTTTTGATTTAACAGATCCAGGGCAGGGCCCATGCCCCCTTGTGTTTTGACAACTTCCCTAAGAAAGCTGAAATGCTTACCATTCCTGTCCCATGTTCAGAAATGCTGATCTGCTCCCATGTGCTGATTTGGCACACAAGGAAACTGAGGCACAAGAGGGCAAAGAGATTGCCCCACATCACACAGTCAAGAGCAAAGCCAGGACCCAAACTCAAGTTCCTGACTCCCATGCAGGAAAGTGCCCTTTCCGTGAACCCAGGCTGTTTACCTTATATAAGCGTGCAGGTAGTGAGGGTAGGGATGTGGGGTGTTGACACACCCTTGCTGTGAAGTTATCCATCCCGCTTTCTCCCCTGCTCTGGAAGGAGTGCCAGCAGGAGCATGGCCTGGGCATTTTAGTTTCATTCTCACTTGATACTGTAGTTGCTGTTCTTCCATTGAAGTATTTCAGTTATTAAATTTATAGCGTCTGGCTCTTAAGACTTCTCAAAGCAGATGGTGCTCCTTTAAAAACCTTAATAAACAAAATGTTTAGGTATTCCCCTGGTGGTGGGAGAGTCTCTCGGCAGGAGATCATTCCAGTGGGCATTTGCTACCAGAAGTGTCACAGCAGCCCATGTAGGTTTCCACAGAGAGTTATGGCTCAGCCTTCCTTCACCAAACTCATTCGTGGGCGTGTGTGGGTTTGGAGGAAATGACTCTAAGAAAATGGCTTTACAAGGAAGGAGTCTGCCCATTAGGTGCACCATGGAGGCTGAGTTGAGTGCATTTGATCCATTTTTTCTTAGTGATTGATTCCGCATTTGGTTTTGAGGACTTGAATATTAAAGCCTTACATTCTAGTCCTGGTACAAATCCTTCTAGATTGGGAAAAGAATTCTTTTTTTTTTTTATTGAAGTATAGTTGATTTAGAATGTTGTGTTAATTTCAGGTGTACAGCAAAGTGATTCAGTTATATATCAATATATACATATATATGTGTGTGTGTATATATATATGTATATATTCTTTTTCAAATTCTTTTCCCTCATAGGTATTACAGAATATTGAGTATAGTTCCCCGTGCTATACAGTAGATCCTTGTTGGTTATCTATTTTATATATAGGGGTGTGTATATGTTAATCCCAAATTCCTAATTTATCCCTCCCACCTCCTTTCCCCTTTGGTAACCATAAGTTTGTTTTCTGTGTCTGTGGGTCTATTTCTGTTTTGTATATAAACAGTTCACTTGTATAATTTTTGTATAATTTTTTTTTAAGATTCCACATATAAGCAATATCATATGGTATTTGTCTTTGGCTTACTTCACTTAGTATGATAATCTCTGGGTCCATCCATGTTGCTGCAAATGGCAATATTTCATTCCTTTTTTATGGCTGAGTCATATTCCATTGTGTATATATACAGCACATCTTCTTTATCCATTCATCTGTCGGTGGACATTTAGGTTGCTTCCATGTCTTAGCTATTGTAAATAGTGCTGCAATGAACATTGGGGTGCATATATCTTTTCAAATTATAGTTTTCTCCAGATATGTGCCCAGAAGTGGGATTGCAGGATCATGTGGTGGCTCTATTTTTAGTTGTTGTGTTTTTTTCTTGACAAAGTTTTTTTTTTTAATTTATTTATTTGTTTTTTAAAAATTTTTGCTTGTGTTGGGTCTTTGTTGTTGTGTGCAGGCTTCCTCTAGTTGCGGCGAGCGGGGGCTGCTCTTTGTTGTGGTACGCAAGCTTCTCATTGTGGTGGCTTCTCTTGTTGCGGAGCACGGGCTCTAGGCACGTGGGCTTTAGTAGTTGTGGCACACGGGCTCAGTAGTTGTGGCTCATAGGCTCTAGAGCGCAGGCTCAGTAGCTGTGGTGCGCAAGCTTAGTTGCTCCATGGCATGTGGGATCTTCCCGGACCAGGACGAGGGCTCGAACCTGTGTCCACTGCGTTGGCAGGCAGATTCTTAACCACTGCACCACCAGGGAAGCCCTATTTTTAGTTTTTTAAGGAATCTCCATACTGTTCTCCATAGTGGCTGTACCAATTTGCGTTAGACTGGGAAAGGAATTCTAAAGCCCCAAGGATGTTCCTCTCTGGGCTATTCTTGGGATATACAAATATTTGCATAGTTATTTTCATCTGACCTGCATATGATTTACATATGCCTAATGGACTTGGACTTGGACTTCCCTGGTGGCGCAGTGGTTAAGAGTCTGCCTGCCAATTCAGGGGACATGGGTTCGAGCCCTGGTCTGGGAAGATCCCACATGCCGCAGAGCAAGCCCATGTGCCCCAACTACTGAGCCTGCACTCCAGAGCCCGTGAGCCACAACTACTGAGCCCACGAGCCACAACTACTGAGCCCGTGTGCCTAGAACCTGTGCTCCACAACAAGAGAAGCCACTGCAGTGAGAAGCTCGTGCACCACAATGAAGAGTAGCCCTCACTCACCGCAACTAGAGAAAGCCCACGTGCAGCAATGAAGACCCAACACAGCCAAATAAATAAATAAATAAATAAATTTATTTAAAGAATATATGCACACAAACATGCACATTTTGGAAGAACACAACAAAGAGAAAGATATACATTAAACATAAACCAATAATCACCTATGATGGAGGGAAAGGGCTAATGGGAGAAAAGGAAATGAATAGATGAGTAAATAAAGTAAGAGAGGGCCTTTCTCAGACCCATGGTGATAATGTGTCATGAACCAAGTAGTACGGTTAATTCACCCTCTGCTCCTGAGGATCTCAAACCAAAAGAAGCAACTCACCGCCAACAACTTTAAAAAACTTAAGTTCTGGCCCAGAGCTTGGAGTTCTGCCTCCCTTTATACACATTCCACCTTCAATTTGATTAAAGAGTTCACACTTACATTTGGAAAAATCAATGTCTTGCTTAATAGGCTACTGCTCCCAGAGGATGTTGCTTTTTCAGAGTTAACACAAGACAATAAATCGAAGTTGGTGTTAAAAAAAAAAATTTTTCTGGCACTTGTTAAAGTGGTAAGGAAGACTTCATTCAGGGCTATTGCAATAGGGGAGAGATTGGGCTTAATTCTGAATACAAGGACAACAGGGATTTGTAGCCGAGGAGCAGGGTGAAGGGGTTGGCGATAGAAAATCACTAAGAGGTGATATCAAGGGTGGGGGGACTTTTACTACACTGACGTAATAGGATTCTTGCTGAAGACAGCCCAGGGTGATCAGGTATCGAGAGTGGGGATTCTCTCCAAACCAACTTAGCGGGATTCTTGCTAAAACTAGACTGCAAGGATGGACATGGAGCCCAGGGCTGAAGCCTAGCTGGGAAGAGGGCTCAGAAGAGCCTGGGCATGGAGAGAGCCTTGGTCACTGGTAGAGCCCAGTGCCTGTCTGCCTTTCTTTTTGTAGTATCTCCAGTTCTTACCACAGTGCCTGGAAAATGGTAGGTCCTAGTAAGTATCTTTTAAGAATGATGGCTTATGGCTTAATGATGGCTCTTTCTGGGAGATTCTTTGGAGTGTGGGGACCTCACTGATGCATGTTCACAGTCACCCTTGGGTGTGCACTCCCCCCAGAGCTTGGGCCCGCTGGCTGTGGAGTGCTCCAGGCCTGGGGGCTGGAGGAGGCATTTGCTTGCCCCAAGGAGCAGAGGATGCTGGAACCATCAAGGGGAACAATTCCAAGAGCCATGTGGGAGGCTGATGGCCAAGACCCCAAAGGGTGTCTGGAGGGTCCCCGAACCCTTCAGGCCAGAAATTCCTCCTGAAATCTCACGTCTGAGAACCAAGGATGGCAGAGCAAACACAAACTTGGTAGGAGGAAGGGGGAACTGGGGCTGGCACTAGTTGCTTAGAACACTCTGTGGTTTGCGACTTGCTTCTTGTGGTGGGCTGTGGCACTGCGGGTGCTGGCTGAGCTGGGGGCTGGGAGAAGCAGACGGCTGGGGCCTGATCGAGTGGGACCGGGAAGACCCCAGAATGCTGCCTGCTGCTGCCTTCCTCCTGTTAGCGAGTCCAAGCTCGTACTGCTCACCACAAGACAGGTCAATAAATCGAGAGGCGAATTGTCGGGACAAGGAATAGTGACTTTATTTGGAAAGCCAGCCGACTGAGAAGATGGTGGACTAGTGTCCCAAAGAACCATCTTACCCAAGTTAGAATTCAGGCTTCTTATATACTAAAAGTTGTTGGTTGTTGCAGACTTCTTGGTGTCAGAACCCTTTGTTCTTGCAGCTGTCCCTATAGGTGTCTATAGGTCGTGATGGTCCTGTAAACCTCCAACAAGACAAATGTTATTCTCTGTTCTGCAACTTTTTATCTCTGTGTGAGTGGAAAAGTGTTATACCTTTAAAGTTCAGAGCCTTGAGAATGGGCTATCCTGTATATTTCAGGCTATAGGCAATATTCTTGCAGAAAAAGCAATAGAATACAAAGGTTAAAGTAAAAGAAACAGATCCAATATGGAGTCACATTTGTTCTTCCCTATTACACTCCCACCCCTGCCTCACGGCATGTGTTCTTCAGAGGGGCTGCCTTGCCCACCACAAGTCAGCAGAAGGTGGGGGGCCTTCTCATCCCCTCCTCCCCTCTGGATTTCACCCTGACCGGGATGGCTGCTGGCTGGAGCTGGGGACTGCCCTGCTGAGTGTCGGCAGGAGAAAGTCGGCTGAGCCTGCCTGGTCTCCTCTCTTGCCTCCCATCCCAGATGTGCCTGGTTCTGGGGGGTTCTTTGTTTTCTGTTAACTAGATGGGGACCAGGAAAGCAATGTCAGAACCACCTGTGTCTTCAAATTCTGGCAGAGGCAATGGCTGATAGGCCGTGTCCAGTGTTCCCCAATTTGTACTCATTATTCAGGTCTAGGGGCTGGTCTGGGAGCAGCTGATGCCTCCTTTCCCAGCTCACCTGCTGATCCCAGCCTCCTTCCCGGCATCCCAGTGTTCAGTCTCCCACCCGTGACAGGATGGGCCCTAGCGCTTTCTCACCCACACGTGTCGTCAGAGCAGCTCTGCCCTTCGCTCCTACCTACATCCTCCTTCCCTAAAGTGCCTGGGTTCTCCTGGATCCAGACTGTGTGATGCTAATGGCTGTGCTCAAAATCAGGGAGGTGGGGCCCAAACATCTGTACGGTGGTAACTACAGCGATAACAGTGGTAATTAATGTTTATTGTTGCTATGTACTAGGCATTGCGCCCAGTGCTTCATGGACATTATTTCATTTGATCCTCACAGCCGCAGTCGGAGGTAGGAACCCTTACTGTCTCCTCTTTCTATTTGAGGACACTGAGCTTGGAGAGGTTAAACACTTTGCCTGCAGTCACTCAGATAGATGAGGTGGAGTTTGGATTTGAACTGAGGGTTTCTGACTCACAGGCACATGCTAACCATTCTGCCGTGTGGAGCCTTTTATATAATGGCAGTTCATTCTTCATCCAACACCATCTTTATTTCTCCTGCTCTGACACTGTGGTCTCTGGCACCTCATTTCACGTGGCAACCAGTTGACGTAGGGAGAGTTATTATTCCCATTTTGTGGATAAGGAAACCACAGCCTGGAAAAGTGATGACAAGCCCAAGGTTACACAGCTAGTCCCTGCAGGGTAAAGACCCCACCGAGCCCTCCTCCAGGTGCAGGGCTCTTCCCTCTAAGGCAGCACCTGTCGTGACGCAGGTAGGCATGGAGCCAATGGTGGCTCACTCTGTGATGGTGAGGGAAGGGGACATGGGGCCTACACGCGTGGTACGCATGAGTGTGGAGTCCATCTTCTTGGGGGTTCAGGTGTGGCTTAGCAAACAGTTGCCTGTAGCAGTTTAGAATCAGTGAACAGAACCTTTAGGACTCTTCAGCTGCTCCAGCGTCAGACATAAAAGCGACACTAGACCTAAGCCCCATGTGTTACAGCCAATAAAGCTGTTCCCGTGCCCCGTCTCTCTCCCATCCGGTGGAGCTCCTGACTCTCAAAAACGGCCCCAAGGCTGGGGCAGTGGTTTGAAGGAATTGCTCTTGTTGGGACAAGACATGGAGAGGAAGTGAAAAACTGACTTCTTTCTAAATTAGAAGTATATTCTTAGTGTGGCTTTAGGGAACTTACAGGAAGGCTTGTAGTGAGTATAAAAGCCTGCTTCCCCGGGGAGGTATTTATTTTGGGTTGGAAATGCTCCTGTCTGTTTCTTTCACTAACTAACATTCACTGGTGGCACCGAAAGCCATTTTTTCCTGATAACATCTTAGGTCACAGCAGCAACGGTTTCAGCTATTTTGCAAGTGGACTCTATATGTTTCCCAGGGTTGCCTTAACTAATTACCACAAACTAGGTGACTTAATTGGAATTTATTCTCTCATAGTTCTGGAAGCTGGAAGTGTGAAGTCAGGGCAGGGCCCTAGTCCCTCTGACGGCTCTAGGGAAGACCCTTCCCTGTGTCTTCAGGCTTCTGGTAGCCCCTGACAACCCTCAGTGCTTCTTGGTTTGTGGCTGCATCACTCCCCATTTCTGTGTGTCCTTTTCTGTGTCTTATAAGGACGCTGGATTTTGGGCCTCTAGTCTAATATGATCTTATTTTAACTGATTATATCCGTAGAGACCCTATTTCCAAATAAGGCCACATTCTGAGGTTTGAGGTGACTTTGGGGGGGACACTATTCAACTTATAACATGGAGAAATCAAGAAGTTCTGCCCAGGTGGCCCTACTGTAGATAGGAGTCTGAATGCACACCTGGGTGACAGAGCTGTCCCTGTTGATAGATGGATCGGTAGGCGGAAATTCTGGGGGGCTCAGGCCCCCCGTGTCCTCTCGTTAGAAGACTTTGGACAGCTTTTCCCAGTGTCCGATTGCTCTCTGGGGTGGGTTAGCCCCAAATCATTCTCTGGCTTCCTGGGTCTGACTAGCCAGGATTCCTGGTCTTTTCTCATACTGCCTCTGACCACTGACTTTTCTTTTGGGTGAATTAGCGGCCTTGCAGAAAGGACCCAAAGATCGTCATCCCACCACCTACTCCTCAGTGTGCGTACCTGACACTGCATTCACACACGCTGACCTGTCTCATCGACGTCCCCCTCGGTACCACCCCTTTGTTGGATTGTGAGACCACAAGCAGCAAACGCACTCAGTTCTGTGAGTAACGTAGAGGCCGTATCACCAATGGAGCAGTTGGGCTGAGCAGGGTTTCAGCTCACAGGTCTGCTTCGCGGAGCCGGTTAGATGAGTCCCACACCAGGTGGGATTCTTGGTCAGTCCTGCTCTTGGCCTCATCCCCTCCCAGTGTCTCTTTCTATCACTGGGCTTCAGCTGCCGTGGCCTTTCGGCACCTCATCCCTGCCGACCTTGTTTCCCACTAGGGCCTCTGCAGGCCCTAGTAACTTCCTTCTGGAAATTTCCACGTCTGGCTCCTGGTCATTCAGCCTCTCACCTGAAACGGCACCTCCTCCAAGAGGCCTTCCTTGACCACCCCCCAATTCTAAGTCTTCCTATCACCCTGTTGTATTATACTTCCTTCAGGCAGCCTATCATTTTAAGATATTTTTCTTGTTTATTTATTGATTCCATCCCCTGCCCCTGTCTGTGAGCACAGGGACCTTATCTTCTGGCTCACCACTGTATTCCAGAGCCAAGAGCAGTGCCAGGGACATGGTGGGTGCCTAGGAAAGAGTCTTTTGGGCATCTTTAATAACTCAACACTTTCTTTTAACGATTTCAAGTCACAGAGAGACAACGCACTGTGCTACATGGAGCGTCAGCTGATCAGGATTCAGAAACCCGGATCCTGGTGTGGGCTGTTACTCACCCACTGTGCCATGGCCAGTACTTCATTCAAACGCTCTGCCTGGGGCTTGGTTTCCCGAACTGTACACTAGAGGGACATCCAGTGCACGGAGTCCTTGTGCAGATGGAATGTTTCAGTGAGATAATGTGATACAAATCCAAGATTGTGAGGCTTCAACCAGTGTAGATCTTTCAGAAACCAGAGGACACTGTGGAACGAACACAGGGGAGAGAATGTTCCAGACAAAAGAGGCTTCTCCCAATGCTAAACTCTGTGATGGGGCAGCCCTGGGGACTTATTAGCTAATGGAGGTTGACTTTTCTCTCATTCTTACTCTTCCAGGAAGGTTTTTTCATAGTAGAGCATAGTTATTTTTAGCAGAATAACTGTTTCAGACAAGCAAGGTGACTTTTGATCTCCTAATTATAAACGCTGTGGGCCTAAAGAAAGAAGCCTTCTTGAGATGCTTTGTAGAGGATTTCTGTAATTCCCTGCCTCTTGAAGTGGGTCCAGGCTGCTTCCCACCTGGGGATGAGGCCCGATGGGATGGAGGCTGTCTAGAGTTAGGGCTGACCCACACCCGGCTGACATTGCACAAGAGGGGCTCTGATCCCTGGTGAGGCCCCTCACAGGGCCTTCATTTTGACCAGTGAATTTTTATTGAAGTATGGTTGGTTTACAATGTTGTGTTAGTTTCTGATATACAGCAAGGTGATTCAGTTTTATGTGTATACTTTTTTAGATTCTCTTCCATTATAGATTATTACAAGATATTGAATATAGTTCCCTGTGCTAAACAGTAGGACCTTGTTGTTTATCTATTTTATATCTAGTAGTGCGTATCTGTTAATCCCAAGCTCCTAATTTATCCCTCCCCCCCTTTCCCCTTTAGTAACCATAAATTTGTTTCTATGTCTGTGAGTCTATTTCAGTTTTGTAAAAAAGCCCATTTGTATCATTCTTTTAGATTCCACATATAAGTGATGTCATATGATACTTGTCTTTCTCTGTCTGACTTACTTCACTTAGTATGATAATCTCTAGTTCCGTCTATGTTGCTGCAAATGACATTATTTCATTCTTTTTTATGGCTGAGTAACATTCCATGGTATATATATATACCACATCTTTATCTATTCATCTGTCAATGGACATTTAGGTGGCTTCCATGTCTTGGCTACTGTAAATAGTGGTGCCATGAACATTGGGGCCCATACATCTTTTCAAATTTTTTTTTTCAACTTTGAGACATTTTATTTTATTTATTTATTTATTTGCGGTACGCGGGCCTCTCACTGTTGTGGCCTCTCTCGTTGCAGAGCACAGCCTCCGGACACGCAGGCCCAGCGGCCATGGCCCACGGGCCCAGCCGCTCCGCGGCATGTGGGATCTTCCCGGACCGGGGCATGAACCCGTGTCCCCTGCATCGGCAGGCGGACTCTCAACCACTGCGCCACCAAGGAGGCCCACATCTTTTCAAATTTGAGTTTTCATCTTTTCCATATATATGCCTATGAGTGGGATTGCTGGATTGTATGGTAGCTCTATTTTTTTTTTTTTTAAGGAAACTCCATACTGTTTTCCATAGTGGCTTCGCAGGCCCAGCGGCCATGGCTCACGGGCCCAGCCGCTCCGCGGCATGTGGGATCTTCCCGGACCGGGGCATGAACCCGTGTCCCCTGCATCGGCAGGCGGACTCTCAACCACTGCGCCACCAAGGAGGCCCACATCTTTTCAAATTTGAGTTTTCATCTTTTCCATATATATGCCTATGAGTGGGATTGCTGGATTGTATGGTAGCTCTATTTTTTTTTTTTTTTAAGGAAACTCCATACTGTTTTCCATAGTGGCTGCACCAGTTTACATTCCCACCAGCAGTGTAGGAGGGTCATCTTTTCTCCACACCCTCTCCAGCATTTATTATTCGTAGGCTTTCTAATGATGGCCATTCTGACTGGTGTGAGGTGATACCTCATTGTAGTTTTGATTTGCATTTCTCTAGTATTAGTGGTGTTGAGTGTCTTTTCATGTGCCTATTTGCCATCTGTATGTCTTCTTTGCAGGAATGTCTATTTAGGTCTCCTGCCCAGTTTTTGATTTTTCGTATTTTGATACTGAGCTATATCAGCTCTTTGTATAATTTGGAAATTAATTCCTTGTCAGTCGTATCACTTGCAGATATTTTCTCCCATTCTGTAGGTTGTCTTTTCGTTTGGTTTATGGTGTCCTTTGGTGTGCAAAAGCTTATAAGTTTGATTTGATTAGGTCTCTCTCTCTCTCTCTTTTTTTTTTTTTGCTTTTATTTCTTTTGCCTTAGGAGACTGCCCTAAGAAAACATTGCTATGGTTTACATCAGAGAATGTTTTGCCTGTGTTCTCTTCTAGGAATTTTATGGTGTCATGTCTTATATTTAAGTCTTTAACCCATTTTGAGTTTATTTTTGTGTGTGGTGTGAGACAGTGTTCTAACTTCATTGATTTACATGCAGCTGTCCAGCTCCCCCAGCACCACTTGCTGAAGAGACTGTCTTTTCTCCATTGTATATCCTTGCCTCCTTTGTCGAAGATTACTTGACTGTAGGTGTGAAGATTTATTTCTGGGCTCTCTATTCTGTTCCATTGATACGTATGTCTGTTTTTGTGCCAATACCATGCTGTTTTGATGACCGCAGCTTTGTAGTATTGTCTGAATTTGAGAGGGTTATGCCTCCTGCTTCGTTCTTTTTCCTCAGGATTGCTTTGGCAATTCTGGATCTTTTGTGCTTCCATATAAATTTTAGGATTATTTGTTCTATTTCTGTAAAATATGTCATGGGTACTTTGATAGGGATCACATAAAATCTGTAGATTGCTTTGGGTAGTAAGGCCATTTTAACAATATTAATTCTTCCAAAGGCCAGTGAATTGTTGATTCATGATCCTGGGGCCAGGGGTGCTGGGGAGCAGCTGGATGGTTTGGGTCAGGACTTTTGGGGGATGAGTTAGCCCAAGACTAGTGGTGGCAGAGTCAGGGCTCAAGTTTCACAGAAACAGCTTCTCATCGAGTGTGTTTCTCTTCTTGGAGCTCCCTTCCTTTCTGGACTTCTCTGTGGACTCCCCAGCCCCTGGCTCTGCCTCTCTTGGAGCCTCCAGCTCCATACACAACTAGGTCCTGGCATCTGACCTTCTCTTCCTCTTGAGCATCACCTCCTGCACAGCCCAGCTCCAGGCAAGGTCATAGACAATCTGATTAGCTAGAACCTCTGTTATGCAGCTTGTGGAAGAACTGTTTCTCTTGCTTTGTTTCCACTGTTCAGCTGCTGCCTTTTCTAGCCTTTTCTGTGCTCACTCAAGCCTCCATCTCAAAAGTTTAGCAAGAAAACCAAGAGGGGAGATACCCTATGAGGGAAAATGAAACAAGCAGTGAGGGTGGCTCGGAATATAAATTCGACCTATAAATTTGACAACTTTGGTGAAATCAGCCAGTTCCTTAAGGTCACAAATGCTCCAAGCTCATGTAATAAGAAATAAATAAACAGATAGTCCTAAATCTATTAAAGAAATTGAATTTTTAGTTTAAACCATAAAGAAAACCCTAGGTTTTAGAAGAAAAACCTAGGAGAAAATCTCTGTGGCCTTAAGAGTTCTTAGATCCAAAAGAGTTCTTAGATCCAACACCAAAAGTATGATCAATATAAGAAAAACTGATAAATTGGATAAACTGTTAAATGTTAAAATGAAAAACTTTTGCTCTGAGAAACATCCTATAAAGAATGAAAAGACAAGATACAGAATAGAAGAAAATATTTGCATATGATACAAATGAACTTATTTACAAAACAGAAATAGACTCACAGACAAAGAAAACAAACTTGTGGTTACCAAAGGGGAAAGTGGGGTGGGGGGATAAATTAGGAGTTTGGGATTAACAGATACGCACTACTATATATAAAAGATAAACAACAAGGTCCTACTGTATAGCACAATATCTTGTAACAAACCATAATGGAAAAGAATATGAAAAATAATATATCTATATACATACAGCTGAATCACTTTGCTATACGCCAGAAACTAACACAATATTATAAATCAACTATTCTTCAATTAAAAAAATTTTTTAAATTCGCAATTTGCATAGCTGACAAAGGACTTGTATCCAGAATGTATAAAGAATTCTCAAAAATCATCAATAAGAAAGCAGCTAAATTTAAGAAAATAAAATAGGCAAATGATTTAAACACACACTTCACCAAAGAAGACACACAGATGGCCATTAAGCCCATGAAAAGCTGCTCAACATAATTAGTCATTGGAGAAATGCATATTAAAATTATAATGAGATACCTCTACACACCCATTGAAATGGCTAAAATGAAAGAAACCCAAACTGACAATACTAAGTTTTGGTGAGGAAGTGGAGTGACTGGAACTCTCATATGTTGCTGGTGGGCATACAGAATGGTACAGCCACTTTGGAAAAGAGTTTTTCCATTTCTTTTATAAACATACACTTACCACATGAACCAGCGATCCATTTCCTCTTTGCCAAAGAAAATTGAAAACTTACATTTAGATGAAAACTGTTATGCAGATGTCTCTAGCAGCTTTATTCATAACTGTAAAAAACTGGAAACAACCCACCTGTTCTTTAACAGGTGAATGAATAAACTGTGGTTCGTCTCTGTAATGGAATACTACTCAGCAACAAAAAGGAACAAACTGATGATACAGGCGACAACGTGGCTGAATCTTAAATGCATTACCTTAAGTGAACGAAACCAGACTCAAAAGCCAAGATACGGCGTGGTGGCACTTACATGACTTTCTGGAAAAGACAAAACTATAGGGATGGAGAAGAGGTTCATGGTTGCCGGGTCGGGGTAGGGGGTGGGAGTGAGGTTAGGGTTAGGGATGGGGGAAGGGTTGGCTCCAAAGGAGCAACAGGAGAGAATTTTGGGGGGTGATGGAGCCGTTCCGTGTTTTGACTGTGGAGGTGCTGGGATATGATGAGCGTGCAGTAAATGTTAGCTATTATTATAGTCGTCTTGTTTATATAGCACGTATCACATTGTAGCAGAATGATTTGTTTACATGCTTGTCTTCCTTTCTAGCCCAGGAACTTGGTGAGGACAAGATCTGTATCTTGTTGATTTTTGTACCTGCGGGGGCTAGCCCCGTCAGTGCCTGTGTGTGAAAGGTGCTCACTGAATGTTTGTCAAGTGAATGGAAGGATCATTTAGTGAGTAGTTAGCGGGGGTAGGGATGCTGAAAGCCTTTATCCTCACTGTGCACATCGTCATCACCATCATCACCATCATCAGAAAGTACCCATTATCTCATGGAGCTCAAAGGCGTAAGCTGCACTCTGGCCTTCCTCTCTTCACACCCTCCTCCAAGTCGGGACCTGAGTTGAACAGTGGTTGCCCGCTCTCAGGTGCACTTAGCAACTCGGAATCCCCATGGCTCCTCTCCTGCTGCTTTATGCACCGGCAGCCTTTGCTCCCTTCAGCCCAGACCCACGTCCCGGCACTTAGACAGGGACATGGGCCCAGGTCAGGGCTGGAGGTGGGAATTACACAAGTGTGTCTTCAGTCATGGCCATGACGTAGGGCTTGACTCCTTCCGTCACTGAGCTTCCGGCCTCTTTGGGGAGCTTATATATGCTGCACCAACAGTTATTGGGTTCTGATGCTATCCAGAGATTTACTTTCAGTTGACTGGATCAAAATATGATGAATTGTCTTTATAATTAGGTAAATAATGAGCCGAAAGATTGCTTATGTCAGCCTCCTGGGAGCTAGGAGTGGCGAGCTTTGGGTTCTGCCCTTGGTCCTGCTCTGTTTGTATTTAGATCACGGTGAATGTGGATAATGAACACATTATGTTCATTAGGATTTGTAGTTGGGAGATAGATATATCTCAACAGATTAGACCCATAGGGAGGAATTAAAAGGGATAAATGTCAGTTTCTGCTCTTAGGTGTCCAAATCCAATAATGGACATGTTGGAATGAGGTGGGCTTAGTTAAACTGAAGCACATGAAGAAGACCTGGGCTTTTAGGCAATGCAAGCTCGATGTGAAACCAGGAGTGTGATGTGGCTACCAGTAGGTTAATGCTATCAGGTTACATTAACAGAGGCATAGTTTACAGAACAGAGGAGGGGAGTGAGACGTTTACTCTCTGAGCCAGCTGACCTCACCTTGAGTATGGTGTTCAGTTCTGACAGTCATGTTTTAGTAAAGACATTTACAACCTGTAATGTCAGTGAAGGGAAATCAGAATGATGAGGTAACTTAGTGCCAGTTAATCTAAGTAAAGGTTGGAGAGATTTCGCCTGAAGAAGAAAGATTGGCTGCATTCACCATAGCCGGCAATACTTAAAGGGGTTTCTTGTGGAAGAGTGATTCAACGATTCTCTGTGCCTCTAAAGCAGTGCTGTACACAATAGAACTTTCTGTGATGATGGGAATGTTTTACCTCTGTGCTGTTTAATAGCTACTAGACAGATGTGATTTTGAGCAATTAAAGTGTAGTGACCGAATTTTACATTTAATTTTAACTAATTAAAATAGCCAAATGTGGCTACCATATTGGACACTGCCACTCTAGAGGAGAAATAAAAGAATAGAATAGGGGTTGGCAAATTTTTTTTTTGTAAAGGGTGAGATACTAACTATTTTGGGCTTTGCTGGCCATATGGTGTTTGTGCAGCTACTGAGCTCTGCCATCATAGTGTAAGAATATAGACCATATATAAAAGAATCATTGTGTCTATGTTCCAATGAACCTTTATTGATGGAAATTGAAATTTGAATATGATATAGTTTTTACATGCCACAAAATAGTATTCTTCTTTTGATTTTTTTCTACTATATTAAAGGTGTAAAAACCATTGTTAGCTCACAGGTTGTACAGAAATGTGTGGCAGGCTAGATTTGGCCCGCAGGCTGTAGTTTGCTGACCCTGGCTTAGTGTGTGGGTGAAAACCGTAGGGAGTTATATGTAAGTTCAGTAAAGGAAGATGATGATTAATTAGAGGTAACCAGGGATGGAAGGAGCGTCTTCAGTAAGTGGTGAGTTTCTTGTTACTACAGGGTTCAGGTATAGGCTGGATAATGAACTATCTTGTGAGGGATGATATAGAAATGTGTCTATTTAATATAACTTGTACTAGAATTTCCCCCTAATTCTGCAGGAGTATTGAAATCAGGATGACACGTGATTGCTCTAAAAGCATACTTGCTTTTTCGAGGGAAGCGTGTTGTTTTCCCTCACTTGGTACTTACTTTCACCTCCATGCTGCAGGAACAGGGACTGTTGAGGGTGGGGTGGCAGCTTCATTGCTTCAGCAATTCTGCCAAGTGTTCAGGGACCCCTGGGATGTGCCTTCCTGGGGGAGTTGGTTTGTCCATTTGTGTGCAGCCCAGGAGAGGACCTAAGACATCCACACCCTAAGAGAGGACACTCTCCTGTCTGAATACCACCTTATTCTGTCCCTGAGTCTCCCTGGGGACATCTGGGGGACAAGGTGGGCCGGGGTTAGGAAGCTTCACCTCTAGTTAGTTCTTTCTGTGCCTGAGTCACGCCTCGTTCTGTGACCAGAGAAGGTCACTTCCAACATTCTCCCCTCCAGACAAAGGGGGAGACCATTGCTCTCTGGGGACCTCTGAGTCTCTGTCCAGAATGACCTTGAGAACCCAAGTCCAATGGACCAAGGTGTGACGCCTTGACTGTCCAGGAGCTGATCGTCCAGGCTGTGGACGGCTAGAGATTGGGTTGTTTCTATTCCTGTCAACTCTGCTTTCTTGATTTTTCTCTTCTCCCATTTGCCTGACTTCTATCCATTTAACTTCTAATCAGCATCTCTGCCAGAATAAACAAAAATAAAAAGTAAACAGCTTTTTCCTGAAGGAGAAAATGGAAAGTGCTGGTTTGAAGTTTTAAATTTTTGTATGCCTTTATCCAAACCTCAAACTACTCTCATCGAAACAGAGTTATCTCTACATTTTTGTGAAGCACAGGAAACTTAAAAAACTTTATTTTGGGGATTTAAAAAATTGAGATATATTTGACATACAGCATTGAGTACTAAGGTGTACAGCCTAGAGATTTCCTACATTTATGTTGCAATATGGTTGCCACTGCAGCGTTAGCTAACACCTCTGTCCCATCACATAGTTACCATTTCTTCAAGTACTGGGAACAATTAAGATCTAGTCTCTTAGCAAGTTTAATGTTTATAATACGATTTTGTTGTCTATGATCACTGTACTGTGTTAGGTCTCCAGGACTTATTTATCTGTTAGTTTTAAGTATCTACCTTTAAACAACATCCCTCCCGTTCTACGGCATGTGGGATCTTCCCGAACCAGGGCACGAACCCGTGTGGCCTGCGTCGGCAGGCGGACTCTCCACCATTGCGCCACCAGGGAAGCCCTCTTTTGGGGATTTTTAAGCATACACAGACATAGACAGGAGAGTACAATCAACCCCAGGTGCCCATTACCAGCTTTGACAGTGATTGACTCCTGGCCAGTCTTGTGTCATTGATATACTTTGCCCGCCTCCTGAGTTATTTTGGACCAAGTTCAGAGGAAGCTTTTGATGTGGTGCATTGACACTAACATCTTGATTCTGTGTTTTCTGTTTCAGATAATTGCCTTTGATGAGTTAAGGACGGATTTTAAGAACCCCATCGACCAGTGCAACCCTGTTCACGCGGTAAGTGGTGGGTGCTGGTGACCTGAAGGGTGGTGTCACCCCAGGCCACCCAGGGTCTGTGAAGGAGGGCGAGGTCTCCATGAGGAGGATGAGTGAAGCGAAGGCTCGGCCCGGGCTGCACCTCCATGCCTGGCTCGGGGCGGTCCTTCCTCAGGCGGTTGAGGTCTCCATTTATCATGCAAAGTCAAGTACAGCAGTCCCACCCCCCGGGTGGGAGAGGTCTGTGTGATGTGGCTGCGGAGTCCTCAAGGCCCCATGTTAGTGGGTTTTGGCTACACCCCCTTAAACAAGGAGAGAGGCTCAGGCTGGCCACCATGTTGGCAGGTGTAGGATTATCACCATGGCTGTCCCCGCTCTGCACTTGGCCAGGTTTCTCCGAGGGAGGCTTGCAGGGCGGTTGATGTATGCAGCTACTCACCCCATATCCGTCACCCGGGAAGCATTCATCTCGGGAGGCTCTGCAGGCCTGAGGTCAGCTTGCCTCCCCCTGGGGAACCCGATGCCGTCTGGTTGTCCGGTCCGGGTTCAGCATGTGAGAGACCTCCTACCCGAGCACCTGCTCTTCCCAGAGTTCTGCTGCGCCATCTGGCTTGTCGGACCGTGCCTGCTGCCCTCCCACGTGCCCTGGAATGGATGCAGAAAGAGGCCTCGACGCGGGGAGAGGAGGGGGACCTCACGTCTGTTGAGTGGGGGTGGGTGTTGGCTGTCCGCCCCTCTACTCAATGCAGCCCACATCCCAGAGCCAGGCACCAGCCTGCCTGTGGACAGAGCCTTTTCCGGGCCCAAAGGATGGAGCTCACAGTTCATGCGAGTCCATCTCTCAGTCTAAACTCGCTGGACCTGCATGGAGTTGAACTTCCTTCCAGGCCCTGGTTTCCAGTGCTAAGGCACGCTTTGTTTTAATAATTCTGTTGATAGTTTGATAGTTTGAGTCAGAAGTTTTAGAGAGAACACTGGAATTTTCTAGTGTGCATATATATATATGAAAAATATATATTAGTATGAATATTAACCTGGAAGGCTTATGGCATCATTCTTTAGTGACAGGGACAAGAGGTCTGTTCTCCTTAACTGCAGGCCCCCTGAAGAGGGCTGTGCTCTTAGGGAGGTACCAGAAGACCAGGGGAGCAGGCTTTGGTGTCACCCTCTGTAAAGTACAGGGTTATTATTGGAGTTGTTTTTTTGAGTTTTTACTACATGCTAGGACCTATATATATGTAACCTATAATCCTCACAGCTCTGCTAGACAGGCATTATTTACCCAGTTTATAGACTCTTATCCAAGGACTCAAAGCTCATGAGCAGTGAAGTCACGATTGGAGCCCAAGTCTGCCTGTGTTCTTACCACCTACTCTACATTGTGCCTTTAAGAGCCTGATTTTATAATCCCTTTGGCATCAAATTCTTTGATTCTATGAAAGAGAGCCTAACCCTCTCCAAGTCAACTGTGTGAAGCGGAATTTTGTGACAAGTTGGAAGAATCCCTAAGATCCACCTGAAAACTTACTATATCTTATGAAACTTGTCATTATTAAAATCCGTTTTGTTTCCAACTGCCAGCCTCACCACCACCAGTGATAACTTGGCTCCTGTAGGCCTGAACGCGTTGCATCTTTGGGCTCCTTTCTTTCTGGATGTTTTTGTGTTTGGCCCCAGCATCACACACTTGGCTCGTCAACATCGACCAGGTGCACAGAGCTGCCCTAGTCCAAGAGGGTGCTTCTGTTTGGAATGCCAGGGAGTCAATTGCCTGCTTCCCTTCCTCCTGGTGGCTTGGGCTCAAGTTAGAAAGCGGCTCACTTAGAACACCCAGAGTTTCTTGTGTGATCCCAGGGTAAATACTAGTGAAGAAATAGTGCCCTGCCCCTCAATTCCATCATGCGAATTCAACACTGGGGTGGCAGGAGGTTGGCCAAACCATGAGACAGGTTTGTGGAGCCCGTTTCCATCTCACCTTGGCAGGTTCCTTAGTTCGGGCAGAACAAAGAAAATTAGGACCCGTGTATGTCCCACTGGGAGCTTCTGTGCAAGGTCAGTGCAAGGACAGAAACTGCACACAGTAGGCGCTCAAATAACTATTTGTTGATGAAAGAATGAATGACTGAAGGGTGAGGTTGCATAGCAGAGAAGCTGGATCTCAACTCTTTATTCCTATTATTAAAGACACACTTCTTCACAGATGTAGGAAACAAATTTATGATTATCAGGGGAAGTGGGGGATGAATTGGGAGATTGGGATTGACATATACACACCACTATATGTAAAATAGATAACTAATAAGGACCTACTGTATAGTATAGGGAGCTCTACTCAGTACTCTGTAAAGACCTATATGGGAAAAGAATCTTACAAAGAGTGTATATCTGTATATGTATAACTGATTCACTTTACTGTACACCCGAAACTAACACAACTTTGTAAATCAACTATACTCCAATAAAAATTAAAAAGAATAAAGCCACACTTTTAATTAGTTAATGAATTAATTAAGGAATCTGGACCCCGAAGGCCAGACATCTCATGGATAGACTCAAGCCCTTAAGTAAAGGACTCTTGTCTGAGATTTTTTTTAAAAAATCCATAGAAACCCTAAATGGAAGTGTATTAGACACATTTCCCCCAGTTTTTATGATGTTCCTCCCTGGCAGGAACTTAAACGCTTTGGAAGCCTCATTTAACTCATCTTTAAGCTCTTTGGGCCCCTGTAGATCCTCTGAAGCAGCATCTCAGGCTCAGGTGGCTTGACAAAGCTGCTTCCCCGCTCGGTAACTCCAGCCCTGGATGGACTTGTGTAGCAAACAATTGCTGATGGGTGTGATGCTTTTTTTTTTTTTAAAGAAGATGTTGGGGGTAGGAGTTTATTAATTAATTAATTTATTTTGGCTCTGTTGGGTCTTCATTTCTGTGCGAGGGCTTTCTCTAGTTGTGGCAAGCAGGGGCCACTCTTCATCGCGGTGCGCGGGCCTCTCACGATCGCGGCCTCCCTTGTTGCGGAGCACAGGCTCCAGACACGCACAGGCTCGGTAGTTGTGGCTTATGGGCCCAGTCGCTCCGCGGCATGTGGGATCCTCCCAGACCAGGGCTACGAACCCGTGTCCCCTGCATTAGCAGGCAGATTCTCAACCACTGCACCACCGGGGAAGCCCGGTGTGATGCATTTCTAAATCAATGTGCATGAGGCCCACTGGTTCTTTGGATTTAAGCTCCACATATTGTCAGACCCTCTGGGTAGACCCCTCTTCCATGTGGTAGGAAGAGGAGGAATGTTTGTTTTTACTCCTATGCCAGCTGGGCATTTAATATCACTGTAAAGTAATGAGAAATGTCCTTTAGAGGATCTGACTTGCTGGGGAAGGAGCTAGCGTGCGTCCTGAACCTCCCTCTTACATGCCTGTTATCTCACACCTTTTCCCACTATTCTCCATTAGGCAGCCCAGCTGTGTTTGTGCTTGTGTGTGCACGCATGCACACACACGTGTGTTGAGGAGGATGTGGTCTGTCTTCCTAGCCATGTGGATGCTAATTTGTCCTGATGTGGGCTCTTTCCTCTGGGCTTAAAGGGTGCACGGGAATCAGTATATTTATGATTTAATTAGGGAAATTGAAGCATCCCAGCCACCTGTCTTCTCCTGAGCCACGAGGAATCTCATTATGATCACATCGACCGCAACCAAATTGCCTCAGTAATGACGCACTGGGAGACGCCACAGCTGTGTTCAGAGAGGCTTCAGAAATCGCAGAAATCTCTGCGGGAAAGGGGAGGCGGCACTTAGCGTGTTAGGCGAGCACCATCACCTGTGCGGCCCCGGAGCATCTTCCTTTGGCAGCGAGCCAGGCTCTGGAGATAGACTTGGGCATCTTGAAAAGTCTTAGCCCCGGGCATTGCTGGTGTCTAATTGAGTGGGAAGATTGCTTCCTCTAAATACAGCCACTTTAGAAAAATAAAACCGATGGGCAGAGAACTTCCCCACCTCACACACTAATCAGGCAGACATGCTCTTCGCGGCTTGAATGGGAAGCCCTCCCGGGGGACCCGACCGCAGGCTTTGGATGCATGCGTATGTGGTGCCCGTTCTGCGGTTTGACTGTCCTATAGGGACACAGAGGCTGCAGGAAAAAGTACAGAAACCTGTGCTGGGCTGAGAGGGAAGCTGAGCCCATGCTGTGTGCTGGGAAAGTTCAGTTAAGAGCAAATAACTATGACAAGGTAGATGGAGAAAAGCTCAAAGCTCTTTTTTTCCTTTCAATTTCATTGAAATATAACTGACATATAGCAGTGTATTTAGTTTAAGCTGTATAGCACAATGACTTGACTTGTATATATTGCTTAATTGGTTAACATCCATCATTTCATACAGATACAAAAGAGAAAAGAAAAAAAGTGATGAAAATTTTGGGATTTATTCACTTAGCAGCCTTCAAATATGCCACACAGCAGTGTTAGCTATAGTCATCACATTGTACATGACATCCCCAGGAGTTACATCTTATGACTGGAAGATTGTACCTTTTGATCGCCTTTATCCAATTCCCTCTCCAGCTCTGATTACCACAGCTATGAGTTGGTTTTGTTGTTCTTGTTTTGTTTTGTTTTTAGATTCCACATGTAAGTGAGATCATACAGTATTTGTCTTTCTCTGACTTACTTCACTTAACACAGTGCCCTTGAGGTCCATCCATGTTGTTGCAAAAGGCAAGATTTACTTCTTTCTTATGGCTGAATGATATTCCATTATATGTGTGTATACCACAACTGCTTTATCCATTCATTTGTCAATGGACACTTAGGTTGTTTCCATGCCTCGGCTATTGTAAAAACTGCTGTTATGAGCGTGGGGGTGTAGATATCTCTTCAACGTAGTGATTTTGTTTCCTTTGGCTATATCCGGAAGTGGAACGATGGATCATGTGGTACTTCTATTTTTAACTTTTTGAGGAACCTCCATACTGTTTTCCACAGTGGCTGTGTCAATTCACATCCCCACCAACAGTGCACCAGGGTTCCCTTTTTTCCCACAGCCTCACCAGCACTTGTTACCTCTTTTCTTTCTGAGGCTAGTCATTCTAACAGGTGTGAGGTGATAGCTCGTTGTGGGTTTAATTTGCATTTCCCTGGTGATTAGTGATATTGAGCACCTTTTCAGGTACCTGGGGGCCATCTGTATGTCTTCTTTGGAAGAATGTCTATTTTCCTCTGCCCATTTTTAATTGGATCATTTGGTGTTTTGCTGTTGAGTTGTACGAGCAGAAACTCTTGTTAGGGAAAGCCACTTGAGTGAGAGCATGGAGGTCATGACTGGGAGGGATCTGTGGTGGGTTCTGCCTCCTCTACTAGGGGCTGAATGTGGGGCTTCTCATGTTCTTTCAGCAGAAAATCTAACCTCCCGTCTCTTTTCTTTCCCATGCATCCTGATAGAGGGAACGGCTGAGGAACATCGAGCGCATCTGCTTCCTTCTACGAAAGGTCAGTGCAAGCACCCGGTGACGGAATTTGGATGGTCACGGTGGTCACACAGTGGGAGGGGCTGGTGAGGCTCAGTGCCTGCTTCGGTCCTGTCTCCCCACAGAGGCAAATGGTGGCGGGGGAGGAGGAGGTGGGAGCACGTGATCACTTCTTTGGAAACCTCCAGAGACAGGAGGAGCTAATTAAAAGGGATGGCCATCAATCAGTGTCAGGACAGCACTGGATATTTGCAAGCCCTCTGGTTGGATTTAGAGGTTCTTTATCTTTGCATGATGATGGATGGCATTTACAGCTGATGTTGCCTCACAGCCTTTGTTCCTGTCTGATGCGGGGCTCAGAAACGCTCCCACCTTGGCTCAGCCAAGTTTTTAACTGGTTGTTGGGTTTCCTTTGAGGTTTCAACCTGCCACTCAGCTTTGCAGTTTGATTGACAGCATCATCAGGAGTGCCGGAGGGGTGGGAAGGGGGATGTTATTAAAGCGGGAACCAAGCATTTAGAGAGTTGCTCTGAATGGCTGGGCAGTAGGTCACAGCCGCCCTCGATGCATTCAGGAAGCACACGTGTGCATGCATATTCACGTGTCGATGTGCAGCTCCAGTTTAGTATTTAGCAGGGCTCTGTGACGTAGCTGGGGTACCCCTGTGGCAGAGAGACCAGTCTGCCACACTCCGGTAAGGAAAGCGAGTACTTGTTTGCAGCCAAGTGTGGAGAACCGCAACTTGCATGTAAAACTAACAGTGTCCATTGCCTTGAGCCAAAGGACATCCCCGATCTCTGTTCAGAGCAGATGCGCTACAGGCCATAGGAAAGCCACCTGTCAACCCAAAAGAAGTTTTTGAGCCTTATGTGAATAGGAGAGAAACCAAATGCCATGCCAAAAATTGACGGAAGGGAAACAATTTTGCAAGCTTTTGAAATCTTTTCTATATTTCAATTAATGATACCTTTCCTTGGGAGAGAGAGCTTAATCAAGAAGTCAATGATTTTTCTAGCTAATTACTTGTCCTTTAATGTTTTCCAAGAGACTCAGTATGTCATAGTTCCACATCTTTGTCACAGTGGGGAAGTAAGCTCAGATAATGAAAGTACCAGTGATCCGAGCAATAAAAAATGATTAAGAAAATAGCATATGACATTTGGTATTAAGGGAACTTCATGAATTTGTAAATTATTTTCCCAGATAATGTCTCGGACACCAATAACCTGCTCCAGCTGTCACTTCCCTAGACTCTAGTTTGTTCTTTAAGACTGACACCCAAGTGTCTTTCACACTGCAAATTGCCCTTTTTTCCCCATTTTGAATGTACCATCCTGAATTCTCTGGCAGAGCAATAACCTGCATCCATCACATTTGAGCTTTGCTCATTTTTCTGTGTTGCTTCACAACTGACTCTAGCCAGACAGCAGGCAATGGCCTGTGGCTGCCTCTGCCGAGGTCCTACTTTACAGTCCTGTGCTACACGGTAAATCCTGTTACTTAACCTATTTCGTGTAAAGGAGTTTGTATCTGCTAATCCCATGCTCTTCATTTGTGCTTCCCCTCCTCCCTCTCCCCTTTGGAAACCATACATCTATTTTCTATGTCCATGAGTCTGTTTCTTCTGTTTTGTATATAGATTCATTTATCTTATTTTTTAGATTCCACATAGAAGTGATTTCATTTAGTATTTCTTTCTCTGTCTGACTTAACTCAACTAAGCATAATATTCTCCAGGTCCATCCATGTTGCTGCAAATGGCAATATTTCATTCCTGTTTTATGGCTGAGTCATATTCCATTGTATATATACGTACCACATCTTCTTTATCCGTTCATCTGTTGATGGACGTTTGGGTTGCTTTCGTGTCTTGGCTACTGTAAATAGTGCTGCAACTAACATTGGGGTGCATGTATCTTGTGGAATTATAGTTTTGTCCGGGTATGTGCCCAGGACTGGGACTGCTGGATCATATGGTAGCTCTATTTTTAGTGTTTTAAGGAATCTCCATACTGTTCTCCATAGTGGCTGCACCAATTTACATTCCCACCAATAGTGCAAGAGGGTTCCCTTTTCTCCACACCCTCTCCAGCATTTATTTTTTGTAGACTTTTTGATGATGGCCATTCTGACAGGTGTGAGGTAATACCTCGTTGTAGTTTTGATTTGCATTTCTCCAGTGATGTTGAGCATCTTTTCATGTGCCTATCGGCCATTTTTGTATGTCTCCTTTGGAGAAATGTCTATTTAGGTCTTCTGCCCATTTTTTGATTGGGTTTTTTTTTTTTTGATTTTGAGTTGTATGAGCTGTTTGTATAGTTTGGAGATTAACTCCCTGTTAGTTGCCTCGTCTGCACATATTTCCTCGCATTCCATAGGTTGTCTTTCTGTTTTGTTGATGGTTTCCTTTGCTCTGCAAAAGCTTTTAAGTTTAATTAGGTCCCGTAATAGTGTTTTCATTTCTTCATTTCATCAGTGTCCATGACATAGCACAAAACTTATACTTTACCACATGTACTCCTTACACCATATTTGTATTTTTAAATCAAATTTAACTCTTTATTGTATTCCTTACGACACAGAAGGTCTCTAGCCTACGGTTTCCATCCCATTCCTTTCCTCTGTGTTTATGCCCTCTCCCCTCTTTGTAGTCTGTATTTTAACCTTACAAATAAGTTCTCAAGCCAGTTCTGGTTCCTTGCACTGGAAGAGTGGTGGAGGGTGGTGGTGACGTATACAGGCTTCTGCTGCTTCCTGCCTGTGCCCCTCAGTGTGACTCTGAAGTGGGGGTGATAAGTACAGCACCCTCCTCCTCGTGGAGTTGTGAGAATTAAATGAGACAATCCACGTGCGTCTAGCTCATCAATGCTCGGCACGTACTAAATGTTATTGTCATTATTATATGACACTCAGCCGATACCTAAACCTTCCTGTAACATCCCCGAGCACACCCATGGTGCTGAAGGAAGCTGAGGTGATCCTCGGCTGGCAGCCCCCTTAGCACCTCCTCCCATTTTCTTGGGTAACTGTCATTTGACGTTTGAGCAGAGTCGCAGGGCAGGAAGGCCTGGGCCTGCTCTCTCCTGGCTCATTTTGAATGGGCTTCTGAGTTCAGATTCCCAAGCTGGGAGCACATGCTGGGGGCGGTGGAGAGGGCTGATGGACTTCGTTAGCAATCACCACCTTCTGGGAACTGTACCTTCCAAGAAATTTCTTGGAGCTCGTCTCCTAAACACCCCGGAATGTGATGCATCTCAGGCGCTGACTGTTGTTAAACCACCTCCTCAGCTTTCTCGGGAGAAAGGAAGGGATTTTCAAAGTGGATCCGTTTTTAGCTCTATAATTACCAGAAAATGCGCTCTTCGGGTGATTGTCTGAACTGCAGGATTCTTGTGTCGATTTGTGCTCATGCTTCATTCTTTCATGGCGAGAGCCACTTGCCCCTTGCGCTGTGCTCCCCACCGGGCACGCTGTCACTCTGAGGGTCGCTGTCAGGTGCGGGTTTGGGAGCGTGGAGAGCGTGGAGAGCAGACGTTGGTTAGATGGCTGCTCTCGGGCACGCGAAAGGTCCTCGTCCGGAGGACACTGTCTAGGGGCCTCCTGTTGCGTCTCCAAGTTCAGGCAATGGTTAGAGGAAGTGAACTTAAGTGAGAGCCGCAGATTGGCATGAGAATAAGGAGAAACTTTCTTCATAAGCAGCTGTCCTCTAACCTTGAGGTTGGTCGTCCTGGGGGCTAAGAGATGTTCACCTCCCTTAGGCGGAGTTAGACAGCCTGAGGTCTGCAATGGTTTTGAGTTAGACGGAGCCCGCCTGAGAGGGGCGACTTAGTTGCATAGTTTGGAATGTCCCTTTGGTTTGACAAATCTGTGATTCTCCATTTCACCCCCTGATTTCCCCGAGAGTGTGTCCAGTCTCACTGCAGGTTTTCTGACAGTGGTGGATATAAAAAGCTCTAGTGTGTGGATAATTTTCACTCTCTTCATTGAGAAGTTGCAGTGGGACAAGAAAGAGGACGATGAGTGGGTTGGGGGTGAGGGTGAGGGTGACGGTGTTGAGTCCCTTGGGGAGGTATAACCAGTGTGGCGGGGGGGGGGGGGGGGCGGCAGGGGCTCCAAGTTTAATTCTGGAGAGAACAAGGCAGTGGTAAGGCCACGAGTGTAATCACTGATGGCCACCAATGCCCCTCCCCGTTTCACGCTTATCAGAACCACACATCTGTCTCAGGGGAGGCATCACGCTGTGAAGTGAAGCTGAATGGTGTGAACCTGGTTGCACTGCAGAAATTCCGCGATGTGCTTCTGAAAGCAGGGGCTGGGGGATCTGGGGAATGGATATGACACTTCTATAGTGTAAAGTCAGTTTGCTAAGTAGGAAGATTGCGTTATTGTTCCCAATTCTTCACCCTCCCCCGTATCCAGGACTGGCTATGTAATTTGCAGGGCCCAGTTAAAAATGAAAATGTGGGGCTCCGTGATGAGAAGTTATTAGGGATCTTACGAAGCTGACAGCAGAGGACTCAGCCAAAGGTGGGACCCTTCTGAGCGTGGGACCCAGGTGCATCTGCACGGGTGACATGTCCCTGAAGCCGGCCCTGCCTGTATCCGTGACCTTTGCATATGATTTTGCAGTTCCTCCTGAGAGAAGCAGAGTACATTTCCCCCTCCCTGCTGATGGAGGGCTCTGCCGTGTGACGGGATGTGTCCACTGGAATGTGGCTGGGCTTGTGTGTACTGAGGCCTTAAGAGTTACTGGGTGTTTCTGCTCCTTTTCTTGCACTTCTGACATCATCAAGGCCAGCCCTCTGGTGCAAGGAGCATGAGACGCAGGGGATATAGACCTGAGCCCACCTGTAGCTCAGAGCCAAGCACACTAGATCAGGTGACCCCCAGTCAACCTCTAGATGCATGAGCAAGTATAAATGATTATTGTTTTAGGGCACCGAATTTTGGAGTGATTTGTTATGCAGCATTATTATGGCAATAGCTAACTGATACTATAAGCATCTGCCACTTTTATAAGGGGGAAAACCTTTTTTTTTTTTAAAGAGATTTTATTCTGTGCCAGAGATCAGCCATTTGCTGACTCTACAAATTTATAAAATAGACAGTTTCAAAGTCTGTTCCAACTTCTTTGATCTAAGAGGAAGCTACTAAATACATTTATGTACCAGAACCTAGAGAAAGACTCATGTCACTTTGGAGCACACAATTTGTCGTGCATTAACTGCTTGGGAGGATGGTGACGACGGTGCCTTTTCTGTAATTACTGGCACTCCCTGCCACAAGGGATTGGCTTGATTTCCGGTCTTTTTAGCCGTTAACACAGTTCTTCCTGCAGAGCTCTGGAGGGAATGGTCTATTTTCATGGAGAGACATAATACAGGGAAAAGGGACACAGAAACTCAGAGGCAGTTGTGTGGAATGCCTTTGAGAGGCCATCCTTGACTCAGAAGTTTTCCAGATCAGAATTCTCTGTGGCTTGGGGAATTGCTAAGGCGTGACAATGCTGCTCACTTTTCCTGAGTGACTCCTGTATGCCTTTGAAAGGATTAACTCTTTCAATCCTCACAACATTTCTATGAAGCAGTCATGATTAATAGCCCCACTTAAAAGATGAGGAAATCAAGGTGTAGAGAGGTTAAGTATATATCCCGGAGTGTCATATTTCATAAGCTGGTAGAGCTGGGATTTGAAGGCAAGTCTGTTTGAACGGAGTCCACATTTTCAATCACCACATGAAAGGGGAAATTGTTGGTTCGCTTTGAAACATGCTCCTTAAGGACCACTACTACAGCAATATTGCTCAGCTATTTTAGAGGGAAGATACAAATACCAAAGCTACAGAGGGCTTCCGGGACCCTATAATATGCTTGGCTCACCGTCATGGGCCAAGTGGATTCCTTTAAGGCTCTTTTCTAATTCTATTTAATTTCTTGGTGGGATGGTTCACCCCTAGAGGGAATGTTTGAAGAAAAGTAAAAATATCCTGGAATAAGACTTGCATAGTTCAGAAACCATGTCTCACGTATAATTTATTTACAGATGCTTTCTGTGGCAAACTCCTTGTTAGTCAGAGGGAAAGATGGGACATTTTACTCACTGTGTAAATAGTGATGCTGTCACGGGGTTGCTGAACCAGAAGCCAGAGGAGGAGCCCTGTCCTCGCTTCACTCCACTCCCAAGACTGCAGCAAGAGAAGCTGAGGACTTCACAACAGCTGCCCTACGTATGGGCTCTGGCCTCTCACTCGAATCTGGGGAGCTGGCTGGCCCTATCCTTATTAGTTCTCCATTGCCATGATATTAGCAACTCAGGACAACTACGATTTATACTTCTCACGAGTCCATGGGTCATCTGGTGGTTCCACTGATCTTGGCTGGGCTTATAGGGAGAAGGGGGTGTTCTTCTGGTCTTGGCTGGGGCTCATTCATGTGTCTGGCAGGCAGCAGACCGTAAGCTAATCTAGGATGGCCTCAGCTGGGATGGGCCATCTCATTCTCCAAAGACTAATCTAGACTTGTTCTCATGGTGTCATAGAGAAGCAAGAGAAGAAGTGGAAATACACAAGCGCTTTTTCAAGCTTTGGTTTGCATCAGATCTATTAGTGTCCTATTACTGGCCGAAGTGAGTCACATGGCCAAGCCCAGGGTCACAGTGAGAGGGACTACAGAGTTACAGGGCAAAGGGTGTGGATACAGGGAGACCATTAATGGATACCATGAATGCCATCAATCTACCATATATTTGTAGGAAAGGGATGAGTTATCACCTTACTCCTGTTAGAATGGGGATGAGATAGATGCTAGTGAGGATGTGGAGAAAAGGGATTCCTTGTGAACTGTTGGTGGGATTGTAAATTGGTACAGCCCCCTGTGAAAAACAGTAGGGAGGTTCTTCAAAAAGTTAAAAATAGAACTTCCATGTGATTCAGAAATTCCACTACTGGGTATATATCCAAAGGAAATAAAAACACTATGTTGAAGTGATGACCTGCACCCCCATGTCCATAGCAGCTTGTTTTTTTACAATAGCAAAGACATGGAAACAACCTAAGTGTCCACTGACAGATGAATGGCTAAAGCACTTGTGATATATATATATTTCAGACATAAAAAAGAAAGAAATCCTGCCATTTGTGACAACGTGGCATTGTGCTAAGTGAAATAAGTCAGACAAAGACAAATGCTGTATGATCTCATTTATGTGTGGAATCTAAAAATAAAATAATAAGAATAACAAAACAAACTCATAAAAAAGAGATCAGATTTTTGGTTATCAGAGGGGGAGAGGGAATTTGAAGGAGGTGATCAAAAGGTTCAAATTTCCAGTGTATAAGACGATGAAGCACTAGGGATGTAATGTACAGCGTGATGACTGCGGTTAACTGGTATATGCTATATTTGAAAGTTAGGAAAGTAAATCCTAAGATTTTTCTTCTTCTTTTGTATCTATATGAAATGGTGGATGTTCGCTAAACTTATTGTGGTAATCATTTCACAGTATATGTAAGTCAAATCATTATGCTATATGCCTTAAATTTACACAGTGCTGTATGTCAATTATATCTCAATGAAACCGGGGGGAAAAGGCTAAGAGGTTGGAAATTTTGCAGATTTTCTCTAGGATGGTGACATAGACTCTTAGACGTGTGGGTCTACACCTCTATGGTGGTACTTGCAACACTGCATCATTGTCTCTTTGGATGCCTGCCTCTCCCATTAGTTTGTGAGTTCCACGAAGGAGGAACCCAACGTCTTATTCATCTTTGAATTCCTAGTACATAGGGGACATGAGGTTGATGTTCACTATATGATTAGGAGATGAAACGCTAGAACTGGAACAGACCTTGGAGGTCATCTAGCCAGATCCCTCCTTTTCAGAGGGGAAATTGAGACCAGAGGACTAATGGTGAGGTGACACCAGAACCAGTGTGTCCTGGGCTGCTTGTGCAGCTCGGCCACAGTGTCCTTCTCAGAGACTGGGGTCACTGCAGCTGAACAGAGCTCGACTCAACAGCAAGCTCTCTGGAGACAGGGACCATCCCTTCCTTGTTCAATAGGACCAAGCACGGTGTCTTTCAATGAGTAACATTTCCCCCATCCCTACCCCCTATCAGTGGCCATTTCACTGTGAGTTGCATTTACTATGCACGAATTCTGTCTTTCCTCCCTGGGTACTGATCTCAGAGGGACAGCAGTAAGTGGTCTCGAAGAGACATCTTAGTTCCCTGCCCAGGAATTGAACCTGGGTAGCCTGTGTGAAAACCAGGAATCCTAGGTGCTACTCCACCAGGGGCTAGAGGCTAGAAGCAAAGTTCCCTGGCTCTTGCCCCGTTTGAAAGCAAAAATGTTTCAAGGAGGCAAAAACTGCAAAAACAGGTACAAAATTTATTATTAGAGACACAGCACAATAAGTGGGAGAGCACACAGAGAAGGTTTGTTTATTTAATACAGAAGCAAGGCAGAAATACACACCTGGAGAGAAGGACTTTGGGCACCCTCTCTAATGAGAGGTGATTTAAATCACTTATGTAGGACAGTCCTTCCGGGTCTTTGTTTACCTTTAGCCAATTATCTCATTTCTTTTCCCACATCTGACCTGTTCTAAGACCCTCCCCAACATGCGTGCGCAACTTTTTGCTAAGGTGGATTCTACCGCGGAGGCCTGTAGGGATATGTCCACACTTATTATGGGGTGGTGCCTCTTCCCTTTTTCCCTTCCCCAAGGAACCTTCCTGCGCATGTGCAGACAGGGAAGTTTTCCTTCACCTCAGGAGTGGTCATCCTATCTCTTTACTCCAGCAGAGCTCAGCTTCTGCCACCAGCTTTGTCTTTGGAGTGTCTGGGGAAAACAAGGCTTCAATTTTACTCCGCTTAACAGACACCAGCTGTCCAGCCCAGGGGTCCATCTATCTCCTACCTCAGTACAACCCCGCACCAAGTTGGCATCTGATAGGCCTGGGAATAAGGCTGTACACCTTTATATTGTGGAGTTCCAGACAAATATTGTGGAAAAGATCGACAGAGAAAGACCAAGCATCGTATGATATCCCTTTCATAGAGAATCTTTTAAAAATGATACAAATGAACTTATTTATAAAACAGAAACAGACTCTAAGAAATATACAGTGAACTTATGGTTACCAGGGGGGAAGCGGGGAATAGATTGGGAGTTTGGAATTGATATGTACACACTGCTATATTTAAAATAGTTAACCAGGACTTCCCTGGTGGCGCAGTGATTAAGAATCCGCCTGCCAGTGCAGGGGACACAGGTTCGATCCCTGGTCCGGGAAGATCCCACATCTTCCCAGACCAGGAAGGCAACTAAACCCCTGCGCCACAACTACTGAGCCCGCATGCCCCAGCTACTCAAGCCTGTGCGCCTAGAGCCCGTGTTCCACAACAAGAGAAGCCCGCACACTGCAACGAAGAGAAGCCCCCTCTCACCGCAACTAGAGAAAGCCCATGTGCAGCAACAAAAACCCAACACAGCCAAAAGTAAATAAATATATAAATAATTTTTTTAAAAGGTGCTTTAAAAACTAAATTAAAAAGCAAAATAGATAACAAACAAGGACCAACTGTATAGCACAGGGAACTCTGCTCAATATTCTGTAATAACCTAAATGGGAAAAGAATTTGAAAAAGAATAGGTACATGTAGATGTATCACTGAATCACTTTGCTGTACACCTGAAACTAACACAACATTGTTACATAACTGTACTCCAATATAAAATAAAAATTAAAAAAGAAACAAAATAAGCAGTTCTCTAGTGCAAAGTGGTCTCTTTTAGGTGGATTCATGGGGGGCAGGCCCTGCTTGGGCAATATTATCACGTGCACCCGAATTCCAAGTGTGAGGAGAGTTCCATAAACATTCCTCCCGTGACTACTCTACATATCCTCCTGTCATGACAACTATACAGAAACCTTAGTTCCTTCCCATCATAGGAGGTGGTCTCACTAGTACTGTAAGTATTCAAGGACTTTATTTTCATAATTCTGACCATCTGTGAGCAGCTCTGAAGGTCAGCCACGTGTAGTAATCTGCGATAGTAATCTGCGATAAATCGGCATCATGAATTTGAACCCTGCATGTTTTGAGGCTAGTGGCACGAACGAGCCTAGTCAGCTGCCTAGCACCCTCATCTTAACAGGCTTCGTTGTTCTCCACTCATTATTGTACATCCAGGAATTCTCATCGATAGCTCAGAGAGAGCACTTAGAATTTACTGTGAAACTCTGCTGCCTTTATTGTGAAAAATCATATGCTGGATGGTGTCAGGAAGTGGCGAACGGTAGAGTTCACCGTTCTGTTGTGTCTGTTATTAGTGGTACTGGTGGTTTCTAATCGCTATGCATCTCAAAATCCCCCATGGAGATCTTCCAGCATACATCTGCTTAAGAAACACTTCCAGAAATGCTGCTCTAGTAGGGAGGGTCCAGTATTTAGAAAATGCCCATATGTGCTTCCCATGGGTGGCCAAGGTCGGGGAACACTGTGGGAACTATTTGGTGAGCTGGATAGTTGGTGAATGTGCTGCTGATTCATAAGCAGCTCCCCAGAAGACTCCCCAGGATCTGGAGAATTGAGTCTGCTGAAGGAGAGGGGAAAGGGAGAAGAGCTTCAACCCATAGAGGCTGGCAGTGGGCGGGAAATACGGCCGGCTGCCGACTCCTTTGTGGATTGCCCAGGAGTGCTGAGCCCTGGGCTTGAGGAACATCTCCCCAGCCTGCTCCGTCCTGGCTGTATGTGGAGGGAGCATCTTCCTGACTCATGGCATGATGGAAGCTTGTGCCGGTCAGCTTCACAAAGGAAGTCCAGAGGCCCTTGTAGTGGTGGAGGAAGAAATCCTGAAAGCATGATTGACCTTAGGGTGCATCATTGAGAGTGGTCCCCAAATTTGACTCTGCCTCACATCATATCTGGACAGGTTATTAAAAATACAGATTCATGGGACTTCCCTGGTGGCGCGGTGGTTAAGAATCTGCCTGCCAATGCAGGGGACACAGGTTTGAGCCCTGGTCCGGGAAGATCCCACATGCCACGGAGCAACTACGACCATGCGCCACAACTACTGAGCCTGTGCTCTAGAGCCCGTGAACCACAACTACTGAGCCCACTGGCCACAACTGCTGAAGCCCGTGTGCCTAGAGCCTGAGCTCTGCAACAAGAGAAGCCACCACAATGAGAAGCCCACACACCACAACGAAGAGTAGCCCCCGCTCGCTGCGACTAGAGAAAGCCCATGCGCAGCAACAAAGACCCAATGCAGACAAAAATAAATAAGTTAAAAAACAAACAAACAAAAAAACCAACTTTAAAAAAAAATACAGATTCATGAATGCCCACTCCCTGTGATGCTTAATTTTATATGTCAAATTGGCTGGGCCATGGTGCCCAGGTATGTGGTTGGACATTATTCTAGATGTTTCTTTGAGGGTATTTCTTGGAGGCGATTAATGTTTAAATTGGTGGACTTTGAATAAAACAGATTACCCTCCATAAGGTGGGTGGGCCTCATCCAATCAGTTGAAGGTGTCGATGGAACAAAGACTGACCTCCCCAAATAAGAGGGATTTCTGCAGGAAATGGCCTTCAGACTTCAACTGCAAGGCTGGCTCTTCCTGGATCTCCAGCCTGTTAGCCCCCCTGCAAAATTTGGCCTTCCAAACCACTACAATTGCCTGAGCTGATTCCTTAAAATCTCTTTCTCTCTCTATCTCTCTCTCTATATATATATGTCTAAATCTCTGTGTATCTATAAACACACACATACATGCATCCTGTTCGTTCTGTTTCTCTGGAGAATCCTAACATATCCCCATCAATCCTGGGAAGTTCAGGTTCAGTAGGTCTGTGGAGGGGCCCTGGGCCTGCTGTGTAATTGAATCTCCTGTGAGTTGGATAAAATGATCTGCCTTCACCAAATGGTAAATATTTGCTCCAGGTCACTCAGCTCATGGGTCTGGTTCCAGAGCCCATGCTTACTCCCCTTCTCTCTTGCTGCTTCCGTCCATAGGAGCTGGTAACTTTGCACACCTTTTGTAGAGCTTCTGTTGACCCTAGCGGTCAGTCTCTACAGGCGGCTAACCAAGAGAGTGACGACACTCAGTTTCCCCTGTAGTCTTCACAGACTGTGTGGGCCAGAAGAAGGAGGCTGGTTAACTTAACCGCATTCATCGGCAAAGCAGATTCTCACAGCAGGACCTAAGCAGATTTATGGACTCTCAGTAGTTTTGCTATGAGAAATCGCCAAGTCATTGACCGTTCTGACAGAAATCGTTTGCTTTTCTGTCACATCTCTTTCCTCTCCTTAATATACAAAGGAACTCCAGGTATTGTAGGACGTGATGGAGGCAGGAAAGCGTATTGGGATATGGGTTCCACTGTGAGTAAAAGATACAAGGGAGCCTGTGCTGTCTTGGGGGGAGCCTGTCCAGGCTGAGGGTGGGATGGGAGGGGGACCCTGCCTGCCAGGGTTGTCTGGGGACCCAGGCTCCTCCTGCCCTCAGAGCTCTGCCATCGTTAGGGCATTTTCTTGTCCATGTGGTCCATGAGGGCATCACACCATGATGTCCTTTCAAGCAGTAGGATGGAGGGCGAAGAGGAAAAGGGCCGTTTCCGTAAAGGATGTGACCCGGAAGCTGCACACATCACTTCCGCTTAACTCATCAGCCAGACCGTAGGCGAATGGCCACATCTGGTCTTTTGAGGGGGTCTCTATGCTCAGCTCCAAATTGAGGATTTTATTCCATAGAGAAGCGGGGGTGGACGCTGGATGACAGCTGCAGGCCTTGGTCTCAGGGAGGAATTCAGTCAGCAGAGTGGCCAGGGCAGGGCACCCAGCCACCGACGTGCACCCCAGAACTCCAAGGGCAGTGTGAGATGGCCAGTGGGGATGGCGGGCAGAGAGACTAGGCACTAGAGGTTGAGGTGATGGTGTGAGTGTGTGTGATGTGTCAGTTGTGAAGACCTCCATTCAGCTAAAAGGGGTCTCGTTTTTCTCTCTGATTTCCTTCCCGAGAATTTCAAAGCTCTGATCACACAATATCTTGTATTACAGTCACTTGTGCACATTATCTTCCACAGCTGTGTTCTTGAAGGTGGAGATCATGTCCTCCTAATTTCTGTATCTGCTGTGTTGCCTAACGTGGTATCTGATTCACGTTAATTAGCTAAATGTATTGGTGAACATGAGCCTGGCGACCACACAATGGCTTGGATTATGAGTTTCATAATGTGTGTGGCAGAATGATCACTGCTGAGCATGGGATTAAGGCAAGTGAAGGAAACCAAAGAAAGGGCCATGGCACATGTGATGTGCTTTGTCTTATCAGAGCACCTTCACTGCCCAGAGGGTGAGCATGGGAATGGATGTAGTTAGAGGGCCGGTCCTCAAGTTGGCTGTACCTTGGAATCACCCGGGGAGCTTAAAAAGAACTGTTCCTGGATCCCACCCCCAGAGTTTCTGTTTCGTTGGCCTGGAATGCAGCCTGGGCATTGGCGGGAGTGGAGGGGAGGTTTGAAAAACTCCCTAGGTGATTCTAATGTGTAGCGAGGCTGCAAATCACTGAGTTGGAGGGTAGGGCAGGCTTCGGCAATGCAGGTGGGGAGGCATTTTCCTTTTCTCGGTCCCCCAGAGTATGATTTAGAGAGCCATAATTTTCTAAATGGTACCAGAGTAAAAGCAATAATTTACCAACGGGTGCCCAGGTGAACTGAAGGAATGAGCGCCTGACTTCCTGCTTCCCAGGAGACGGTCAACCCAGCAGGTGACTCATTGCAAGTAATCGGCAGACAACTTGTTTTCTTGGTGGGAGGTTTGCTTCTAGATGCTCCCTTTTCCAAAATGTGATGAGAAGTAAAAATTCTGTTTTTCGACCCCCCAAACGCCCAGCCTTTCAGATACTCAATTCTTGCCTTTTCTAAATTGCTGAAAAAGCAAGAAACATTTCTGGGTCACGTTTCTAGGCCACAAAATGTGCCAGTATTACCAAATCCTGATGGCCTCTTATTCCCTGTAGCACTGGCCAGTCTCTGTCTCTCCCTACAATTGGAACCGGGTACCAGCCTCTACCCAGGCAGGGAGCCTGAGAGCCCTGCAACTCAGATGAGAACTCCTACGGGCTCCCGGCTTGCGCTGAATTAATTCCGATGCTCCACATGTATCTTCTCCCCGTGGCATAGCTGTATTGCGGCATTACCATGCTGGTTCCATTCGCAACTTGTATGTGGTTTGTTATTCTTTAAGCAGTTTGGGGCATCGGGCCTCCCCCAGCACAGAGTTTCACTGGCTCTGGTTCCTAAGCTGTCTCTATGGCACAGACAATTACGAAACACATGGGGTTTTGTTTCATTAGGATAAAACCCGGCCATAGACAAGAAAATGCACTGAATACGTTAAATGTGCTATACAAATGCAAAATGCCATTATTATAAAGGGACAGAAAAAGCCATACTGTTCCCTTCCTGCGTCTGCTAAATGGTCAAAGCAGTGATGAAATTCTGGAAGACAGTGATCACCGATTATAGCACAGGGAGGTGGGCGGGCAACACACAGCAAGAGCAGCTCGGCTACTGTGGCCTCTTTACTGGTGATATCACTGCTGTTACCACTCAGGGCATCGGCATAAAGTGGCGCCAGTGCCACTGGTGTCCTGGTAGAAACTAAATAACGGAGCCACTTAGGCAAGGGTCCTGCCTTCGGGAATGTGTACGCTGTTCAGATGACGTCAGCAGGACGGACTGGTAAAACGACCGACAGTGCATTTTCTGCGAGGGTCTGTATGATGCTCTTTGTATAAACTAGACTTCAATACACACACGACTGTGGTACTTCAAATGCTTTCTGATAGCGGTGATGCCAACTGTTAATAGAGACCCAAAGCGATGGACGTTGGGTTGTTTTCAAACACTTGACATTTGTGTTATTCAAGTTATTGATAAAGTACTTCAAGCCCAAATATTCTGGACTTTAAAAGGAAGGAAGTGTGGGAGGGGAAAGTCAGAGGTATGATTCTTTGTAAAATGTTTGTTTTCCTTAGTCGACTATAAAGTCAGTGAGGGCAGGGTCTGGGTATCTTGTTCACCGCTTCTCATTTTACCTGGAAAATAGCACCTATTCAGTAACTCTTTGCTGGCAGAGTGGCTGAATGTGCTCTGCACTTTACCCGCAGTCTTTGATTTATTCTTACGCCAGCTCTGTGAGGTGAAGATGGGGAACTGAGACCCGAGGGCTTGCATCACTTGCCCAGGTCACTCAGGGTAGTGAGTGCTGGGTCTGGATTCAAATCACTGACTCCCAAACTCCTGCCCTTTCTAGCAGTCCTTATGTCTCCAGGCACTAGGGATTAAAAGCACGTTTCTTTGCATTTCCCAGGACAGTTCCGTACTCTGAGTTTTGCAGAGCACACTTGGACACAACCCTCTGACACACTGGCATCAGACGATCCACTGTCAGCCACGTGCATGTGCGTGTCTTGCACTTCTCCAGTCTATCAGAAGGAGGTGAAGAGGTTTTGACTAAAGGCCTCTTCTCAATTTTAAGAGACTGTTGGGAAACGGAAACTTGGGAGAAAGAACCTACAGAAGACACTGTACCCTCTAGTGCTGGTACCCTTGGGATCTGTGTTAGTCCGCTAGGGCTGCTGTAACGTAGTAGCCACGGGTTGGGTGGTTTAGACAACAGAAATTTATTTCCCCACAGTCTGGAAGTCCAAGATTAAGGTGTCAGCAGGGTGGGCTTCTTCTGAGGCCTCTCTCCTTGGCTGGCAGATGGCCACCTACTTTTTGTGTCCTCACATGGTCACCCCTCTGTATATCTGTGCCATAATGTCCTCCTCTTATAAGGACAGCAGTCATATTGGATCAGGGCCCCTTCTAATGACCTGATTTAACCTTAATTACTGCTTTAAAGACCCTCTCTCCAAATACAGTCACATTGTGATTTACTGGGGGTTAGGGCTTCAACGTATGAATTTTGGGAGGCGGGGGGCAGGGGGGGACACAATTCAACCCATCACAGGATCCACGCACCAGGGAAGAGTTTTTATGGAAATGACATCCCCTTGGTTAGGAGCAGGGATTGGCCTTACCTTGGATTCTACTTCTTGGCAAATAGCAAACAAGAGTGAAGAGTGAGCCCCTGGGTTTAGATTTCAGGAACATTTTATCCTCCACGGGTGGAATCTGGTGAAAGAGAAGGCAAGACTGATTCTTTGTGTTGGATTTTATTGCACTTTTATCAGAATAAAGAGCGAACATATTCTGAGCAAAGCCTGTGAAGAATTGCTCCCATCATTCTCCAGGAGAGATGGTCTGAGCAGAAGGGACAGAGCCTGGCCTCTTCATGCTGTCACACCCCTTGCAGGGAGCAGCGTGTGAAGCCAGTCACCCAGGCGTAGACAGTTGACTCAGCGCACGTGGGACGAGCCTGGGTCATTCATCATTCTAATTAGCCCTGGCTACTCTCTCCCCAGCAGGCCCAGGGTCAGGACCAAATCGAGGTATGTGTTGTGAGCTTGTGCAGAAGGGCCAATTGCTAAGGTGGACTGAAGTTATATAATTATCGTAACTATTTTTGTTTATAGGACATCCTTTCCCAGGAGAGAAGCACTTCCCTTCCCAGGCATTTCCCTGCCCAGAAGTTGTCACTTCGTAGCAGGACGGCATGATCCATTCTGGGGCTGGAGGAAGTAATAAAGAACACCGCCCACCCATAGGGCCGTGCAGGCTGCACAAAAAGTCATTATATGCATGGCTCCAGGGAAGGTCGACACGAGGCTCCTTCTGCAATGCAGACAGTGACAAGGGGGCTTGGGTTCTTTTTCTTTGCTGGGAGAGGTGAGCTTACCTAGACGTAGAAGGTTGGTCCTTAGTGGCCTAGGAAAAGCTTTTACCATGACAACAGTGTTTATTAAGTTACTGCATGTGGCCTAGAACATGCCAGATGTTGTGCCAAGAGCTTGAATGGGTCATCTCACTTAATGCTCATCTCTGACGTGGATGCCATTATGATGTGGGCATCACTGTGGTCCCCTTTCACCGATGAGCATGTTGAGGGCAGAGGGGTTAAGGAACTGAGGCTAGTACGTGCAAAGCCAGGATTTGAATCTGGGTTGTTTTACCCCAGAGCTTGCTCTTTGGGTTTTCTTCATTAATTATTATTATTGTTATTTTTTTTTTCGGTACGCGGGCCTCTCACTGCTGTGGCCTCTCCCGTTGCGGAGCACAGGCTCCGGACACTCAGGCTCAGCGGCCATGGCTCACGGGCCCAGCCGCTCCGCGGCATGTGGGATCTTCCCGGACCGGGGCACGAACCCGTGTCCCCTGCATCGGCAGGCGGACTCTCAACCACTGCGCCACCAGGGAAGCCCTTCATTAATTACTTTAATTGTAGAAGTAGGACGTCCTTGTTTTAACTAGAAAGTGATGCTCAGTTAATATGAAGAAAATACTAATAAGCCCCCAACCCCTCTCTATTCCTGACTCTCTGACATAACTCATGTTAAAAGCTTGGGTCTCTGCCCTGCTCTTATCTCCATGCACAAACACAGACAAATGTACACACACGTGTGTATGTGCATACACTCAGAGTTGGCCTTTTGTTTTTTTCCCAATAATTGGAAAAAATTTTCCTATAACTTTTCCCGCCACATACCATTTCGTTATGGACACCCCTCTAGATCAATATAGTACTAGAGATCTAACTCTTTTAAAAATAACCGCACACACTCTCATAATATTCCATAGTACACGCAATTGAGTCGGTCATGTCCATATTTATGGACATTCTGTCTGTTTTCAGTTTTATTTGGCCCCTGTCTGTAACCCTGCAATAAACACCTTTGTGTGTTTATATCCTAGGAGTGGGGTTATCGAGTTAAACAGTATATGAATTTGTACTTCTTAAAAATTTGTCGGATTACTTTCCCAAAAAGGTTGCAGCAATCTGTGTTCCCACCGATGGTGTAAGAAGGTGTCTGTTTCTGACATCGTCGTCACCATGGTGGGGCGTTATTGGGGAGCCCTCCCCACTTTGCTGTCTGCAGGTACAGCCCTGGGAAAAATGCAGAGCTCAGCGGTCGGGGAGTTGTTCTCATAGACCCGAGTTTCTCTGTCTTGGAAGCACACTTGAATCTCCTGGGGAGATTTTAAAATCTCGGTGCAGGGGCCCCATCCACAGAGAGCCTCTCTTAATTGGTCGAGGGGGCACAGGCAGTGGTGTTTGCAAAGCTGCCCAGGGGATTCTAATGGTCCGCCAGGGTGGAGAGCTTTTGAGAGCGATCCTGCAGACACCTTG
>NW_020173971.1:989508-1043526 GCF_003031525.2 Neophocaena asiaeorientalis asiaeorientalis | reverse complement strand
TTCTCTTTCCCTCACTCCCTCGCCACTCACCCCTAACCCTAACCCTAACCCTAGCCCTAACCCCTTCATTGCCCTTTCTCTTCCCCTCATCCCTTCCTCCCTCCTCGGGACCCTCTCCTCGCAGGTCAGTGGAGTCTTTACTGGAAGCTGCAGGTACTGTCCTTCCGCCAGCAGCCTCTCACTCACTGTCCTGGTCCCACAGAAGCGCACTGGTTGGAAGGGCTGACTTTAGCCCTTGCAGCACGTGCCCTGCTGGAGAGCCTTCAGGACCTTGGACGGCTGACGCTCTTGCGAGAGCCTCCTGGCTCATGCGGGTTTGGAGCACTGTCTCCGGGAGAGAAGGGGCTGTGCATCACTCCTCTTTCAGGACCAGAGAAGCGTGGAAATGCTGCCCTCCTGCTGTGTTGGTGACGTCATTTTCATCCCACGGTCTACAGACCTTCCGTTCTTCCACCTGGCACCCCACCCCTGGTCCCCTGCAATGTGTGCACTGGTGTGACCCGCACAACTGCCCCCAGAATAGCAGCCCGAAAGCCCTCACTCTACTGTAGGTATACAGACCGCCTGCAAAGTCTAATGCCCTGGAACTTCAGCCTCTTTCATGGCCTGATGGGTACACAGCTCCTCACTGCCATCCAATGCTTATCCTGAGACAGAACATTTAGAGTGCCCCACAGGCTGCTGTGGGGAGCCTGCAGACCAGCAGCGACCCAGGTGTTTTATACACAGGGCGTGTGTGTGTGTTTGTTTGGTGGCGGGGGTGTGTCCGCGCCAGCGCTTACCTTGTTCTGCCTAAATGCCCGCTGGGTGTTGACCCAGCCCATGGCTGGATGGGACAGGCAGAGTCCTGCAGAGCTGGGAGATAGGTCACATGTATGAAAATACTAGGAATAGTTTTGCTTCATGAAAGAGGATGAGCTTCTTGTCTTCCCTGGTGGCGCAGTGGTTAAGAATCGGCCTGCCAACGCAGGGGACGTGGGTTCCATCCCTGGTCTGGAAAGATCCCACATGCCGTGGAGCAACTAAGCCCATGCACCACAGCTACTGAGCCTGCGCTCTAGAGCCCATGAGCCACAACTACTGAGCCCACGTGCTGCAGCTACTGAAATCCGCGTGCCTAGAGCCCATGCTCCGCAACAAGAGAAGCCACCGCAATGAGAAGCCCGCACACCGCAACGAAGGGTAGCCCCTGCTCACTGCAACTAGAGAAAGCCTGGGCACAGCGATGAAGACCTAACGCAGCCAAAAATAAATTTAAAAAATAAAATAAAAATTTAAGAAGTGAGATATCTTTAAAAAAAAAAAAAGAGGACAAGCTTCTTTCAGGAAACAAATTCCTTCAGAAACTCTATTCTTAGCTCAAGAACTGGTTAGGATACTTGAAAGAGGCAAGCAGGCAGGTAAAGACACCTGTGATAATGGAAGATCTGTAGCTGGCCATCACCGTTGTCAGGCCCATATTAACCACGGTATCTACCATTTGCAAAACGCTCATTAAGGCACTGTTTTTCAAACTTGGCAGCACATTGGAATCACTTGGGGAGTTTTAAGAAATTTTGATGCCTGAGTCCCATCTTCAGAGATTCTGACTTAATTCGTTTGGAATAAATCCTGGGCGTCAGGAGTTTTAAAACTTCCCCTGGGTGATTGTAATATGCACCCAAGTTTGAGACCCTTAGCCAAGCAGGGTTCAGCATTCAGGTTCATTACTGCACGTAAGTGCCCTGTGTGGCCTGACTGCTGAGGTCAGCGGGGCGGGGGATTGAATCCCACCTTGGCCCTGCCCCTCCCCTCCTTAGTCAGGGCGGGGCACAGACACCTGGTCATTAGCTCTCCCCATATCTCCTGGCACCCCCAACTGTTGGAAAAGCCTTTGAGCAGCTGGGATGATGCGTAGGCTTTTAGAGATCAGAGGTATTTCCAGCTCCAACAAGAAACAGGGCAGTGGTTTTCATTCTTGCCTGAACCAAGCGCCTTCTTGGCAGTGTTCATAAAATGCTGGGGCGCAGTCCCCACCCTCTGAGGTTTGCACATGGGAACTTAAAAAAATTTTTTTCGGGGGGCGGGAGAAATGTCAAATGTAAGGGGATGTTTTAAGAGTAGTATAATGAATACCTAAATAGCTTTCACCAAGATTCATCCCTCGCCACATTTGCTGTGTCTGTTCTCCCCTCCCCTCCCAGGTAGGGAGCACACACTCTTTCTTTGGCTGGACCATTTAGTTGCGCATATTGTGATTCTCCACCCCTAAGTACACTTCCCAACATCACCACACTACCACGATCACACTCAAGGACGTTGTCATAATAATGTTATCTGAATGTCGTTCGTAGTCGCGTTTCCCGTGTCCCCAGTCATGTTCTTTATCAGCCTCTGGTTGGCTATCTCTCCTTTCTGACCATGGGAAAGAGAAGTCCACTTTAACGAGAGTGTAAGCGAGATGTAATCAGGAGAGCAAATTTGTTGGATGAAAACTAACAATCACAAAACCACTCCTCAACCTTGAATAAAGGCTTCTGTACTGCTTTGGAACATCACAGGGACCCCCTCTATTGGTATGGGCAACTGAGAGTTTACCATCAAGTTCACGGAAGCAGTTTTTCTATTCTCCCTCCTCTATGTGGAATTGGCCAACTAGCAATGGGAGTCCAGCAGCAGTGGCATCACCTGGGAGCTTGTGATAAATGCAGACGCTCAGGCCCCTCCCAGACCTATGGGATCCTAGTCTGCATTTTAACAAGATCTCCAGGAGGTCCGTATGCATGTTATTTTGAGCAGCATTGCTGAGGCCCCTCACTGTCAGATACAGAGCTGACTGGCTACACTGTTCTTCAGTATTTACCTATCTCCTTTTTGACTCCTCTTCTCTCACATCCCAAATGCAGGTGTTCATTGATGTTCTGCCCTTGGCCTTGTTATCTTCTTGTTCTATACTAGGAGTTGCAGTCAGCAGCCTGTGGGTCATATATGGCCTGCAAATTTGTTTTGTTTGTCCCATTCAATATTTTAAGAACCTGAAAATTTCGTACAAAAATCTGGATTTTCAGCTTCTTTGGGGGAAAAATTGCAAGGGATCTGGCAATATTGGAACCATATCCCTCAAGGCAGCCATCAGCTGGAGTTAGGTACTGGATGACCCCTTTAGATGGGAACTGTGTTCTTCAGATCACCTCCACTCTGACCACTCCCCCACCTGTCTAGTACCATATGCATTTGAGTGTAAGATTCTGCTTTCTTTGAGCTCCTCCCCTCCAATGCTGGAGCTTCTGTCATCATCCGTCTTAGAGTGGGCCCCAAACGTATACCTTCTCTCCTACTCTCTCTTCCTTTTGAATTCCAGGCAAGCATTTGAAGCCTTCTGTTGGGTATCTTTCCCTGGTCTGCTCCTGGTACCTCAAACTCAGTATTGGGGGTAGGAGTGCTGACGAATCCCACTTCTCTACCTCTTTGGATTTGCACCAATTGAGAACAAGGAGTCTAGATGAGGCTTGAAATGCGGTGTCATATCCATCCAGCTCTGTGGTTGGTCATGGTAGGACTGCAGCACCTTGGAGAGTGAGTGCCAAAGAGGGGTGGGCTCCAGGCTTGTCTTGCCACAGAGGCAGGCTTTGGACCCTGACCACATAAACCTACCACATGCTTGCAGAAGTGGAAGAAGAGAGTATGTGCAGTTCAGGGACAGGCAGTCCCCAAAGCAAGATAAGTGAGGCCACAAGCTTCCTCCCTAATACTTCCCCAAGATGTGGAAACTGTTGCTTGGAATTCTGATTTTATGGAATGGGGTAGGGTAGGAATGCAGAGAAAGGAATTGAAGGGCTGAGTTCTCCCTTCTTCCACCTGTCATAAACTTATTATAGGTTTACAGCCTGCTCTTTTAGTTAACCCATCTTGGTTAACTGAGACACTGTCTTTCATGCCACTCAGGTTTAACACCACATCTGTTGTTGGTGTGTGGATTCTGTTTCCAAAGCGCTTCATGAATTGCAACTCTCTTCCCCCAAGCCACTTCCTCGAGAGCTCACACTCTCGTTTCTTTTGCCTGGACCATTGCAGTAGCTTCCTAGGTGTTTTTTTTTCCCCTCTGGCTTTTGCTCTGCTCCCTGGTCTTCCTCCTCGATTCACCCTGCACATCATTGTTGGGGTGATCTAAGCAAACCTTTATCGTATAGAGCTTCCTTATCGGGAAGCCTTCTCGGGATCCCGATTTTGGAGAGTAAATGACCAATACTTAGCATTGCTTCTAAGGTCCTCTTTGATTTCCTAACCTCTCTTTTAAGCTTACTGAAATCTACTTCCTTTCAAACACTCATTTGCTCTCCCAACATTTAGCGAGTACCTACTATGTTCCAGGAATTGTGCCAAGTCCTGTGGATAGAGACATAAGACTGTGATTTTCTTTCTTTGTGCCTTTTCTTACACTATTGCATCACTTGGAATGGTCTTCTCTGTGGGCTAAAATGTTATCTTTTAGTTTCAGCTCAAATGTAACCTCTTCCATGAACTCTTTTTTAATCCACTGAACAAGAAATAGTATCTCTCCTATTGGCTATTCTCTGCCTAATTGGCTTTTTAAGTGGTCTTCCTACATAGTCGTATCTTATTTACATATTTGATTCCTTACCTGGCTGCAGTCTTCCCGAGGGCCAATGCTATGTCTTCTTCAACCTTGCGTTCTCTGTGGTGCCTGTGCTGTCCTAGCACGTAGGAAGTACTCTATTGATGCGTTTATAAAATTGCATTTTCTCCAAAGCTGGAAATAGAACAAACCCAGAGAAAAGTGTTTAAGAACACAAATAGATTAAGCATGATCCTAAGTATTACTAAATATAGCTGTACAGAGACAAATATGTCATGACTAATTAACAACACATTTGTGAGCCACCTACAATCCGTTTTGAAATAAAGCAGTATGTTAAGACGTTAAATAATGTTTCTTTACCTCTTCCTTTTCATTCCTACTGTAACCAACTTCAGTTTTTATTTCTTTACTCAAGAGCCAGAGGTTTCCTTATAAACTTCTTTAAAACCAGATGCCAACTTTTGCCGGTCCATCCACTGTAACTCTGCCAAATTATTTCTGCTAAAACTGCTGTACACACAGTCCCTCGTGTGATTAGAGGCCTTTCATTGTTTCTCATTGTCTGTTGTATCGGGTCCCAATTTCCCTTGACCTTCCTGGCCCTCCCAGTGGCCTTTCCCAGGCTGTCGTCCTGCTTCTCCCCAGCTTGAACTCAGGCCAGACAGGGAACACCCCCTCCACTTGGGTACCATTATCTTCCCTAGACTCCAAAGGCTCACCTAAAGCCCATCCACTTCCATGAAACCTTTATCGTTTCAGCTGAGGGTAAGTTCTTCTTCCTCTCACTGTTAGCAGCTGTTTCCAAACCTGGTTGCTCAGAGTCAGCTGCACAGCATTTCAAATCCAGATCCAGATTCTGCAGTAAGGTTTGGAATTCTGCATTTCTGTAAAGCTCTACCAAAGGATTCTGATGTGCAACAGTTTTGGGAACCAGTGACGTTCAGGACCCTACAATTTCATGATAGGATCTCACATTGCCTTGTGTGGCATTTATGGATCTATTTAATCTCTCCTCCCTGAAGGACTCTTCCTAAAGTCGGGACCATGTCATTGAGTTATCTTGCCTTTGGCAGGATATCTGGCTCACGGTAATATGATAAGTTACTCAACAAGTGTTTGTTGAATGAACGAATGATTGCATGCACGTATGAGAGGCTTTTTCGAAGAGATGAGATGACGGGTAGAAGGAACTTTTAATGCAGTCTGAAATTGAGAGGAAATTCAAGTGGAGAGAGGAGCTTTAAATTGCAATATTTTGTGCAAAAGGCAGGTGATAAAACTTTGGGGAGTCACTTTGAAATCTGTTTGCTTCCAAGGTCAAAATATTGCTCATAGATGGAATTATTTCCAGTTTTGAGAAAATGCTTATCTATATAAGAATTTCCAATGTGTATTCAATTATTTGGTTGATTCATTTCTGGCTTTCTGATGATCAACTGGGTGTTTTTAAAATAGAATGTTTCAGCTCCTCCAGGATCTGGTCCCTGAGGTTGCTCTGGCAACCACCTTGAGAACTCCGGAAAGCTTTATCTGAAGTTTCCAAACTTCTCAGATTTTCCAGCTGCCACATTCATGTTTTAGCAGTTGCCTTGACTGAAAGATTAACATTAAATCTTAATTAATTTAACTAAATTTCCTAAAACTCCTTCAACCAACCACCCCTGCCCCACCCACCCCCCCGCCCTGCCCAGCATTCCGAGCAGCGCTGTTGTATATGCCCCTCGTGACTGTACTGGTATTAAACCCTGGATCTTCAGGGAAGTATGATCTTCAGCAGCGTGTTAACCAGGCATCACACACACACTGCCCGGGAGACCTCCCTCTGCAGCCTGATAGTTTATTTAAAACATAATCACTGCACCTCTGGCTTCCAGGCATGTCTCTGGTTTTACTGAAAAGCCAAATAGAGGAAAGAAACAGGTCACTGCTGAGAAGCACGTGTGGTTTTTGATCGTCATGGTGAAGTCTTTGCACAGTTCCAAGCAGTATGGTGGACATCACAGCTCTCGCCTTATTTCGCTTGTTCAGTGTGTGTTGGTTCATACACTCTCCCCTGTATATGGAGGGCAGGGAGAGACCGCACAGAAAGGCAGACCACTCCAGACTGGTAGGTGGCAGGTTTAATAAGCAAGGGCGCTTACCTACAAGGTTGTTTTGGGTGCCAGCAAGATGAGCAAATCTCCACACCCGCCCCCCAGAATCTTTTTTTTTTTTAACATCTTTATTGGAGTATAATTGCTTTACAATGGTGTGTTAGTTTCTGCTTTACAACAAAATGAATCAGTTATATATATACATATGTTCCCATATCTCTTCCCTCTTGCGTCTCCCTCCCTGCCACCCTCCCTATCCCACCCCTCCAGGCGGTCACAAAGCACCGAGCTGATCTCCCTGTGTTCTGCGGCTGCTTCCCACTAGCTATCTACCTTACGTTTGGTGGTGTATATATGTCCATGCCACTCTCTCGCTTTGTCACAGCTTACCCTTCCCCCTCCGCATATCCTCAAGTCCATTCTCTAGTAGGTCTGTGTCTTTATTCCTGTTTTACCCCTAGGTCCTTTGTGACATTTTTTTCCCCTTAAATTCCATATATATGTGTTAGCATATGGTATTTGTCTCTCTCTTTCTGACTTACTTCACTCTGTATGACAGACTCTAGGTCTATCCACCTCATTTCAAATAGCTCAATTTCGTTTCTTTTTATGGCTGAGTAATATTCCATTGTATATATGTGCCACATCTTCTTTATCCATTCATCCGATGATGGACACTTAGGTTGTTTCCATCTCCGGGCTATTGTAAATAGAGCTGCAATGAACATTTTGGTACATGACTCTTTTTGAATTATGGTTTTCTCAGGGTATATGCCCAGTAGTGGGATTGCTGGGTCATATGGTAGTTCTATTTGTAGTTTTTTAAGGAACCTCCATACCGTTCTCCACAGTGGCTGTATCAATTTACATTCCCACCAACAGTGCAAGAACCCCCCAGAATCTTAAAAGTTTTTATAGAGGCCTTAACTGGGTTAGTCATGTATTCAGGCCACAAGGTCTCAAGGATATGTCCTTGGAACAGGTCCCACCGTGAGAACAGTAGACAGAGTGTATATTCCAAGGACAGGGGAGGGGGTGAGGAGCCTTTGATTCCCTGGGTGCCCCCTCAAGGATCAGCCAGCAATCACGTCCTCTGGGTGACCTCCTCCAACACTTCATCCTTCATGACCGGCCATTACAATCTTATATGTCCCCCTTCCGTAATGTGCCCTGAGTGGTCAGCAAGGGGTTTCCTCAGCACGGAAGTGCTCGTTTGGAGGCTGTCTGGCTGCATTGAAAACGGTTGCCACAGTCTATAGACACATGCAAGAGAAAACACAGATTAAGGTAATGATTCCTAAAGTAAGTAACAATTATTTTTTCATCAAGAGCCCTGTTGGAGCTCAGGGCAGGCCACCCCAAACTATGCCTCAATGGCATGTTGATTATTTTGAATTAAAGTTACTTAAGAAATGGTTGATGCAAAAGGGACAATTTCACCCTTCTCTCTGTTTCCCTGAAAAGCAGTAAATAGTCTCTCATGGGAAAGGTGTACTCCCTGCATCTGGATGTAGAAGGTCCCCCTTATCACCAGAGATAGGGAATTTGGGGCCGAGAAGCCAGGTAAACATACCTTGTTACTGCTTTCATTTACTACCCCAAGAGCAGACTGTTCAGATGCTTCACTATTTAAGCACCCAAAGCTTAATTTCTTTGTCCTGTCAATTCCTCACAAATCTATTTTTTCTTTGCCTAAAAAGTATAAAAACTGCCTGCCCCTGGCCACGTCTTAGGTCCCATTTCTGTAAGACCTCCATGCAGATGAATTAAAATTTGTTTCATTTTCTCCTGTTCGTCTGTCTTGTGTCAATTTTATTATTAGTCCAGCCACAAGAACTCAAGAAGGGTAGAGGGGGAAATTTTCCCCCTCCCTGACGGCCCTATGATCTGAATCATTGATTTATGAAGTCCCCTAGGCTGGGGGTCGGGTCACTCGGGGCATTCATCTATGCCTTTATGGGATTTAATAAAGATGACACATTGGCAGACTCATCAGGTATGAACATACTACATTCTGTTTGGAAAATGGCACGGGTGCCTCCTTAAGACATAATGACCAAGGCTGTACTCTTCTGCAGGACAGCTTTTCTCATTAGAGACGTTTCAGTGTTCAATAAGGGCAGGCTTTGTTGGCTTAAACCATTAGAAGCTTGCTGGGTGAATTTTGTAAGGGCTTCTGTGTGTGTGTGAAAATGTCCTCCAAGCCAATGGAGAGGGCAAAGATGGTGGCCAAATGATTGTACCAGTGGAGAGCAGAATGTGTCCATTCTGGGCTGGCAGTTTTAGGACTTGAGCTGGTCGAGCGTACCATCCATGTCAGCTGGAGGAGGGAGGCAGCACTGCCAGGCCCGAGAGATGGATTGGGGGCCGGGGTATGCCAGGCTAGGACCCCCACCTTCTCCCTCTTCCAATGGTACATGTTCCACTCCAGCTACAGTGTGTTTTAACAGACCCAGCTTGCAGCAGGACAATGGGATCCCACCAGAGACTGAGTTGTTATCCCTTACCCCGGGGGGGGGGCAGGTAACCCACCCATCCTGGTGGTATATCCCACTGCAAATTCCAGTAGGTAACTTCCTTCCCAGGCGCGATGGGGCTTGGGGTTCTGAGCAGCAGAGCAGGTTGATACACGGTGAGAGTCGGCGCAATGGCTGTTTCTTATCGTTTCCACATTTTTATAGTGTTGGGTGCATCGGGAGGTACCCCCAGTCTGGTGTATGTGGTAACAGGCTCTACTGGTTGATCATTCAAATCCGTTAAATCCTGGAACAGTACTTTAGTCTATCCGGCCAAGATCATTTTACTTGTTAGGAATTTTATCCGCTGCTTTACTATTTCATATTATCTTTCTATTAATCCTGCTGCTTGTGGATTATAGGGGAGATGGAACCTCCATTTAATGTCATGGTCTTCTGTCCAGTCTTGCATATCATGACCTTTGACGTGTGACCCCTGATCACTGTCTGATCGATGAGGGTATCCACACATGGTACTCAGTTTCTTTAATCCCTTAATGGTGGTAGCCTGGTTGGCATGGCAACAGGGAAAAGCTTGGGTTAAGCCAGACGCAATGTCTACACAAACCAAGGCATGCTTAAAATGTTTGCTCAGAGGGAGGTGGCCAATATAATCAGTGTGCCAGTCCCTCACTGGTTGGGAACTTCGTGGATGGTCCCAGACTCCTTTGGCAATTGCCTTGGGTATAATTTTGAATACACAGGGCATGCTGTTACTCCATTAACCAAGTCACTGTATTTCAAGGGCAGCCTAGCATTCTTGGTAATGTGTCATCCCACCCAGGTGCTGTGGTAGCTGCTCTTTCTATGTATCCTATCTTCTGTATATACTGGAGAGTCAGTTGCTAGGGCCCGTACCTGAGCTAGGGCATCAGCTTCCTGGTTGCCGGGGGTTATCAGCGCCTTCTGAGCTGGGGCATGGATGAGTGAGGACTGCCTCAGGCTCTAGCAGATGAACCCAAATGTCTTTCCGTGTACCCTGACACCACAAGGGTTTATTTAGGATCACCCATCCCCTGACTTCCCATTGTCGAAGCCACAGGGTTAATTCCTTTAGAACAGCCCAGCTGTCAGTGTAAAGGGTTAACAGCCTGGGCTCATGAGTAATCACCAGCCAAACTGCTCTGAGTTCAGCCCATTGGCTGGTGTGGTTTGTTCCTGTTTCCAGGCATCTGTATACCAAGTATCAGCGGGAAACTCCACCATTCCCTTTCTGTAGGCCATGGGGACTGCTCTGGGAATAGAAATAGGGTCATTTGGAGGATATACATACTTTACGGGGCCTAGTAACACCTGCATTTTTAGAGACAGTGGGCTGGTGGACAGGTGCTTCTCTGCAGCCAATGAGCATGCCATTGAGTCAAAGTGGGAGCCAGGGCAGAGGTGGGTCAATGGAACATATTCCAGTCCATCCCTTGACAGGAAGGGATGTTCTTACCATGATATGCTGCTCCTTTGTGAGACCTTCTACCTGGAGGAGTACCGTGTACGTTGCTAGGAGCTGTTGCTCTATGGGGGTGTGTCAAGTTTGTGCCTCCTTTTAGAGCTGGGACCAAAATCCTCGGGGTACTCTCTCCTTCTCTTGCCTCTGCTATAGTGACTAACTTCCAGAGTCATAGTTTCATATAACTCAAATGGTAGACCTGCTGGGGAGATGCCCAGAGCTTTAATCTGCTTCACTAGGATTTTTGCCTCCTCAAAGGCGGCTTGGTGCTGTGATCTCCACTCCCACATGTACCTTCTGTTTCCCAGGCAGAGAGGGGATGGAGGCACCCTGCCAGGTGGGGAAAAAAGTGGCTGTGCCGCTTGGCAGCGGCGCCCTGGCTGCGGCGGCTGCAGCACTTGTCCCTTTTTCTGGCTCAGGGACGTGTCTTCTTGCCCACGACATTACTTCTGTGGGGAGACGGTCTTAATCTTCTGATGCTTCCACCTTTCTGTTCAGGCCGTGTGCCCAGAAACCTGGCCTGATCTTTGTGTGATAGTGAGCCTGGGCCACTGAAGAGTAACATGGCTCCACTGGACACAGGAGGATGGAATCAATAGGCAGGGGCCTTTTTTTAGCCTTTAGAGGAGGAAATGGAATGATTGCATCTTTGGACTTTTAAATACTCTTGCAATGATTTTTTTTTCTTCTTTCTAAACAGGAAATGGAATGATTGCATCTTTGGACTTTTAAATACTCTTGCAATGATTTTTTTTTCTTCTTTCTAAACAGGGAAAATAATGTTATAAAAGGATCTTTTTTGTTATTTGTTTGCATCCCTCCCCCACACTCTGGTGTTTTAAAAATGCAAAAAAACATATATATATACATTTTTTTGTACAAAAACACTTAAAAGATTAAAAACAGAAAACCCAAATCCCTGCAAAGGCTTGCATCATTTTCATGTTTTTAGGAGTTTGGATAGGCTTGTATCTTATCAGTCACAGCTTCTTGGACAACATGCATCTTACCTGACCAAATGATTCTCCAAAACTTTGTGGTGACGCCTGGACCTTCAGTTTTCCGCATTTTTACCACATCTCTCTCTCACAGATATTCCAGCAAAGCCTGCAGAGTGTCCTGCAGCAGAGGCAAGTCTCCATATGTTACCATTGTATCATCACTAATGGGCCCATTTTACTGATGTGGGGAAGAAAAACAGGGACAGATCTCAGGTTACCATCCCATGATATATTAGGATGCTGTGCAGGTAGCCTTGCAGGAGTACTTGAAAGGTACACTGTTGTCCCTCACAGATGAAGACAAATTGATCTTAGCAGAAACCTGTACTTGTCAGAGTCCTTTCCATGAATCTCCTTGAAGATGAAGTACTTTTTCAGGAACATTTATATTAACGACATATATAAAATAACCTAAAGAAAGTTTAGCATCATTTCTTATTTGATAATGTTTCCCATGTAACTTAACCTATCGAATAAGCCTAATTAGTTTAATATCTCTCTTTTATAAGGAGAGAAAACACATCTTTTGAGATGTTCCAGGGGCCCTCTGGAAAACCCCAAAGTTAGTTCAAAGTCAACAAGACTTCATTTAGAATTTGATTTGGTCCAAAATTCTGTCCAAAATTTTGTCCAAAATTTATAGCTGATTCACTTTGTTATAAAGCAGAAACTAATACACCATTGTAAAGCAATTATACTCCAATAAAGATGTTAAAAAAAAAAAGAAAAAGGGCTTCCCTGGTGGCGCAGTGGTTAGGAGTCCGCCTGCCGATGCAGGGGACACGGGTTCGTGCCCCGGTCCGGGAAGATCCCACATGCCGCAGAGCGGCTGGGCCCATGAGCCATGGCCGCCGGGCCTGAGCATCCGGAGCCCGTGCTCCGCAACGGGAGAGGCCACAACAGTGAGAGGCCCGCGTACCGCAAAAAAAAAAAAAAAAAAAAAAAATCAAAAGTTTAAAACGCTTGATTAATTAGGGTTATAGGTCACTGTGAGACAATACTTAGTTATCCATTTAACCAAAGTGACAACTAAAGACTTCAAAGGCAAATGCAGAGTTATATAGTTACAAAAGAAAAACGTAGCTCTTTTAATAGAGAATATTCAGTTTTCTTAAGACCTGATAAAGATGATATTAAGCACAGGAAATTATTTTTATAAAACACAGAATCTTTGTTTTCTAGGCAGATTACTTAAAAGGTAAAGAAAAATCTTTCATAATCTTATCAAGAACAGACCAATAGTCCAAAAACCCTTTTTCCTTTTAGCAGATGAAAAAAAACTGAGTTTCAGTTTTATATAAGTACATTATTGATATTAAAGCTCATTTTTTTTCTTTAAGCCAATTAAATAGGGCTCTTTTATAAAGTAACTTTGGTGATACTTTCCACAGGTAGAAACACTTCATATATACATAACATATATACACATACATACCTAAACAGACGGACCCAAACAGAGACCCCATAGCTTTCATTCCAAAACTTTAGCCATGAATTAGGTTCTCATTCACATGGCTAAAGCTTTTTACCAATATTTGTGAGGAAGACTTTTAAGATTTACATTTGCCCTTGACGAATACTGTCAAGGAGGCTGTGGACTAGATTTTGGGCAAGGGAGCTTCTATAACAGCTTGTATTTTAAAAAAAGCTCCTTTCTCCCCCTTTTTTTCTTCAGTCTTTGTGGGCAGTGACTTAGTTATCTCTTGGGGTGTTTACATTTCAAAGACCTGACAAGATTTACAATTTCAAGGGACAGAGGAAGAATGGAAGTTTGCTCCTAGGAGTTTTGGGTGTCTACTCTCAGAAGTCTAGGGTAATTGCTATTTAAAATTTTCCTTTGTATTAGGGGTTGGATGACATGGGGCACTCTGTTTCATTGTCAATTACCCTAATATCCTCCCCTTCATTATCCTCACTTTCCCAGGGATTCTACCTCTAGTGTCCTAACCAGGCTTTGTCACAAGTGCTCAGATCTCAATCTGTGGCAGCTTGTGCCCTCCTCCTAGCTTTGCAAAATGGCATACTAAGGTCTCCAGTTTTTTATTCTGTTCTCCCACCTGATCTGCCAGCCCCAAAGCTAGCAAAGTAGTGGACAACTGCAAGTTGTTTTTTTTTTTTTTTTTTTTTTTCTAATTTCTGCTCTTCTTCCAACTCTCCAACCTGAGCTTTAGCCTGCAGTTGGGCATTGGTGGCCACTGACCTGCCCACGGTAAAGGCCATTTACTGGGGCAGCCATTCATTTCTCTTCTTTGCCACAGTGTGCTATGCATAGTTTTCCAAACAAACGCATTAAAGCAGTGGCATTCTGGGGGCTGCCCATACTAGTGCAGTGGTCCACAATCATCTCACGTCTAGGCCACCTCTACCCACATAGAAGTTTCTGGCCTACGTGGGATTTCCCTCGCAGATGCCTCCTTCCTAAAGCCCATTTCTTTAGCGTCCTGGCTGGCTCGCCAATTGTTGGTTTGTAAATTAGTCTTTGTATACAGAGGGCAAGGAGAGACCAAAGAAAGAGGCATACCGCTCCAGATTGGTAGGTGGCAGGTTTAATAAGCAAAAGAACTTATTTATAAGGCTTGTCTTAGGTGGCCGTCAAGTGAGTAGATCTCTGCACCCACCCACCAGAATCTTAAAGTTTATATAGAGGCCTTAATGGAGTTGTCTCATATTCAGTCCAGATGGTCTCAACAACACCTTACTCTCTCAAGGGTACATCCTTGGAACAGCTGCCACTGTGGGAACAGTAGGCCTAGTATATCTTCCAAGGACAGGGGAAGGGGTAAGGAGCCTTCAGTTGCTCCGGTCCAGCTTGAGGTTCAACTGGTGGTGATGTCCTCTTGATGACCTCCTCCAGTACCTTGTCCACATGTATGTGATGTGTGTGTGTGTCCAGGGGTTTACTTCTGTGAGTCTACACTCAGTAGTCCTGGTTGAGTCAGGGCCAAATGACCTTGGGCAAGTTACTATGACTTCTCTGAGCTTCAGTTTGCTGCTCTGTAAAATGAGGATCATGAAAGCACCTACTTTAGAGCTTGTTGCAAGGAATACATGAGATAAGGCCGTAAATACTTAACATAGTGGTTAGGGCTGAATAAACATTAGCTGTTATTATTATTATTATCAACCAACATATATGCATATAGTCGGCTTTATTGGGAGAAAGGAGAAAAGCATGTGCTATTTATTACCCAGTTAAATCTGTCTGTTTTAGTACTTTGATCTGACTTTTGATCCTCCTGTTTCAGTGTAATTTTTAATTGTTCTGAAACACATAGCATTAATGTATATTCTAAGCAGCCTCTACAAGGCCTCAGCTCCCTGAAATTAAAGGAGCCTTCAGAAACCAGCTTGGGAGTCACAGACAGGATGACACCAGTAGCCCTTATATTTTAGTCAAACATTTCCAGAGTTCTCTGTCTGAACAGCTTCACAGAAATATACACATCATAAGACTCCCTCACTCCTTAAACTCACTGAGAATCATCTTATTGAGACAGATTTCTTACATGGCACCAGGGAAAATGTGAAAGATACTGAGGGGTCAAGAGGAGATGTGTACTGGCCCATTTCCTTTGCTCTTTGCCGGACGTAAACACACACTGTGGACCCTCACTTTGCAAGGAGTGTGAAGAGCTGCATGCTTTGCACTTCCCCGGTGGCAGGAAGACGTGTTTTGAAGGACTTGCTGTATCTCCTGCATCTTTACTCTGTGGGGTGGTATAAGGCTGCCTAGGCCAGGCCCTGGTACATGCTAGGCCCTGAATAATGTCTGTTGAATGAGTGGATGGAATGAATGAACGGACCACGATTAAAATTCCAGGGAGAAGTGATTAATGGGACCTACGGGTCATTCCATTCATGCACTCATTGATGAGTTATCATTGAACACCTACTCTAGGACACCTGCCAACACTGTCCCCGAGAGCCGCGGGGGCACAGGAGAAGCACGGGCTGTCCCCAACTTATAAATGGATTGTTTGCCTTCCAGAAATTCACCTGGAAGCTGATGGTTTGATTTGAAAACCCCTTTTCCACCTGCTGTTCAGTCTTTAGGCTATCCAGAGATTCATGTCACCTATGTGGTGAGGGATAGGATCACTATTACTGTAGAACGTTATCACCACATAAAGTTGTGTTTATCTCATGTACCTTCCCAAAGACAAACAAACAAACAAACAAACAAAGCCCTTATTCCCATATGCCTGTCCAGCTACTGCCCTTCACCAGCCTCCTTTTCACAGCCACACTTCTCCCAAAAGTGAACGAAGTGGCAGTCACTTCCCTGTCCCCAATCCGATGGGTGTCTTTCCCTCCTGTGATGTTCGTCTCCCCCAGCAGTGTTTGGCTGTCCATTTCTCTTTCCATCTTTAACCACCGAGATCCCCTGGCTTTCCTGACCCTGTGTCCTCTTGTCCTGCCTGTCTGGTTGCCCTTTCTTAGCCTTCTCAGTCTGCTCTTCTTTCTGTGCTCATCCCTTGAATATTGGTGAACCCAAGGACTTAATCCTGGACTTTGTTCTTGATCTCATCTCACTCTGCTTTCTCCTACCAGGCAATCTGAATTTCATTTACCATCCATGTTTCTATAACCTCTAAATCCCTCTTCTGAGGATCAGTTCTCTACACCCAACTCTCCTACAGACACCTCAAATCCTGGCCAATCCTGAGCCCTTATCTTCCACCCACCCCCCACAAAACATTTTCTCTTCCAATGCTACTCATCTCCATGAAATCCATGATCTAGCTGTTGAAGATTTCTGAGAGTGATCCTTGATTCCGCCTCTCCCTCACACGCACTTCTCATCTAATCAATTACTAAGTTCTACAGATAGAGCCTCCTAAGTATTTTTCAAATCTATCAATGTGACTCCATCCCCTCTGCACCCATCCTGACCTAACCACCACTCTGTCTTGCCTGGGCCACTGCAAAGAAAGGATGAGGCCAGAGGATGACCCCTCCTCTTCAAGGCAGCCTTCCCAGAATTCCAGAACCCCAGACCTTCAACCATCTGTTTTGCCACCCATTTTTCATACCAGTACGTGTTTTCCACACTAGGACATAAGCTCCATACAGACAGGGGTGATGTCTTATCCCCTTCTTCTATAACCCTCACAGCATATAGGACCTGGTGTATAATGAATGTTGGGTGAACGAGTGAGTGAATAAATACAATGAATATGTGTCTGAGTGTTTGCTTGGGAATCACAGAAGCCAACTCTCCCTACTGTAGCCTTGGCTTCTCAAAGGACAAGTTAGCTCCAGGAGTGGGGTGTTGGGGGCAGATGCATAGAGTACAAGATTCTTGGGATTAGAAGCAGGGATGGAGATTTGGGGAAAGAATGGAGTACAGTATGAAGACTTGTGGGTTTATGAAGTAGACTGAGAACTTTGGAAGGAGGTTTCAGGGAGCCTAGAAGGGAACTGAGAGGCACTCCATGGAGCAGAAGGAGCTGTGGGGCAAGGAATGAGGTCCTCAAGTGGGATCTGTCTTTCCATCCTCTCTTGCCCTTCTCTGCTATTTCTTGGCTGCCCAGAGGTGGGAATGATGAGAAATGGAGATGAGAAAGGTGGGGAAATGTGTTCTTGCAACAATCTAGTGCAGCTTCTTGTTGGGCCCCATTGGAGCTCCTACATCTATCGAAAGGACTGATGGAAGCCCCTGCTGGGAGCCTGGAGTGGGGACCTCAGGAACAGCAGAGGGTTCTGGACAATAGCTGGGGACAGGTGACAGGTGGCGTTTTGTCACTTTCTCATAACACTGGCCGGCCCATTCTACTGCTTCACACCTGTGCCCTGACAGTGGGGAGAAGTAGGAGGAAGCTACCCTGAGGCACTCACTGTGCATGTGTATGCATCTTAATATGCTCGGGCTGCTATAACAAAACTTCCATAGACTGGGTGGCTGAAGCGACAGAGATTTATTGCTAACTGGGAAGTCTGAGATGAAGGTGGCAGTGTTGTAGCAGTCTAGTGAGGGCTTTCTTCTTGGTTTGCAGATAGCCATCTTCTTGCTGTATCCCCATATGGCAGAGAGAGAGAGAGATCATCTCTCTCATGTCTCTTCTTATAAAGGCACTAATCCCGTTCATGAGGGCTCCACCCTCATGACCTAATTACCTCCCATAGGCCCCACCTCCAAATATCATCACATTGGAGACTAGGCTTCAACATCTGAATTTTGGGGGGCACGTTCATTCCATTGCACTGCTTATCCTAGCAAGGGCAGGTGTTAGCAAATCTGTTTCCTTCCTCCTTTGAACCTACTATGCTTATACTTCCATTTTGCTTGTCCCCACCTTCTGCTTTGGATTTTTTTTTTTTTTTGCGGTACGCGGGCCTCTCACTGCTGTGGCCTCTCCCGTTGAGGAGCACAGGCTCCAGAGCGCAGGCCCAGCGGTCATGGCTCACAGGCCCAGCCGCTCCGCAGCATGTGGGATCCTCCCAGACCGGGGTACAAACCCGCGTCCCCTGCATCGGCAGGCAGACTCCCAACCACTGCGCCACCAGGGAAGCCCTCTGCTTTGGATTTTATAGTCACTTAGGTGTTCACCGTATCTCCCCTTGTCTATTGTAAGCTCTCTTGGTCTTACTCATTGCTGGGCCTCCTGCCATATTTAACCCAGCACCTTGGGTGCTTAGAGCTCAGAGAGTTGAGCCGAGTTTGAATTTGCACTGATTCTCCTTTGCTCAAGCCCTTCATGACCAGTTGTACACATCTGTAAGGGACCAGCCAGGGCTGGGGCTACAGTCTGTGGATATGTGACAAACAGATACTGAACTGGCGCCAGACCCACTGAACCTGAGGCTTGCTAAATTAGTGTTGAACTGGCACTATTTTTTAGTCTATTGAGATGGCTCTTAGGGTTTTTCATACTCAAAAATTAACTTGATGTTGGCGATAGCTTTGTTTGTGTGGGGAAAAGAGTAGTTTATTTATAAACTCAAGAAAAAATTGCCCTGTGTGCCAGCCATTGTTCTAGGCATTGTGAATAAAGTTGTGAACAAAACAGGCTGCCCTCATGGAACAGTCTAGTGTGGAAAACAGACAACAAACAAGTAAACAAGTGTATAATTGATGTATTTTCAGGAAATGATGATAAGTGCCACGAAGAAACTAAAGCAAATAAGGAGAGAACCATGTCGGATGGAGAGGGAAGGCTCATGTGAGGAGGTGACCTTGAGTAGATTCCTGAATGATGAGGCGGACACAGATGTGAGAATGTCTGGGGAGGGCCTTTCCAGTCAGAGGCAACAGCACACGCTAAGGCCCTGAGGTGGGAACAGACAGGCAGGGGTATCAGGAACAACAAAGGGACAGATGCCACTGGAGTAGAGTGAGCAAGGGAGCCATGGTGGGGTGTGGGGTCAGAAGGGCACAGAGGCCAGATCATGTAGGCCCTTAGAGGTCATTGTAAGGAGTTTGGGTTTTATTCTAGGAGCAATGGGAGGGTTGAGCGAAGAACTGACATGATCTAATTTACATTTCAAAAATAGATTGGGAGCAGGGGTGGGGTGGAAGAGGGGAGACAGGTCGGGAAGAGACTGCCGTTGTTCCTGTGAGAGCTGGTAGAGGCTGGGACTGGCCCAAGGTGTTTCCGTGTTTCTGCAGCAGGTTCTCTTTCCCCATGGCTGCCGGCTAGGCTGTGTGCCTGCCTCTGGTCTTCCACTGCCTCTGATTCAGGCCGTTTCTTTCGACTCATTTGCTTCCCATTGTCTAAGTGCAGCCTGCAGCACATTCTGTTGTTCAGCTGTTGGTCTCTCGCACCAGCCTGGGGATGCCTGAAGCATAGTCACAGTGCTCATCTAATGCGTCCTGGTGCCTCCAGTGCCTGCCACAGTGTTTGACACCTCATGGTAGGCTTTCACTGCACGTTTGTTGAATGAATAAATGGTGAGTTTGCTGAGCACTTACTGTGTAATGTACTGATAGAACAATTGTATGGAGAGAGACCCACAAAGACACATACAGACAAACACAGATATCCACATGTGCAATAGTGACTCAGGAAGGATGAGGAAATCATTCTTCAGGAGCATGGGGAAGTATATTACTTAGGAGTCATTATTATTGACACACAAAAGGATCAGATTCCACAGAACACATGTTTCTAGGCATAGGAATTAGTGGAGAAAGAGGATTTAAAAACTTTGCAAACACCTAGAAATAGATTGGAGAGGGAAAAGGAAGATACATTGGTTAAATTTTCAAGGAAGTTTAATTGCTGCTTTTTACAAATTATATGGAATATTTGAGCTGAAAACAACTGTAGGGGTTGTGCAGTTCAAACACCCCTTCTTACAAATCATAGTTATTATTTATGGAGTGTTACTATGTGCCAGATGCTATTTTAAGAGCTTCACACATATTAACTCATTTAATACTCATAACAGTCCTATGAAGTTGATATGATTATTATTTCCATTTTATAGATGAGGAAACTGAGCCCATTGAGATTAAATAGTTCACCCAAAGTTCTACAGCTTAATAGGCAGGTCTAGAGCCCAAGTCTCTTGTTCCTTAATCTAATACTATTTTCACTAAGAAACTGTCACTCGAGCCCTTACTGGAAGCAAAAGTTATGATATTATTTTGTATTTTTTTCACAATATTAATTTGCTAAATCAAACTTCTGGTAAACCTTGGCACAATCCAGCTAATATTAATCTTAGACAGACTTTGGACAAACCCATCTGTGTGTACTTGCATTCAGACCACCCCCTTACCTGGGCAGTCTGGAGGGCTATATTGGAATATGGTTGACTTAAAATATTATGTTAATTTCAGGTGTACAACGTAGTGATTTAACATTTAAATACATTATGAAAATGATCACCATGGTAAGCCTAGTAACAATTTGTCCCCATACAAAGTTATTACAATATTATTGGCGTATTCTTTATGGTGTATATTATATCCCTGTGACTTATTTATTTTACACTGGTAGTTTGTACCTCTTAATACCCTTCACCTATTTCACCCAGCCCCCTCCCCCTTCCACTCTGGCAACCACCCAGTTTTCCTCTGCTTCAGTGACTCTGTTGTCATTTTGTTTTGTTTGTTTTGTTTTTTTAGATTCCACATATGAGATCATACAATGTTTGTCTTCCTCTGCCTGACTTATTTCATTTAGCATAGTACCCTCTAGATCCATCCAAGTTGTTGCACATGGCAAGATTTCGTTTTTTATGGCAGGGTAATATTCCATTGTAGATATATACCACATCTTCTTTATCCATTCATCTATCCATGGACACTTAGGTTGCTTCCATATCTTGGTTATTGTAAAAAAATGCTGCAGTCAACATAGGTGTGCATATATCTTTTCAAATTAGTGTTTTTGTTTTGTTCTGTTAAATACTCAGAAGTGAAATTGCTAGATAGTATGGTAGTTTTATTTTTATGGTAGTTTTAATTTTTTGAGGAACCTCCATACTCTTTTCCATAGTGGCTGCACCAATTTACAATCCCACCAATAGTGCACAAGGGTTTCCTTTCTCCACATCCTCACCAACCCTTGTTATTTGTTTTCTTTTTGATGAGAGCCATTCTGACAAGTGTGAGGTGATATCTCATTGTGGTTTTGATTTGCATTTCCCTGATGATTAGTGATGTTGAGAATCTTTTCATGTATCTGTTGATCATCTGTATGTCTTCTTTGGAAACTGTCTATTCAGATCCTCTGCCCCTTTTAATTAGATTGCTTTTTCTTGATATTGAGTTGTCTGAGTTCTTTATATATTTTGCATATTAATAAACCCTTATCAGATATATTATTTGCAAGTATCTTCTTCCCATTCAGTAGGCTGCCTTTTTGTTTTGTTGATGATTTGCTTCACTGTGCAAAAGCTTTTAGTTCGATGTAGTCCTATTTGTTTATTTTTGCCTTTGTTGCCCATGACTGAGGAGACAGATCCAAAAAATATTGCTAAGACTGATTTCAAGGAGCATACTGTCTTTGTTTTCTTCTAGGAGTTTGATGGTTTCAGGTCTTGCATTTATGTCTTTAATCCATTTTGAATTTATTTTTTACATGGTGTGAGAAATGTAGTCCACAACCACATGATCCTTTTGCATGTAGGTGTCCAGTTTTCCCAACACCATTTATTGAAGAGGCTGTCTTTTCCCCATTGTGTATTCTTGGCTCCTTTGTCATGAATTAATTGACCATATGAGCATGGGTTTATGTCTGGGCTCTTTATTCTGTTCCATTGATCTATGTGTTTGTTTTTACCAGTACCATACTGTGTTTTGATTACTGTAGCTTTGTAGTACAGTTTGAAATCAAGGAGCATTATACCGCCAGCTTTGTTCTTCTTTCACAAGACCATTCTGGCTGATTGGAGTCTTTTGTGGTTCCATACAAATTTTAGGATTATTTGTTCTAGTTCTGTGAAAAATGCCGTTGGTATTTTGATAGGGATTGCATTGAATCTGTAGGTTGCCTTTGGTAGTATGGACATTTTTATAATATTAATTCTTCCAATCCATGACCATGGTGTATTTTTCCAGTTGTTTGTGTCATATTCAATATCCTTCATCAGTGTCCTAATTTTGAGTACAGGTCTTTTACCTCCTTGGTTAGATTTATCTCTAGGTATTTTATTCTTTTTGGTGCAATTGTAAATGGAATTGTTTTCTTATTTCTCTTTCTGGTAGTTCATTATTAGTGTACAGAAACACAACAGATTTCTGTCTGTTAATTTTGTATCCTATAAATTTATTGAGTTTATTTATTAGTTCTACTAGTTTTTTTTGCAGCATCTTTAGGGTTTTCTCCATATAATGTCACGTCTTCTGCAAACAGAGATAGTGTTATTTCCTTTCCAATTTGGATTTCTTTTATTTCTTTTTCTCATCTGATTGCTATGGCTAGGACTTTCAATGTTATGTTGAATAAAAGTGGTGAGAGTGGGCATACCTGTCTTTTTCCTCATCTTAGAGGAAATGTTTTCAGCCTTTCACCATTGAGTATGATGTTGGCTGTAGGTTTGTCATATCGACCTTTATTATGTAGCGGTATGTTCCCTTTATACCTACTTTATTGAGGGTGTTGATCATAAATAGATTTAAGTCTTGTCAAAAGCTTTTTGTGCATTTATTGAGATGATTGTATGATTTTTATTCTTTAATTTGTTAATGTGGTATGTCACATGGATAGATTTGTAGAGACTGAACCATCCTTGCATCCCTGGGATAAATCCCACTTGATCATGGTGTGTGATCCTTTTAGTATATTGTTGAATTTGATTCGCTAATATTTTATTTTGTTGAGGATTTTCCTTCTATGTTCATCAGTGATATTGGCCTGTAATTTTCTTTTTTGTATTGTCTTTGTCTGGTTTTGGTATCAAGGTGACACTGGTCTAATAGAATGAGTTCAGAAGCATTGCTTCCTCTGAAACTTTTTGGAATACTTTGAGAAGGATAGGTGTTAACTCTTCTCTAAATGTTTGGTAGAATTTATCTGTGAATCCATCTTGTCCTGGACTTTTGTTTGTTGGGAGTTTTTGATTACTGATTCAATTTCATTACTGTTAATTGGTCTGTTCATGTTTCTTATTCCTTCCTGATTCAGTCTTGGAAGACTGTATGTTTCTAGGAATTTATTCTAGGTTGTCCAATTTGTTGATGTATAGTTGTTTGTAGTAGTCTCTTACAATCTTTTGTTTCTGTGGTATTGGTTGTAACTTCTGTTTCATTTCTGATTTTATTGATTTGGGCCCTCTCTCTTTTTTATTGATGAGTCTGGCTAAAGGTTTATCAATTTGGTTTATCTTTTCAAAGAACCAGCTCTTAGTTTCATTCATCTTTTCTACTGTATTTTTTAGTCTCTATTTCATTTATTTCCACTCTGATCTTATTATTTCTTTCTTCTACTAACTTTGAGTTTGTTTGTTCTTCTTTTTCTAGTTCCCTTAAATGTAAGGTTAGGTTGTTTATTTGATATTTTTCTTGTTTCCTGAGGTAGGCCTATATTAATGTAAACTTTCCTCTTAGAACTGCTTTTGCTACATTCCATAGATTTTGGAACATTTTATTTCCATTTTTATTGTCTCAAGGTATTTTTTATTTCCTCTTTGATTTCTTCAGTGATCCATTGGTTGTTTAGTATCATGTTTAAACTCCACAAATTTGTGTTTTTTCTCATTTTTTTCTCATACTTGATTTCTATCCTCATACCTTTTTGTTTGGAAAAGATGCTTGATATGATTTCAATCTTCTTAAATTTATTGAGACATTTTTGTGGCCTATCATGTGATCTCTCTTGGAGGATGTTACATGTGCACTTGAAAATAATGTGTATTCTGCAGTTTTCGGATGGAATGTTTGTATATATTTATTAAGTCCATCTAACCTAATGTATCACTTCAGGCCTATGTAACCTTATTGATTTTCTTTCTGCATGATCTGTCCACTGAGGTAAGTGAGGTGTTAACATCCCCTGCTATTATTGTATAACTGTTAATTTCTACTTTTATGTTTGTTAATATTCGATTTATGTATTTAGGTGCTCCTATGCTGGGTGCATAAATATTTACAGGTATAATATCTTGTTGGATTGATCCCTTTATCATTATGTAAAATGCCTTTTTTTTCTTGTTACAGTCTTTGTTTTAAAGTCTATTTTGTCTGATATAAGTATTGCTATTCCAGCTCTTTTTTTGTTTTCATTTGCATGGAATATCTTGCCCACCACCTCACTTTCACTGTGTATGTGTGTGTGTATCTTTAGATCTGAAGTGAGTCTCTTGTAGGTATCAGATATATGGGTCTTGATTTTTTAATTCATTCAGCTGCCCTTTGTCTTTTGATTGGAACACTTAGTCCATTTACATATGAAGTAGTTATTGATAGGTATGTACTTATTGCCATTTTGTTAATTGCTTTCTTTTCTTTTCTTTTTTGGTAATTCTTCTCTGTTCCTTTTTTTCTCTTTTTCTTTCTTCCCTTATAATTTTATGACTCTTCTCAGTGTTATGTTTAGATTCCTTTCTTTTTATTTTTTGTGTGTCTATTTTAGGTTTTTCGTTTTTCGTTTTTCATCACTGTGAGGTTCATATATATAACAATTCAATGGTCGTTTAAGTTGGAGTGAATTCTAACTACCCTGCATTTTACTCCTACATCCCATGTTTAATATTTTTGACATCATATTTTACATCCCATTGTTTTGTATATCCCTTAACTACTTATTGTAGATATAGATGATTTTACTACTTTTGTCTTTTAACCTTCCCACTAGCTTTATAAGTGGTGATTCACTACCTTTATTTTTTTAACATTTTTATTGGAGTATAATTGCTTTATAATGATGTGTTAGTTTCTGCTTTATAACAAAGTGAATCAGTTATACATATACATATGTTCCCATATCTCTTCCCTCTTGCATCTCCCTCCCTCCCACCCTCCCTATCCCACCCCTCTAGGCGGTCACAAAGCACCAAGATGATCTCCCTATGCTATGCAGCTGCTTCCCACTAGCTATCTATTTTATGTTTGGTAGTGTATATATGTCCATGCCACTCTCTCACTTTGTCACAGCTTACCCTTCCCCCTCCGCATATCCTCAAGTCCCTTCTCTATTAGGTCTGTGTCTTTATTCCTGTCTTACCCCTAGGTTCTTCATGACCTCTTTTTTTTTTTTTAATTTTTTTTAGATTCCATACATATGTCCCTGCCTTTATTTTGTGTTTGCTTTTACCAGTGAGATTATTTTTTCATAATTTTCTTATTTCTGGTTGTGCCCCCTTTTTTTTTTTCCACTTAGAGAAGTCCCTTTAACATTTCTTGTAAGGCTGGTTTGGTGTGATGAATGCTTTTAGCTTTGCTTATCTATAAAACTCCTTATCTCTCTTTTAAATCCAAATGAACGCCTTGCCTGGTAGAGTATTCTTAGTTGTAGGTTTTTCCCTTACATCACTTTGAACATATTGTGCCACTCCCTTCTGGCTTGCCAAGTTTCTGCTGAAAAGTCAGCTGATAGTCTTATGGGAGTTTCCTTGTATGTAGCTAGTTGCATTTCTCTTGTTGCCTTTAAGATTCTATCTTTAATTTTTGCCATTTTAATGACAGTGTTTCTTGGTGTAGACCTTTTGGGGTTCATCTTGTTTGGGACTCTCTGTACTTCCTGTACCTGGATGTCTGTTTCCTTTCCCAGGTTTGGAAGTTTTCTGCTATTATTTCTTTAAATAGGTTTTCTGTCCCTCCCTCTTTCTCTCTTCTTCTTCTTCTGGGACCCCTATAATGTGAATGTTAGTATGCTTGATGTTGTCCCAGGGGTCTCTTAAGCTATCCTCATTTTTTTAAATTCTCTTTTCTTTTTTTCTGTTCAGCTTGTGGGATTTCAACTAATCTGTCTTCCTGATCAATGATCTGTTCCTTTGTGTTTTCTAATCTACTTTTGGTTCCTTCTAATGTATTTTTCATTTCATTTATTGTATTCTTCAGATCTGAAGGAGATTCTCTAAGATCAGCAAGTGGGTCTGACCCAGGTGTCTCAAATTACTGCCTCTATTCTGGAACTTGGAGCATGTGAGGTTTTGCACATGCCCTTTAAGAGTGGAGTTTCTGTTTCCTATAGCCCTCTGGCTTTTCTGAACTCACTCCTGGGTTACTTTCAAAGCCAGATGTCCTAGGGACTTGTCTTTCCAGTGCGGGATTCCTGGGCTGGGAAGCCTGATATGGGGCTTGGACCTCTTGCTCCTTGGGGACAAGCTTTTTGGTTGTGATATTCGTCTTGGTTGTGGGCTTCCAACCTGAGGTTGTGGGTCCTGGGTCCTGCCTATATCATGTCTCTGCTTCTCCCACCCATCTTGTTATGGCTCCTTCTTTATATCTTTGGTTGTGGAAAATCTTTTCTGCTAGTCCTCAGGTTGTTCTCACAGAGAGTTGCTCATTAAGGAGTTGCAATTCTGGCATGCCCATAGGAGGAGGTGAGCTCAGGGTCTTTCTCCTCCGCCATCTTGATGCCCCTCCCTCAGTTAATATTAATTGATGGTGATGGTGGCAGTTTGCTCTCCTTCCCCAGATGCCAGTACTTGTTCTCTCATTCAATCTACCCTTTTTTGCTTGTTTCGAGTAAATTTCCTCTAACTTGCTGAAAGTAACAGGTAATTAACACCACTTAATAGCTGTTAAGTGGGATAATCATCTGTTTTTATCCTGCTCTGGCGATGCTCAAGACCACCCAGGCTGCTGCTCAGTTTGCTCTAATAAGGGAAGATCTGTGGGGCAATGAGAGAAACTCCCTTTGCTGAAAATAGCAGGTGCCTGTTACATAAATGATGTGGCAACAGAAGCCTTACATGGAAAATACCACTCTAGGAGGGCAGGGAGTTAGGAAGACCCTGGGGTTTCGGGACCCTTTGTTCCCTACAAGAGTTGAGCTCCTTCCCTTCAAGTTGGGCTGGAGAGGGGAGGGCAGGGCTAGCTGCTGTACCTAAGTTCACTGGTGAACTCTATGAATGTGAGTCCAATGTCGAGACTAATTATCATGCCCTGTGCATAGAGCTTTCCACTTGGGCAGGAGATGACTTGTTTCTGGCCTTGGCCTCCTTCCTGTCACTGTGGTCAGGTAAAATCATCATGACTGTTCTCTGGAAATCTTACAGGCTGGTAGAAGGGATTTTTGATCTCAAGGTCATTTCTGTGGAAGATTTGGAAGCGGTGTTTTTCTAGGACACGAGGAAAAAAGTGACTATCTCAAACACCTCCATGAAGGGTGATGCCGAGTGTCGTTGGGGAGGCCCCCAGCTTGGGTATTCTGCTTCCTCCCATACAGCTTATCCTCTAAATCTCAACTCAGAGGTCATTCTCCTCCAAGGAACCCTCCTTCATTTCCTCATTCAAAGTGGATGGTTTCTTCTTTCCTTTCTCCCTGCCTCGTGTTGCTTGAATCTACCTCTGTACATCGGCTCCCATTTCGTTGTGCTGTAGAAGCCATGGTTTCCGTGGTCATTTACATGGCAGTCTCCCCCAGCTAGGCTGCTTTGCACTCACTGCCTAGTAAGGGCTTATAATAAATATTTGCTGACTGAGTGCATAAGTGGGGCTCTTCGGCACTGGAAAGCTTGTTAATCACTTATCCTTCTGCCCTTCTCATCCTAGAACTTTCCCTTCTTTTAGTCTTTCTCCTCTCAAACAATCTGAACTTTTGCCTAATCACTTCCTGTATTCTGAACATGACAATTCCTACTTCCCTCATCCCTGGCTTAGAGAAAGGAAGAAAGGAGTGGGTAGCTACAAGTGTTAACTTAAGATGTCTTTGAATTGCCCACTAGTTGTAGGAGAATTTTGTCCCTTTAAAAATATGGCATTGCTTGAGAGAGTGCTTTTATTCTCACCTCCTCCCTGAGTGGGCTCTTAGTTCAGTAATTTTACAAGTATGTGAGGAAACTGGCAGAGAGGCTTTTGAAATTCAAGTGTATCTTGAAGCTGCATGAAAATGGTGATAAAGGCAGACTGGGAGGTATGGGCAGGGCTGGAATCCCAAAGATTTGGTCCTAAAATGAACCAGTCACCTTCCAGGTTTAGAAAGTCCACTGAGACACAGGGAAGGCCAGAGACAGGCAGAAGGAGCTTGTGACAGTGAAGGGCAGAGGTGACCTGCCGAGGACAGGCAGAAGATGGCGGAAACTAGGGGCTGCGAGGTTCTGGAGGTGGAAGGATGCTGGAGAGAAGACCTCCATCCCTGGAAGATACCAAGGCCAACCCTTCAAGATCAGAGACCATGGCCATGGGTTCTAAGGGAGCTTCATGGGTGTTCTTCCACACGGTGGTGGCTTGGAGAGCCAGGAGCCAGACACTACTGCCCTTATCTGCCAATGCTACCTACCCAGACTCAAGTCCGTGAGCAGTAGTTAGTGAGCATTGCTCTGTGAGCGCAGGACTGTCACAGCCCTGCTGGGGCACTGGGACCCTGGGTCTTCAGAATGGAAGCCTCTGCCTTGTGTGTTTGGTCTGTGGATCTCAGCTCAAATATTTAACAAAATCACCTGGGATGCTTCTGAAAAATGCATATTTCTGGCCACAGTTTATCTTAGCAGACGGGTATAGCACCCAGAAATCTGCATTTTAAACCAAGTGTCCCAGGCAGTTCTGCTACAGGTGGCTGGAGGATCCTATTTTGGGATTCAGTGCTGACCAGTCATTTCTTAAACTTTAAGGTGCATGTAAATCACCTGGGGATTTTGTTAAAACCCACCGGGTTCTGGGATGGAGCCTAAATTCTGTATTTCCAACAAGAATTTGTTGGAAATTCTGTATTTCCAACAAGCTCCTGGGTGATGCTGGCGATGCCAGTCCTGGGACCACACCTGGAGGCACAAAGTTCTCAGTGCTTCACCTGGGAACTGGTTAGAAAGGCAGATTCTTAGGCCCCACCCAGACCTACTGAATCTGAAACTGGGTGTAGGGCCCAGCCATCTGTGTTTCAGCAAGACTCCCAGGTGACTCGGAAGTACCATAACGTTTGGGAATCAGTGCTGGATGATGGTGAAGCTTAAAGACATGGGCTGGAGGAGGGGGGCCAGTGGGAGTGCCAGGGTGGTAGAGCAGCGAGCAAAACCCGTTCTGTTACTTCTTGTCCCGGTTTCCTTCTCCTCCAGAAGCGAAACTGAGACCCTTGTGAACTTGACTGGAGGGAGCCCCTTCCACATGCTGTTGTGCACGCACGCTTTTCCTTCCGTGTCCCCGGCACACAGCACAGCTGGTGGTGAGGGCCCACGGGAAATGGCAGGGGGACTAGGGGTGCTGGAGCCCATGCGAGTCAGTCAGAGTGGAAGCTGGTCCCTGAGGAGCAGTTAGGACAGGAAGGCTCAGGCAGTTCCTGGGAGTCTGGGCAGGGAGCCAGGGAGCCAGAGTGGTCCACGGTGGCTGGGCCGGGGTCTGCAGCACGTCAGTGCACAGCCAAGTCCCAACGGGGGCCTCTGGGCCGAGCTGTGAACTGGGCCCTCCTCACTCTAGGTGGCCAGGAGCAGTGGGCAGTGGGGGTATGGGCTTACCCCGCACCGCACCTCCTCTCCCTGGGCCTTTTCCTCTCTCTGTTGCCTTCTCCGCATGCAGAGTGAGCCCCTGTGGGTGTCAGGAAAGCTGCAGAAGCTTCCCCAGCGTGGATTAAACGTGCTCAGGGAGGATGGATGGAGAGAGGGGAAGAAGCCAGAGGGCCCCATGGGGTTGGACAGTGGGAGGCCTGCAGAGGAAGCCCCCTGGGGCTGGAAGCAGCGCTCCGTGGTTCCCTGCTCCACCTTTGTGCCCTCACTGAACTGGCCTCTGCAGGCCAGAAGGAAAATGTTCCTGTTTCTACGTCCTGGGTCACTCAGGCAGGATCTCCTTTCCTTGCTGTCGCCCCCTCCTGCCCCTGTGTTTCTGGGTAACAGGCCCGTGGGGAACATGTTCGGTGACTGATTTCCCCTGAGGCCTGGCTCAGTCTCCTGGGATCAGCCGTGAGGCTCTGATCCTGACCGAGACAAGGTCGAAGCAATACTTGGCCCAGGCATTTAGGAGAAGTGCTGGCAGCGAAGGGCACAGAACCAGGTCCACAGTTCCTGGTGTGTGTACAGTCAGCATACATCAGAATAATTTATGGTGAGTTTTGTTTTCTTTTTTTTCTTACAGTGTTGTGTTAATTTCAGGTGTAGAGCAAAGTGATTCATATATTTGTTTTCCAGATTTTTTTCCATTATAGGTTATTACAAGATATTGAATAGAGTTCCCTGTGCTATATGGTAGGTCCCTGTTGTTTATTTTATATATAGTAGTGTGTATCTGTTAATCTCAAACTCCTAATTTATCCTTCCTTCCCCTCCCCCAATTTTATGGTGACTTTTTAAATTACAGTTCTAGACTAGGTGATTCTCTGTTGAGTATGTCCCAGAGTCATCCGCTCTCCCCTTTAAAATATTGGATAAACACCGTGCAAAATCCAGGAGGTCAAACAGTTTAACGTACCAGCATCATCAAATAGGCAACACTCTAGTCGGCCCGACCGGTGTTCCCACTTAATCATGTCATCTGAGGTCGGGGTGCCAGCTCTTAGCCGGAGGCACCGGAGGCTGCTGGGAGCCTTGCCCCTGGGAGGGCTGGCCCGCCCTCCCAGCCCCCGGGCTGGTGCAGGCTTTTGCCTGACTGCTGTGAGGCAGCGCCCTCTCTAGGAGAGCTTTACCCAGAGCAATTAAAGAGAAAGTGGCCTTCTAGGAAGGGCCTCAGACAGAATAAGTTTTCCTGATAGTGCTTGAATGCTTTTCTCGGTCTTCCATTTGGCAAAATCCCAGGTTCCTAAGCTGCCATCCTGTCCTTCCTTCCCGCTGTCTCCTCCCGACGTGGGTCTCGTGCCCAGTTGTTCATTTGGGGACAAATAGAGAACGGCTCTCCATGCTGGACATTTCTGAGAAGATTGCCACCTCCCTGCTCATCCCGGAAGGGCTCCTCTGTTTTAGGGCCAGTTTGGTGTGGGCTGGGAAATCAGATGAAAGAGACATTATCTTTTGCTTCTTTTTAATATTCACTGGCTCCTGGGCAGATAAACCTTAGGACAGATACAACAGTACAGGACAATACAACGAAGGGAGCTGGGTTATTGTTGTCTGAAAACAGGCGGAGATTGGGGTTTTTATGGTTTGAGAGGCAGGCTGTCAAACAACCCTTGGTTTTTTCTTTCCACTTGGCAAAGCTGGGAGCCTGGTTTAATCAGAGCGGGGGTCAGAGGAGACCGGATGGAGAATCGGGAAACCAGATCTGGTTCTGGGCCATTTCACTGACTTTCAGGGTAAGAGTGACAAGTCCTGAGAATGGTAAATAGCTCATTTGTGATTATTAACGGTAACACTGATCACATTCATCGCGATAACGGCATCTTCCTTTCTTTGATGCTTCTTCCCCTTTGAAGAGCACTCTCAGAGGACACCCTGTGTCCCTTCTAGCACCCTTGCTGGTAGGTTGTAAATGTGGGCATCTAGAGATGAGATAAATAAGGCTCAACATGCTTAGCTGCTTTTCTCAATATCACACAGTCGATCGTTATGTAACTGGTAAGAATTTATGTAACACTTTGAGATAGTGGGCTAATATTTTTAGCCCAATGTGATCACAGCAGAAAAGCTTGTTGTCTGAGTCAACAGGGTTCACTGAGAGATGGGTGGAATCTCTGGGTCTCACAGCTGCCACTCCCTTCAAGCTACTCCCAGCCCTGGAACCTACCCCTAGGCTTCTGTGGCTTGACTTTTAGGGTGTTTGGTCCCAGCCATGCTTATACCAGCTCCTCAGAAATCCTGCCCCCCTTGGGATGCATGGTGGGAACCAGGAGCACATCTCCAGCACTAGGGTGCTGGCCACGCCTTCTCCTCCTTCACCGCCCCCTCCTCCCCAGTCTTAGGGAATCCCCGCTCTCCCCCAGGGAGCTTCATTCCTTTGCTTCCACTCCAAGCATCCCCTCTCTCTTTCCTCTCCCTCTGGGGGTTAGAAGAGCTTCTCCTCTTGCCTCCTGATACCCCTCTCCTCCACAGCAATGAAATAAGACATTGATACATTATTATAGTATTCTCCTATCATAGGTAAAGGTTACCAGTCAGCTGCAAATCGCTTGGGGGCTAAAGCCGGAGCATGAATGGATACATGAATGAATGAGATGATGCATAAGTAGAAATAAGATAGTTTTAATACAAATAAAATAAAATTTCCAGGAAAACAAGGTTGTGGATGAAAGCTCAGAGCGGAGCTGAATGTGGCACTTACAGAGGAGAAGAGATAGCTGCTCTGTTGGACAGAGGGAGCAGGGTCCAGGGACAGAAACCTGCTAGAAGGTTCCAGCACCGCCTTGGGAGGATGTGCAGGGGCCCAGACCAGTAAGGGGCAGTAGAAATAAAAAAGGAGAAACAAACCCAGGTGGCTGTGAAGAAGAAATGACAAGATTTGGAAACAGACGGGTGAGGAAATGGATGAGACAGAGAAATCAGAGATAGCTATTATTAGCAGAAATCGGAAATTTAGGAGATAAAGGTTACGGGTGTTGGGAGGAGAGTGAGTTTTCAGCACACGGTGGCTGTGGGCTATCGAGATGGAAATGACTGCCAGGAAATGAAAATTGAGGACGAGAATCTGGGCAGGAAGTCAGGACAGGCGATCCTTCCCAGATGCCACATCCATCCTCTTAGAAGTGATGGAAGAAGCGGGGGAGTGGGTGAAATCTTTGAAGTCTGCACTGACAAGTGTCTGAGCTTTGCTGGCGTGCGCTGAGAGCTTCAGCTGACATGGGACCTCTGCGTACATCAGGGCAGGGGATAGTGGGAGGAGGCTGTGTTGTCATCATACTCTCATGGCAGGCCCCCACCCCTCAGTTTACGATGGTGACACACAAAGCCTCCAGCACCAGGGGCTGAGAAGGCTGAGTCCCAGCAGGAGGGGAATAAAATGAACATTTGCCCAGAACTTGACCCACGTCAGGCCTGGCGTTAACCCATTAAATGATGAGTAAGTGACCGTTTTCGATGGGCTTGTGCAGAACCCGCCCAGGTGGTGACTGTCACCTCTCTGCTTTTGTTCTCACGGTTCCTCTTCCTGGAATGCTGACCTCTGGTTTCCTCGCATGATGAGGTTTTACTCATCCTTTCAAGTTCCCTTGATTCCGCCTTGATCGCAAAACCTTCTGTGAGCCCCCCTGGTTGGAGGGAATTGCAGTCTTTTCAGCAACCCCACAATACCTGTATTGAGACCACTTATTTAGTATTTATAACTCTGTAAAGCAGGGCATAATAAGACACGGGAATTCAATAGACTGTGGCCTGCATGAAACAGTCCCTCTGTTGTGTGAAAGAATGAGAGTGGCACCATTCCAACAGCTTGTCATAAGACAAGGAAACAGTGTTCTGCAGTGTGAGGGTATGACTCAGGATGGAGGGCGGGCGGGCGGTCCTCCCCTCAGCGTTTCTGTGGTTGGCCGGGGAGATTCAGGGGTGGTCTTTGTATAACCGAGATAAGCAAGGTTGGGAGGGGACAGCTAGTCCAACTGCCCACACGAATGAATAAGCATTATGCCCGCCTGGTGGTCATTCAGCCCCTGCCTCAGCGTGCCCAGTGTTTGTGAAAGGAAAGGCGGGCTGGCTGATCCGGGGAAGGATAAAGAGGGATGATTACCTCTTGGCTTTTCTCACTGATTACTCATTTTGTACCAGACAAGATGGGTTAAATCACGCTGTGGTTAAGAAACAACTCCCAAATCTCAGTAGCTTAGAACACGGTCCAGTGGTCAGGACTCCGCACTTCCATGGCACGGGGCACGGGTTCAATCCCTGGTCGGGGAACTGAGATCCCACATGCCCCGTGGGGCAGCCAGAAAAAAACCCCAAAACACCCCACAAGTTTCTTTCTTGTTCATGTTTGGTGTCCATCACCGGCTGCTCCAGCGCGCCTCTCCTCGCTTATGGCTTCCGGATGCTGGAGGACCCTCCAGCCTAAGTGCGTTTTGCTGTGTCAGAGGGCAGAGAGAGAGAGCCTGGAGCGCTTTGCATCGGCTGGTAAATGCTCCAGCCATTTCTGCTCACAGCCCTTTGGCCCCACCTTCCCGACAACGGATACGGGAAGTGTGTGGAGGGAAGCAGTAATACCCGCTGGTCAAGGCTGGTGCTCATGGCCCGGCCAAGGTTCACTGGGTTCATAAGTCTCCCCGGCCATTGCGACAGGGACTGCCTGAGGAAGCGGGAGAGAAACAATGTGTGGACGTAAAGGGCACCCTCGCCCTCCCACCTGCAAGGATGCGCTGCTCAGTGATAGGAAGAGGCAGCTGGGGAGAAGCCACCCCGGAGAGCAGCCTGGATTCTGCAGCTTTTATCCCACCCCCGGCAGGTGGGGCACCTCTGGACCCAGCTGGCCTCCCTTAATCAGTTTTCCTGAGTGTGGTGACAGTGACAAATCCTCCTTGCTTAGCAGATTGCAGCTCCCGCTATAAATCAAGCCTCGAAGAGAGAAGAAACAGTGGTGCTGAATAGAGGGACCTGAGATCCAAACTGTAATAGTCAGAGATTTGTGAGACGGGGATGATCCAGGCCTGGGGTGGCTGTCTCTTAACATGTTAATTACCTCGGCCTAAGTGGCTGAAATCAATGATTAAAAAATGTAGAGACATGCATAGGAGAGGTCACAGCCGCTACCCCCTGGGGCTGGCAAGCCGAGAACAGGGGCTTTCTCTTCGAACAGGAGGAGGTAAGGTGGTGTCTTGGCTGGCCGCAGATGGGGTTGGAAAGGATGGCTGCAAGGTCCTGTGAGGAGAAATGTTGAGACGTACCCCCGCCCACCAGGTCGTTGAGGCTCACAGGGGCTAGCTGTGCCGGTTCACCCACTGAGGCCACTGCCTCTGGACCGCTGGCTCTTGTACGTTGATTCCAGGGTTACTGCCCGAGAATTCTAAGAGGCGGGCTAATGCAATTCATTCTTCACTGGACTTGAGAATGAAGAAGATGCCACTTAGTTACAAAATGCATTTCTTAACACCTGTGCCTCTGCATGTATTTATTTCAAATGTGTGTCCCCCACTGTATTTCCCATCTCGGGCGGTTAGCTCACCTGACTAAAGTGAGAGATGAATGAGACCAAAGTCATGTTCCTTCCCCAAATAGGAGAGTTCAAGGCAGTTTGTTTTCCCCCCAGAGAAATCTTGGTTTGTGACCACAGGCTGCATCCCTAATGCCAGCCAACCATGCTCCAAACATATGCACTTGGTCAGTTCAATTCATTTTATCAAATACTTGTTCAGTCTCTGCTAAGTACAAAAAAGCACTTTGCAAATGGAGATGAGAAAAGAATAGAGTTTGGCCAAGGTGGCTCATAGACTAGGGGTAGATCCGTGTGTGTCAAGAGGTAGGAAAGAAGGTAATGACTCCATCGTGGACAGGTTATGGAAAGTCCCCCTGAGTGAGGGTCGGAAAGCATGCTGTGGGGCTGCAGGGTGGGGTGAGGTGAGGTGGGGTAGTATGGGCTGAGCTTCCATTAGAAAGTACTGTTTGAGATGGGCCTTGAAGGATGGTTGGAATTTGCTAGACAGAGCGAAGCATTCAGTGTGGTCTAAACCAGTACTGGTCCACGGCCTGTTAGGAACCGGGCCACACAGCAGGAGGTGAGCGGTGGGCAAGTGAGCGGAAGCTTCACCTGCCGCTCCCCAGTGCTCCCCATCGCTCGCGTTAGCGCCTGAACCATCCCCCCATGGAAAATTGTCTTCCATGAAACTGGTCCCTGGTGCCAAAAAGGTTGGGGACTGCTGGTCTAAATGACACACAGAGGCTATCCCCCCATATATATATATGAATATGTATATACACATAATGAATATATATATTAACTCTTAATTCATTAAATATTAACTGTTAATGAAATAACTAATTCATTAACTATTCATTCATTAAGTATTTATTCCTATATGATTGGGAAAGATGGTATATTAATATCTCTATTTTGGGGTTTCCTTGTTACTGGCCCGGGGACCAAATTTCTCCTTTACAGTCACTTTGATTTTTGTTACAGCTTTGATTTCTGTTAAGATGTAAACACACTTGCGGGGGTGGGTTCACAGTCACGTTGAGCTCTTTTTACACCGGTGCAGGTAGATTGGGCTCACGGAGCTCAGTCTTCCTGTTGGTTGCCTTCCACTATCTGACCCTTCTTGGTCTGGGCTGGTTTCTTTCCCCTTCCTCCAGAGGCTAAACTTTCCCTCTTTTGTCGTATACTACATGTTCTTACTCTTGGGTTCCTCTTCATCCACGCAGCATCAAGAAAAATGCTGTTTCTCGCTTTTTCCCCAATGCTTCTGTGTTTGAACAGTATATACATATTTGCTTTAGGTTTGTGAGTTTCTATGGGAGGATACACAGGGCCTAGGAGAACACGAGCAGGGCAGTTACAGAATCACTAGAAAGTCTACCAGTATTTCTTCCAGTGGGTCCTGCCTTGGGCCAGACGTCACAGGGGCTGGATGGCCTCTTCCGCTCTTCCCACCTGTGGTCATCCACAGGTGACCCCCTAAAGCAAGTGCCCTATTCTGGTAAGTAGGGTGCTGAGGGCCTGTGTCCTTTTTGGGTATAAAGCATGGCTCCGGTACCTTAAAGAGGAGAACTTAGCAGAAACGGGTCACAGTCCAGGGGCAGTGACTCTGTGATGCTGCGGGAAGGACCTCTGTGTCACCAGCGTGTCAGAGGAAGTGTCCAGGCAGGCGGACGTCAGCCGCTATAGATGCAGGAGTGACTTTTCCTCCCTCTAACGCAGGCCTGTGTCTCTGCTCCCTCTTCAGCTGGTGCTGCCAGAATACTCCATCCACAGCCTCTTCTGCATCATGTTCCTGTGTGCTCAGGAGTGGCTCACCCTGGGGCTGAATGTCCCTCTACTTTTCTATCACTTCTGGAGGTAAGTCTGCTTGGGACTGCCCTGTCCTTCCCCTTTTCTGCTCGGTCAGCCTGCCCTCCAGAGACGACGTCCCCCCAGATGGACCGGCCACTTAGTGCCTTCGTCTCGTCCCTTCCCTTGGTGACCCTTTCCTCAAAGCCTTCTTTGCAAGCTGCTCTCAGACAATAATTCAGGAAGGGAAGGCCCTTCCTGTAGGTTCCACTAACCACAGCCTCAGCTCTCACAGGTCAGCGTTAAAGGCAGCCAGAGCATTATTCACAATAGCCGCAGAGAGGAAACAACCCAAATGTTCATCAGGAGGTGAATGGAGGGCTTCCCTGGTGGCGCAGTGGTTGAGAGTCCGCCTGCCGATGCAGCGGACACGAGTTCTTGCCCCGGTCCGGGAAGATCCCACATGCCGCGGAGCGGCTGCTACCGTGAGCCATGACCGCTGAGCCTGCGCGTCCGGAAGCCTGTGCTCCGCATATGGGAGAGGCCACAGGAGTGAGAGGCCTGCGTACCGCAAAAAAAAAAAAAAAAAAAGAAGGTGAATGGATAAACACAATGTGGTGTATCCTTTCGATGGAGTCTTATTGGGCAATAAAAAGCAATAAAGTATTGATACACACTACAACATGGGTGAAGCCTGAAAAAATTACAAGTGAAAGAAGCCAGTCCCAAAAGGCCATTTATATGCAAAGTCCAGAATAGGCCAATCTACAGAGACAGAAAGTAGATTGGTGACTGCTAGGGGCTGGAAGGGAGAGGGTGTGAGGTACGACTACACTGCTTTCTTTTGAAAGGGATGAAAATGTTCTGAAATTAGATACTGGTGGTGGTTCTACAACTCTTATGAATATACGAAAAACTGCCGAATTGTATACTTTTAAAAGGTGAATTTTTTTGACAGATGAATTATATCTTAATAGAAATAGCCCACCTACCATATGGGCTGGATTTTCTGGGACTGTTCTGATCTTAAATCTCTTCCCTGCCAAGACCGTGCCTCAGATCATGTGATTTAGGTAAAAGAGAGTCGCCGTGTGGGTATATAGGAGGCAGGGAGGGGGAATACGAAAGTAGTCAAGAATGCAGATGTGCAAATAAGTTAACCACACTTTCCCTTCGTCCCCCAAATATTTAATCATTGTCATTACAGCATACAATGTAGCCTGTATTTAGTCACATCTAGAACATTCACCCCATTCATTCAGCAAACATATAGAACACATACTACATGCCAGACATTATGGGGGATTCCAAGATGAATGTAGAATAATATCGTTACCCCCAAGGAACATATATACCCTAGTGGTAGAGGGAAATCGATTCTTACCAGATGTATAAGGAACGTAGGTAGGAGTGTAGAGAAATGGAAGTGTGACACTGGGGAATCTGGAAAACCACATTCGAGGCTAAGGGACTAGCCTACTCAGAGGTAAGAAAGCACCTGGTGTGTCTGGGGAACAGTGATTGCTCAGTGTTCTTGGATATGGGGCTCTCAGGTAGAAGGGAGCAGAGATGGGGTTGACAGCTGGGGATCAGGTAAGGAGGGTCTGAAATGATTTGATAGAAAGTTGGAGTTAATTGATTCTGTAAGAGAGGGATACCTCTCAGAAGTTTTGAGGAGGAAAGTGGCAGCGCCTGATCCGAGTTTTAGGAAGGTGACCCTCACAGCCGTAGGAAGGCTGGGTTGGAGGGTGAAACTTTGAGGACGAAATCCAGTTAGGAAGTTCTGATGAAATTCCAGGTGGAGAGACTGGAGGCTTGAAGTTGGAATGGAGAGAGAAGGAGAGGGTTTGGAGAGGTAAACTGGACATGCCTTGGCCAGTAATTGGATGCAGGAGGTGAGGGAGAGGGAGTGTCTAGGCTGGGTGGCTGGGAGGTGACCAAGAGCGGGACGCAGGCTGAGGGAGGAAATAAGACGATTCAGTTACATAACAAAGTCCTTCTATGTAAAGGTAACCTACTAAAATCTGAATTTAGAGAGAAGTCAAATGGAAACATAATGCTGTTGAAATGTATCGCCTACCCACTCAGAGACTTTCCACGCCTACCTCCTCTGGTATCCACAACAAACGGGTGCTTTGGGGTTGCCTCTCCCTGTTTCACACACAGGTTACAAAGACTCACAAAGGTTACGTCATGGCCCAGAATCACTCAGCTGGGATATGGCAGGGCCACCTCTCTATGGATTGCAGGCTGTGTCCTTGTCACCTAGGGGCTGGCTCTTCTCCTTCTAAAATGAATTTATCCCGAGGTCCTTCAAATAGTGTGTTGTCGATCCAAGGTATCAGAAATGTGGTTAATTTACAAAACCTTGATTGGTACACTACTTCTTAGGGCTATCCCTCCTCCCAAAGGGAGGGCGGGAGAGCCAGCCGTGTCCTTAAACTTGGAACGTTTCCGTGTAAAAGAAGGGAATGACTGCAGTCTCCTTGCCAGTAGGGAGCTTGTCTTACTTTTTTGAATCCCTGACAGGGTCTAGCCTAGTTCTGGTAACTTGTTAAGTACTCAGAAAATGAAAGAAAAAGGAGTGAGGAGGGCAAATGTCCTTTAAAAAATAAGAGTCCTGATTTCCCTGGTGGTCCAGTGGTTAAGACTCAGCGCTTCTACTGCAGGGGGCGCGGGTTCAATCCCTGGTCTGAATGCTGCGCGGTGCGCCCACAAAAAAAAAAAAAAGAAGAAGAAGAAGAAGAAAAAGAAAAGAAAAAAAATTCAGAGTCCTTGAAACCCCTCTATTTCATTTCCGCTTCCCCCTCCTTTCCAAAGGTCCAGCCGGGCGATGTTTCTAGTGCAGATAAAGCCCCCTCTGCCCTAGCTCCCAGTTTGCTTAAGTACAAGTAGAACTGCAGAACTTTTGTTCAGTACCTGTTCTTTGAGATTTTTTGGACCCATCACCTCACACAATTGTCACAACAGCCCTTTGGAGTAGGCAGTTTCAGTCCCATATTGCAGATGAGAAAGTTGAGGCTCGGAGAGGTTAACGGTTGACGCGAGGAATCTCAGTCTGGTGACGGGTGGGCCTCAGGGCCCTGGCTCTGTCCACTGGGCCACTCAGCCACCCTGCCACCCCTTCCTCCACTTAATGAGGCCTCCTGGGAACAAGGCCACAGCAAAAGCAAATAGGTTGTGAAATCTGCTCCTGGGCAGAGGAGAGGTGAGTGGCCTGGAGGGCTGAGACCTGGCAGATGTCATTGAATCTGGCTTGCGGTTTCCTCTCTGCATAGCGTGGATGACAGATAATGTCAGTGCAATCCTTTGAAGCAGATGAAGAGGGATCTGAAATACCAGCTCTGTGAGTTGCTACGTTACAGGGATGCTCTTCAAAGCCGATGTGATTAAGCCCGTCAGACCACTCGTCCGGTCCTCGCTCTCACTCGAGGATCACGGCCTGTCCCAGAGCCTCACAGGAGCCATTAATCTGCACCCGGCCTCCTGATTCCATTACCAGACTGACAAAAAGAACAGCCCGCTGTGCGATTTCAGCTGCACTTTGTTCTCTGGCTTTGAATGAGGCCCTGGCTGAGGCCCTGGGGGCAGCCATCTGGTGAGGGCCAGAGGGACGGCCTCAGGGACGGGACTTGCCTCCTACCTGACCACTTCCCAAGGTCTCACACAGCGCAGTGGGAGAGTTTCTCTCCTTCCGGAAGCAAGGCCGGTTCACGTTGAGCTGAGGTGATGCTTTGAAGAAGGCGAAGTCTGCATTCACCTCTCTCCTCCCACTGCTCTTAGGTTTACCCAGTTTCCCTCGGGGGCTGCTCTCTCCCCGCGATGGCCAATATTCTGTTCGCTGTGCTGGGTCCTTACATCAAGAAGAAAATGACCTGTAAACTACTCCACACTCAAGTGGGAATATGATGTCCCTCCCAGAGTATTCAGGATTCTAAAAGGGGGTCTGGGAGGAGGATAACCCAAAAGTAATTAATGTTTAATCCAAATAATTAATGTTCATGGTAGAGTTGTGGTACAGCGACACCAGGCAGCAGATATGCAACTGACATCAACCCGCGCCTGTGCCCCTACTGGCAACGCAGATCCATACACATTGTGGGCCTCCCTCCGCTACCCCCTCACCCCACCAACCCACATCCCTGGAGAAAGGAGGCTCTTCCTGGTATCTCCCAGGTACCACCATGGGACACGTTTTCCTTCTGTCAGAGCAGCTGTGTGTGAGGTGTACCTGATACTGGTGGATCTGAGTATTTGGGCGTTACTACCTGCTAGAAGACAGTGGCTGAGCGACTTTTTAGCAGTGCCTGGGCTGTAATTTGGGCAGTGATTCTGGCAGAAGGCAGACAGCTGCTTAGCAGAGATTCCTCGGATTGGAAGTCTGGCATCAGGGGGACTCAGCCCAGACGACTTCAGATGTCCTGTCCAAGCCTCAGAGCTGATGATGCCGTGCGCTTTCTCTGCAGGTACTTCCACTGTCCGGCAGATAGCTCCGAATTAGCCTACGACCCGCCGGTGGTCATGAACGCAGACACCTTGAGTTACTGTCAGAAGGAGGCCTGGTGTAAGCTGGCCTTCTATCTCCTCTCCTTCTTCTACTACCTTTACTGGTGAGTTTCTGCCCCTTCTTGTGCGTTTGACCCCTGCAGCAAATGGAGAAATTTTCCGGCTTTTGCAGGTAGGAGTCCCAGCCTGTCAAGGATGCTGCCAGCCACCTAACTGGTTCAGGAGAAAGAGCTTCTGTGTAAAGAAGTGGGAGGGGTGGAAGGTCCTGCTGGAGGCCTCGCTGGCTGATAGGAACATCCTTTGGGCTACATGGTGAACACACATTCTGCCAACCCCTCTTAGGAGATTATTGGTGAGGTGCACTTGGTGACTCCTTCCCCATGCAAGGGGCACCCTGTCCCCAGCAACTCCACAGCTCAGACACTCAGGTCACCTGTGGCCCCGGATACATAGCCTCGTTGCCCCCTAGTCTGTGTGAAAGCAGTCTTGGGGACCACAACACAGACACACCCCCCCCGTGGCAGTCAATGCTTCACAAATGGGCATGTTGGGCCATTAAGTGCTTATACTTACAATGCTCCTAATATTACGTAACGCCATTCTAATTAAATAAAACATGCTGGCTTTATAATTCTGTTTCAGGAATCTCCCCTCTTTTCACCTCTTTATTCAGAACATTCTAACTAAGCAGATAGCTATAAACAGACTGTCTCCTGGCTTGATACCCAAGACAGTGTCTTTTCTGAAAATGTCTCTCCTCCTTCCTGTTCCTCTTTGGACTCATCTCTGGGGTGTCTCACCTGTCAGCTTGCTCTCCTGTCGCTACCTGCACCAGACCATGCTATCTCCAGGTACCCCAGCACTGTCTCCAAGTGGCCGGGTGGCCAGTAGCCGGGTGAGGAAGCGGAGGCTGGGGATGTTAGACTCCCAGGCTGCCTCGGGGTTCAGGTTAGGCTGGGGCAGCATGGGAAGCAGCTGCATTTATCCAGCATTTAAAAACGAGCCATCCTTCGAGCAAAGAGCGCGATATGTATTTATTGTTCAGTGTATGAGCTAAAGGCTATCATTATCTGCACGTTAACAATGAGGAAACCTCGTCCGAGACGTTAGATAATTTTCCCATGGTCACAGCTCAGAGTGACACCGTGAGAAGTCCCTCTCAGGTCCTGTCCCAAAGATTGAGCTCTTAACTGCTGGCTGTCTTAGGAAACCTCTAGAAAAGGCTTTATCGAAGTGTGGTCTTTGGACCTCCTGCATCAGAATCAGGGGTTGAGGAGGGTGTGCTTCTTAACAGTGCAGATTCCTGGGCTTAGATCTGCTGATTCAGAATTTTGGGGCCAAGCATCACTCTGGAGTTGCTGCCTGGGTCCACCTCGTCTCCCCTCTGCATCCCCAGGATCCAGAAGACTCAGACGCCCCGAGTCTTCTCCTATAACCCTCAGGGCTGTAACTTCCTCCGGAATAATTCGGCCCTGGAGGGGATTCGGAATATTCTACCACATTCTTGTTGGAGTCAAGGGTTGGTTCAGGCTCAGGGTGACCCCTTCTCTCCTCTTCCTGGATGGAGTGTCCTGGGACAATGCCTGCTTCAATTTGCAAGGAGGCTGAGGGCCTCCGAAGCCTCTCCGGGGCTTTCCGAGGTGCCCAGCAGATTGGCCCAAGTCTCCCTGATCTAAGTCTGAACTTTCTAGCAACTAAAGCTTTCTCAGGCTGCTTCCTGCCACGGGCAACCCTCATGGGCTTAGCGATTTGGCACCTTGCGCTAACAAGGAGGTTCACTTTCTTCCCCGGAGTGTGCCCAGCCTCTTTGCGGGGCTGCACACAGCTCCTCTGCTGACTCATAGGCTGAGGGGCCTGTCCCCAGAGACAGCATTGCCCCTCCTCAAAGCCAGCAGAATAAGGGCAGTGCTTTCCCTGGCTCCTGCCCCGTTAGCCTGGGATTCTCTTTAGTCTGGGTGGAGACTGAGGCAGATCAAGCTTCCTCATTTCAGTTTTGTTGCAGCATCTGCTGGAGCCTAAGGCGCCGGAGGGAACGGGGCCTAGGAGTCATAGGAATTTACGGATAGAGAGCTCCTCTGCTCTCTGTCTGCTGGGCTGTGGTGGCCATATTGGGGCTCCTGCCTGTTAGATGACTGTGATCATCCTGTAACTGATTATGTTCCAGGCATTCTGTTCAGTTTGGCGCTGCCTTTACGTTACATGTGTTAATTACTTTGTTTCCAAAACAAAATGGGTATCAATTGCTCCTCCCGCCTCAGCTGTGACCCTGGGTGACAACCAGGATTCTGCCTTCTTTGTTGAACCTGACGTCTTGGAGCTCTTCAGGGTTCCTCAAAGATCCTGTTTCTCCCACCTCAGGGGCTCCCAGCCCCTTAGGTCCAGGCTCGTGGAGAGCCAGGACTCTCAGCCCAGGCCACTCTTATAGGGACGGAAGGGGACCCACGTGCATGGAGAGCTGCCTCTGAGCTGAGCACAGTAATAGAGACTCAAGTGACAGCAGCTGGGAACCCTATAAAGATGGGGTTTGTGTTTTACAGTTTGAGGTTCCTGAGGGGTTCCTAAGGACCTCATGGAGATTAAGAAATGTGTCCGAGGTCCTAGCGGATAGTTAGCAAAGCATCTGGCCTCGGATTCTGGGCTGTCTTCCCACTGTGCTGTGTGAAGCATCCCAGCGTCCAGCGCCACCCGCTTCTCAGGTTGCCTTGTGGACCAGGAGACGTTTGCAGGTTACATGGGATGGGGATTACTTGATACCAATACTGATGCTGATATTAAAACTAAAAATAATAGAAGCTGGTTAGTCTAGTGTGGATTCTGCCTGCTCAATATAAAGATCTTTTCAAATTAAGGGTGTAAACCAGGATGATATTATCTGCCTACGTGGTACCACCCTGCTATCCATTTACTCTGGATCATGCCTGCGTCCCCTCCTGTTCATTTCTCTCACTCAGATGAGGTTATTTATGGTTAACTTGATGGCAGAGGCCTCAACTGTTTCATTCCCCTCTGTATCTGCAGTGCCCTGGCCAGCGCCCGGCACACAGTAGGTGCTCACTAAACCCTTGTTTGCGCTACAGCTTAGCCGTACACTCCCTCGAGGCGGGGGCTGCACACCCGCCATTGTTTCCCGGCACCAAGAATGGCGCCTGGCCCGCAGGAGGCGCTCAATAAATATCGAATGAATGAGGGAAATGAAAGTGAGTAGACAAATACAGTGAAGCTGCGTGTTACAATGGAAAGAGCACTGGCTTTGGTGTTGGGACGTGACTCCTAGCCTTGCGTTGTGACCTTGAGCAATCCACTTTTCAGCTGACCCCCGTACTTCCCCATGTTGAATAAGACCCCTCTAGCGCCAGGCCTGGCCAGTGAGGCTCTGTGTCCATGAGGTGCATCAAGTTCTCAAAGGCAGAACTTCAGCTACTCAGAGGGGCTTGTCCGGGCTTCGCAGCTGGAGAGGGTTAGAAGTAAAACACTTTAGTTTCTCGCCTTTGGTTTTGTTTCTTAGATGATCCTTTCTTCTCTCTATATTGTGAAAAGGTGGTGGTTTTTCTTTCTGCCAAATGGAGAGAGTGTATATTTTGGTGTGGAACATTCTTCATTGTTGCAGAATTAGCCTGCAGCCCTTTCTAAGAGCACAGGGATGCGTGACCCCCTCCTTGGTAGCGCTGGGGCTCCACCTTAGGACACAGGCTCGTAATGCATGTTTAATGCCTGGGCTCTGTTAGAAAAAGTAGGGCCAGGGAGTTACCCAATTAAGAATTCATCCGGTTCGTGTGCCCAGAGGGCCTGTGTTCACACAAAAGACCTCACAATAGCCATGCTCATCATTTCCCTAGCACTGCCGTATCATCCACCCTAATCTGGGAGCCCCTGGACACAGCCATGTGGCAGCTGGTGGCATAAAGAATCCACTGCACCCCTCCCACCCCTGGGGACCTGCCCTGCGATTGCAGGAAAGAGGAATAATGGCCACGATAATCGTCCTGATGAGAATAATGATAGCAATCACATCTCTCATCCAAGGAGCGCAGGATGGTCTCGTAACAACGTCTAGTCCAGCATTGTGGGAAGTGGTAGGGGGAAGAGTCCGGGGAGTAGATAAGATGCTCTCGTGACAGGAATGAGAAAGAAGCAAGGGGTCTGGCTTTTGGAAGGTGCCGCTTTTGAGGGCCGTCTGAGGTCTTTTGTGGGCTCCCACTAATGCCTTCTTTTCCTCTTCTTTCTGCATCCAGCATGATCTACACTTTAGTGAGCTCTTAACTCAAAGACCACGCACATCCTCAGAGACTGGGATGGGAGAGGCCCGAGGCTGCGCAGTCCACTTCCGCTGGTGATGGGAGAAGGGACCAGTGTGGGGATGTGACAGACAGAGACGGGCAGACACTCTGAATCGGGAGCCGGAAGCATGCAGCAGCCAGCGGCCGAGCGCGCACGTGTTGTCACCCTGTGTGTCAGTCTTTGGCGTTCACACCCCACACTCGGGCTGTAGATCCCTTCTGAGCAGCGGGGGCACGAGGGGTGACGAAACGCGAAACCTCTTCTGAGCGAGAATTGCGGCTTCCTGAATCCACTTTATTGAATGGCTCCCTGAAGTTCACACTGCGTTCCTGGGCCGTGGGCGTGGAGGCTGGATGGCTGGCAGGTGCCTGCTAAGGAACAGCGTGACCCAGGGTCAAGGCTGTATCTGTGGGACTGATTGAAGTCCTCAAGGACGTCACCGGCTACCTGAGACTCTCGTGTTTCTTCCAAGCCCTGGCCACACCCTTCACTTCAGTGGGAGGGGCCTGGAAGGTGTGCAGACTTGCCTTGGGCTATAACCAGCCCTGAGCCTGCAGGGGTGTCTATTTTCCTGCTGTGCTTTGTAAGAGCCCAGCTTAGGATGTTAGTGACATCACAAGCTGAATTTGGGACAGTACGTTGGTAAAGAGTTATGGCCAAAGTCAGGGCTTGGGGGTGGTGAGATGGGAAGCAGGGAATCATAGGAAAAAATGATTTTTTAAAACACTGATGACATGTTCAAGGTGTTATTTCTTCACCACCACAAACTGTATTCTTCTGTTGTCATCCCAAACTATCACAGAGTCGCTGAATACAAATCAATTGGTCAACACTAGTCAAAGCTACTGACTTTTAAGATTCCCAAAACAATTCTGAGGCCAGAAAAAGCTGGAGTGGCAGCTCTGTACTGTGGGCATCCGGCAGCCGAGAAGTGAGACGACATAATTGTAGCTTCATTTATGATGCTGCATCATTCGTGCTGTTCGGTTCAACACAAGGACATTAGCTCATTTAGAATTTTCCATTCGACATTCTCTCCTTTTTGGGTAGGAGTTGTACTCGGGGGTTGTAAATAATGACAAGGCTGAGATTTTTATTATGTTTAAATTGGGCACCATGATTCTGACCTTATTCCCCAAACTTCCCTTCTTTTCTTCTGTTTGACATACACAGGCTATTTATACATATACCAGCTTCCACCTGAAGTCCGTGACTCAGGTTTATGAATGGTGTTTGTGTAACACATGTGCTGTGTTTAAAACGCAGCGACCGCTCGAGTGTCTCGCCTACCTGGCTGTCTCATTTAAACGCATTACAGGCTGGCTTCATCTCCATATGGATGGTAAACTGGTAGGTAGACAAAGAGAAGTTTCCAAAAAGCATTTTCCTCCTAAAACTTCTACCGAAAACAAAATGTAGACTTCTGCTCTGAGGTTGAAGGTATGGAACTGGAGGATTCAAGGCAATATTTTGGGGAGCAGGCTTCCCCTTGGCCAATACCCACCGTCCTGGCCGAGTAACTGTGGTTGCGGTGGAGAGTTTCCTTTAGGGCTGGTTGGCTCCGTCTTTGACTCCATTCCTGAGACAACCAGCCACCTTCATCCAGAGAAGCCAGCTCTGGGTTCCAGGCTGCAGGCAGCAAAGCTAACCCCACCGCCATCTTGAAAATGCAACTGAAGTCAGAGGGTAAATGGTCCATGTTACTTCTCACCATGGAGCTGTTGTTTGTTTTTACACTTTGCCTCCTTCCAAAAAGATTTGAAGTGGCTTATAGTAGCAGGCACAAGTATGCAAAGACTGTTAAAATGGAAATAGGAAATCCAAACTTAAAAAGGAGGAGGACACAGAGATACTGACTTCCTGAGGTACTCTACTGGGGATTGAGCATTAAATTTGATATCATTTCCCTTAACAGTAAATAATAGCAATTCACATTTACACAGCGCTTTTCAGATTGCTTTTGTATCTCATTTGACTTTCCTCACCATCCTGTGAAGTTGATACTATTCATTTTCTCATTTTCTAAGTGAGGAAGCTGAGGTTCAGAGAGGGTAAGTGACTTACCTATAGTCACACAGCAGTCCCAGACCTGCCTTTGAACCCGGATTGTCTGACCTTAAAAACCCCATTTTCTTCCGTTTAAAACAGAGCACACGTGTTACACAAACACCATTCATAGACCTGAGTCACAGACTTCATATGGAAGCTGGTACACTGAAGAGCTGACAAAGTAGCTTAGGGTTCTGTTAAGGTTTGATTAGCATTAACTTTTTGAGAGAAAGAGAGTATTTTAAAAAGACAGTTATAGAGAAAGTATATCTTCCTTCAGGTGCTAGCCTCAGTCTTGCTTTATTGTGGGAGGTTCTTCTCTAAGGCGGTCCTCTAAAAGCTTTAAAGGTTTCAAGTGTCTCTTGGGCAGTTCTTATGTTTATGACAGAGAAACATCCAAATATTTCTCTCCCACGAGTTGTGACTGGGAGATAATTCCAGTGGTTGTTGGGAGTTTGAGCCAATTTTCAATTGCTGGGAGAAGCTAATTATGATGATAAGAATCAGAGGAATGCGCACAGTTGGTGGAGCCGTGTTGTGTACCAGGATTTATGCCAGGACCTCTTCCAACTCTCACAATGATCCTACAAGGCAGGTTGCGTATTCTCACCCCCAATTTACAGGTCAGAAAAACGGGGAGGCTCAGGACGGATGAGTCTTCCCTGGGTGAATCAGCCAGACCAGAGCTCGAGGCTACAAATAAATGGCCAAATGATAACAATAGCTAAAATTGAGGTGTTGGGCATTATTCTATATGTTTTGTGTGTTTTTGTCTGATCCTCATAACAATACCATGACGTCGATATTATCTCCGCTTTATAGCTGAAGAAAGTCCCAGAATGTGAGTTACTTGCAGAGACCCAGAGCTAGTAAGGGGTGCGTATATAGCTACAGCTGGAATTTAACCCCAGGTCTGCCTTTTCACACATAAGTTTTTCCTTCTTGGATATCTTTGTTGCTCATTGTTTGTCCCACAGAAATGACCGAAGGGAGGAAGGGGAGTGAAGCAGGAGATACAGCACCCTGGATAAATCACAAAGTGACTATTACCCTTGGGTGATGGAGAGCTCATCCTACCAAGCATGTATGTGGGCATCAAGGAGGGGGGGGGCACACACATTATGTGAGGGTGGTACTGGTGGCCTGGTTCCCATTGCCTTAGGGAGGCGGAGTGGATAGGCTTGGCGTGACTGTGCCCAAAGGGTCAGGGTGGAATCGGGTGGGGGGGGAACTAAATTTACTTTTCATTTCATTAATGAAGTGAACGATGGCACCCACTACTCTGACTTGCTGTAAAGATTAAATGAGTTCACATTTGCAGAGAACTTAGAAGAGTGCCCTCACGTGGTAAGCACTAACTCTTTGTAGGAGGTGAACCTTCCTCGCCATCCTTATTCTGCCCGGTCCCCACCCAGGGCAGGGTCCTCTGTTGGGAGGGAAGTCACCTGGCCATGTGGAAAGGGAGTGAAGACCCTGGACCCTGCCACCCCCCTGATGTTTTCATCTGTAGTGTCCTGAGTGGAGGTCATGCTGGGACATGGCACCTCTTTTCAATGCCATGTTCTCTGGCCAATCATGATAACAACTGCTGTTGAGTACTCGCCCTATGCCAGGTGCTGTACAAAGCACTTGACGTGCAAGGTCTCATTTAATCCCCACAGCGATGCTATGAGGTAGGCACTCTTCCTGTCTCCAATGTATAGTTGAAAAACTAAGGCTTACAGAGGTTAAACAAGTGAGCAAGTGTCACAATTCCTAGGAAGTCATGGAGCCTAGACTCCAGCCGAAGTCTAGCCTTGACTATTTGTTCATTCCCGTAAGGGAGGGCAATGGGATGTGAGAAAGAGGAGAAAAGGGGATGGAGAAGGGAGAACAGGAGAGGCACTGCCAGGAAGTGTGGGTTTGCTCACCTCACAGGTTTCACAGCAAACAAGTCCCCGTAAATGACTTTGTAATCAGAAGCATTTGCGCTATGGGATCCTGTACGAGTTTCTTAAACTTTCTGAGACTCAGCTTTCCCATCTATAAAATGGGAGGTAATAATACCTCCATTTCAGTGAGGTTGTGATAAAGTGATTATGTACATAGAGTTTGTACAGAGAGCCTGTCTCATACTGGATGCTCAGTAGATCTTGGTCCTTAGATCTCTGTCTACTCCTCCTCCCTTCACAGAGTTGAAGGGATGATTATGTCACATAAAATGGTAAAACGCTTCTCATAGTAGCACATGGCAAGATTCAATGAATCTCAGCTTCCTTCCTCCCCTCCCTCCATCCTGGGGGCGGACATGGGTAACAGAGCTCAGCCCTCTCAAGCAAATCTCCCCTCTGCTTCCTATTTTTAGGCTTGGTAATTGCACCAATGTTGAATAAAATTGTCATGGCTATGACAGTTTTGTTCTCCTACGTAAGAGAGAATGCAGCCAACAAAATGCTTTGACAACAATTAACTGCACTCACGCTGTGTCATTGCACAGATCCATTTCATAACCTTCTCTTTTCCTGGACTTGGGCTGCTCTGTTCCAAACCGTGCTCTGGTAAATGAAGTTTAGATCTCAAGGCTGCCTCTGCTGCCGAGGCTTAGGCAGAAGGCTGTCATCACTGTAGGTGTTCGAGGAGGCATCTTGGAACGTGCCCCGTGACTTGCCTCATCCAGGCAGAGGGAAGCGAGAGCCGAGCAGAGAAGTGATGCTTCAGGACACAGCCAGGCGTTTCTAGGGAAAGATGGGAAAGGTTTTTGCCTCATTCGGCCCGCATTTTCTTCCTCCTCAGCTAGTAGTGTGCTCAAGCTGGCTCATACAGGCTTATGAGAGCCAATCATTAAATTTTGCTAAATGGGATTTTTGCACAATGGTTGTTAAACACAGCTATTATTAAAACCGGTTATGTAAGCTTACAATTATATTAATTAAATTAAAACAAAGATAACGTGTAGTCGAAAGTCATCACCTCCTAATTATTTTATTACGTTTTGCTGTGGTCTGTGCTCTTGAGGCTATGTCTATTGTATCTACGGTAGAAACTCTGTATAACCGTGGTCTACTGTGCACCTCCTCCCATCTTTATGTTCAGTGGTGTCCCATTAATAGCTTGAAATCGGCCATGCTGGGAGTATCTACGCCACAGCAAGTGGCAAATGCTACAGATGAGACCCCTCCCTCTCCTTTACCCTCCCCTTCTGGTGCTAGTTGTTAAAACATTCACTAATACACCTTGTTCACATTTACCAGTAAACACTGTTCCCAGCTCTGGCACACTGTCGGGCTACACTGGGAGCCAGTGACCAGAGTGGCACCTGGGACCAGTACCCCTGAAGGCTTGGGCACCGGAACCCACTGTTCACCACCCTGAAGGAGCCACTGCCATCGTGGCCAGAACGGCCACCCACCCACAGCGGTGACGCCAGCAGTACTGCCACTTAAGCTCTTTTGGTCCCCGAGAGGTGATAGGAAAGGAGACTTACAGTTTTGTGCACCACGAGGGCTTGGGCTTGGAGATGATATAAGTGCAGCTCACGCTGCTGAGCATGAACCTACTGTTGTACTTTGACCCTAGACTCACTACCCTTGAATTAACTTGGGGACCATCATTCTTCCTGTAGGATGGGTCTCTTCCCAGGAGGCTTCCATTGCCTGTAGTCTGGATGCTGGGGGAACACAGACTGCACTCTGCTATGTTCCCACCTCCTAATGTGGTTTAAGGATGAGTAAGATAAGCCTGTAAGGTGCCTGGTGCTGTGCTTTGCACACAATAAAAACTCAGTAACCCTTACTCTGCTCTTCCTTTCTCTGCTCGGCTTTACAGGCTGTTCACAGTATGGGCGGCCCCTCCCAGCCAGCCTACAGGGACCATTCTTCTGCATGCGCTCTCTCCTCCAAAAGCCAGTCTCCTGGTTGGGCCCCTGGTACCTCAGGGGACAGATGCACAGCTTTTGGTTTAGAGACCCAACAGTCGGAGGTTGTTTTGTTTCCTGGAATGACTACCTCATGGCCAGGGAGAGGGACTAAAATGCCATGGCAGTGTTTCTGTTCAAATGTCGTAACAGGGGTCTGAGTAGTAAACCCCATCTGTCCTTTTCAGAAATGCTTAGCACATGAGAAAAGCAACATCATCTTTCTGGTAGGAATAACTTCTGACATTTTAGAGCAGGAGAAGTAGGGAAAAGGAGAAACCAGTTAAACACCAGTCCCCACATTAAATTATAAAGGAGCACATCCATGAAGCCCCCATGACTGGGATAGTCTGTCTTGAACGCATCAATGAAAGCAGCAGGGTAGCACTAGAGGCTTCCGGGGAAATGTTGTTCGTTAGTGGCATCAGAGGACGGGTCTTGTGATGCCGTTCTTATTTTCCCAAATTGAGAGTGAGTTTGATGTTGAGGAAACCTTCTAGACTCTACAAGGTACAGAGATCCCTCTCAGTGGGGTGCAGACCACAGCATAATTTAATGCCTGGCAGATGGGACAGATCCCCAAGGGACCGCTCGGAACCCTGCACCCTGGGCAACCAGTCTTTAAAATGAGCGGTTCTTTGTATTAATCAATATTTCATGATTAGATTCAAATAGCTATTCCACAAGATCTAGCCCTTACCTAACATGGTTACAAATGCAGTGGAAAACTTAGCAGGAAAGACCCCAAAGCAGCTCTAGCTAAAATAAGAAAAATGAGGCCTGATCACATTCTTCATTTGAGACACAAGCCATCTGGGTCTGGGTTACTGGGGACCCCCAACTGCACATTTCAGCCTTACAGTCTGGGGGAGCCCAGCCCCAGCCAGACACACATGTTCAGCGCCAGTTGGATTATAATACTTTCTAGGGAGCTAAACAGAGGGAACCCAAGAGTGCTGGTTCATGGATTAGCAGCAGCCTGCAAAGTGGAAGGTTGTCCTGAAGGGGGTGCTGTGGGGCTTTGCACTTGACCCTGTCCTGCTGGACATACATTTTCAGTAACCTTCACGTGAAGGCAACGGATCAACTCTGGGATGAGTGGGTCCAGAGCAGGGCATCTAGAATCCATTTCACAGGACTAGGCAGAGAAGCTTCAAGAAGACTGCAGAGGGTGCTTCTGGTCCTGAGCTCAGGGGTCGGCAGCGTGGCTCTGCAACGGGAGCTCTGGTCTGAAGGGCTGGGGTGAGGCCTCTGCCCATGACTCCCTGTGAGCAAGTGAAACTAGATGAAGCACAAAGGGAAAGAAAAAAGGGGCTCTGAGAATCATGGGGACCTTGGGAAGCTAGAAATAAGAGAAGCCAGAACAGCTGCTATACCTGAAAGAAGAGGTGAAGCAAATGCTTACCTGACTCAAGGGTTTAACCTGTATGGGACTCACTGTGCTTCATGGACTTCGGTGACTATTTCCTTTCCCATGTTTAGCCGTGTGGATGACAGGATCTTGGTGCTCCGGCTGGGTGTCAGGCCTGTGCCTCTGAGGTGGGAGAGCCGGCTTCAGGACATTGGTCGACCAGAGACCACCCGGCTCCACATAATATCAAACGGCGAAAGCTCTCCCAGAGATCTCCATCTCAATGCTAAGACCCAGCTCCACTCAACGACCAGCAAGGTACAGGGCTCGACACTCTATCCCAAACAACTAGCAAGACAGGAACACAACACCACACATTAGCAGAGAGGCTGCCTAAAATCATAATAAGGTCACAGACACCCGAAAACACAACACCGGACGTGGTCCTGCCACCAGAAAGAAAAGATCCAGCTTCATCCACCAGAACAGGGGCACCAGTCCCCTCCACCAGGAAGCCTAGACAACCCACTGAACCAACCTTAGCCACTGGGGACAGACACCAAAAACAACGGTAGAAAAAGAAAGGGACTGAGAAAATATTTGAAGAGATTATAGTTGCAAACTTACCTAATATGGGAAAGGAAATAGTCAATCAGGTCCAGGAAGCGCAGAGAGTCCCATACAAGATAAATCCAAGGAGAAACATGCCAAGACACATATTAATCAAACTATCAAAAATTAAATGCAATTAGAAACAGCAAGAGAAAAGCAACAAATAACATACAATGGAATCCCCATAAGGTCAACAGCTGATCTTTCAACAGAAACTCTGCAAGCCAGAAGAGACTGGCATGACATATTTAAAGTGATGAAAGGGAAAAACCTACAACCAAGATTACTCTACCCAGCAAGGGTCTCATTGAGATTCAACACAGAAATTAAAACCTTTACAGACAAGCAAAAGCTAAGAGAATTCAGCACCACCAAACCAGCT